>NC_081563.1:31159593-31286762 GCF_022355385.1 Mustela nigripes | reverse complement strand
GAGCCCGATGCGGGACTCGATCCCAAGACCCTGAGATCATGACCTGAGCCGAAGGCAGCGGCTTAACTCACTGAGCCACCCAGGTGCCCCGGGCAGCTACTTTCTGTGAGGTTTGGGCTCTGAGGAACCTGAAGATGAATGGGCTGATCTCCTCCTTCACAGAGTTGGTCATGGAGTGGAGAAGCAACAAGTCTATCAACCAGTGGAATGCAAGGGTGTAGGAAATGTGCCCAAGCCGTCAAGGTCATGTGAAGAAGCGGATGATTACATCTTACTAGAAGGATCAAGATTTTATTGTGTGTGAGTATGTATGTATGTGTGTATGTCTTTATTTATTTTCAAAAATTTTATTTATTTATTTGACAGAGATCACAAGAAGGCAGAGGGGCAGGCAGAAAGAGAGGGGGAAGCAGACCCCTTCCAAGCAGGGAGCCCAATATGGGGCTTGATCCTAGGACTCTGGGATCATGACCTGAGCCAAAGGCAGAGGCTTCAACCTGCTGAGCCATGCAGGCGCTCCAGTATGTGGGTATTTAAAGTAGGCTCCATGTCCAGCATGGAGCTCAACACAGAGCTTGAAGTCACCACCCTGAGATTAAGACTTGAGCTGAGATCAAGAGTTAGGTGCTGAACGAGCTACCCAGACACCCAGAAGGATCGAGATTTTGAAAGAAGAAAGGGATTCTGAGGAATTCTTTTTTAAAGATTTTTTTTAAAATTTATTTATTTGACAGAGAGAAATCACAAGTAGATGGAGAGGCAGGCAGAGAGAGAGAGAGGGAGGCAGGCTCCCTGCTGAGCAGAGAGCCCGATGCGGGACTCGATCCCAGGACCCCGAGATCATGACCTGAGCCAAAGGCAGCGGCTTAACCCACTGAGCCACCCAGGCGCCCCTGAGGAATTCTTGATTTCGGTTTTAGGCCATCTGCCAACAGCCATGGACATAATGGTCCCCTCCTAGCCCCTCTCCTGGAAGCATGGGCCAGTCCTGATTCCTACGAGACTGTACTGCCCTGGACTTTCATGCCTCTGGCTTGCAGGCATGACAGAAGGAAGGATTTAGGGGAGAGTCAGCTGCTGCTCAGCTCCGTGGATCCCTAAGGACTCTCATCCTCAAGGTGCAGAGGCCCCTAGGCATTGGAGACCTAGCCTTGTGGGGCTCTTGGAATCCTAACCCAGACACTGGAGAATAAGGATCAGCAAAAGGCATAATTGTGCTAGATAGCTCAGCCAGCTTGCTAAAAGAGAATGGTGGAAACTGGGAATTATATACCTAGGTCTAGACAGTCTCTCTGCTTGATATAACTTAGTTACATTTTTTTCCTGTTTTGAGAATGAGAGCAAGACAGATGCCTACTTTATAAATATAACAAGAGAAAAGCACCAAGATGTGTACACCAGTGTTGATTCAGTGAGAGAATCCACTTAGCTCATTAAACTACAAATTAGAATACTGTGCGTGTGTCTGTGTGTGTATGTATTCCTGGATTCGTTTGCATTTTTGTCTCAGAGCCCTCCTTTGTAAAATGGTTATAATCCCAACTTCATAGGGTTGTGAGGAATTGTCTTGTCTTGTGAAAGTCCCTTATTAACAGCACTATAAATGTTACAAAGTCTGAGACCCCCTGATGTTGGCTACTGTTATTAATTATACTGGAAATAGGATAACCCTTTCCATAGAAGCTCAAAACTATCCCACAGCGCAGTGTGCTCCTGCTTCCCATCACTATCTGTCACTCAGGCAGTAATGACAGTAGAGCTGAATTTCAAAAGGACCCAGGATATAAGACCTTATTATGTGTTTGGCTTCCATCTTTTTTCTGTCTAAAAGGGCTCTCAATGTAAGGAATATGAGGCAGATGTGTATGGACCTATGTATCTTACATCAATCCTTTAAAATGTTAACATAGTTCCAAATGTCTTGAGGAAAAAAAAATTGGTTAAATTTTCTTTGTGCAAGTGGCAGTGTAAGGAACACTCTAAGCAGATAATGGTTTACCCCCTGAAGTGTTGGGTGTGTCTCCTAAAACCTTCAAGTGTTGGGAGAAGAGTTTTCCTTCTTGAAATGGATCATATCCTGCTCTGAGTGCAGGAATCTGACTTTGTAATTAGGAGAAATCTCCTTCCCAGCCATTCAGCCTGGGCTGGGTTTCCATGGATAAAAAGATCAGCCTCTTGGTTCTCTCTGGGAGGAAGCCAGTGGCTGAAGGCAGTGTTTTTTCCTTAGAACACGTCTGTGGAAAGGAAAAAAATTTTTCCAAAAAAAAAAAAAAAAAACAAAAAAAAAAAACAAGCAAGCAAAGCAACCACACACACACAAAAACCTGTTGCTCCAAAATTTTCATTACTGATTCAGTATTCAGTTCCAATTTTTGTGTCAAACACTGCTGTGGAAAAGATACTCAATGTCATGGGAACTTGCGGACTGATGAATACAACAGATTATTCACAGAGGCAATATGAAATAAACATTGAGCTTTAAAAATTACCGTGCAATAGTCAAGTGTGTAGGAATGAAGTAATACGAGATCTGGGGTTCGCTTTAGAATAACCCAGCTGACAGGGGGAGGGGGCATGGGGTATAGACTAAACAGAATTGGCCATGTGTTGATAATTCTTGAAACGAGGTGATGGGTCCATGGGAGTTCATCATACTATTTTCACTAGTTTTAGAAATATTTGAAAATCTCCATATAAAAAGATAACAAAAAAGCCCCACATGTGTAACTTTCTCTTGTTTGAATGAAAGATGTTTTTTTAAAAAATTAGTTATTCATGGACGTTGCATACTGGAATATAGGTATGCTAACAGGGGTGCTCACTAGGTTAAGCATTTGTATACTATTACATATATCACTGTAACTTTATATAGATTACTATATATAATAATGTAATTTATAGATATACATACTTATACATGTACATATATAATTTAATATGTACATACATTTAACACACACATACATATGTAGTGTATCAACTCATTTAATTCCTGTTCACAACTCCATGTGTAGGTTCTATATAAATTATCTGCATTTGCGCTTGAGGCCAAGGGATATGGAGATTAGTGCACAAGGTCATTAAGTATGTTTCAAAGGCATTTAGACTTCGGAACCCACGGTCCTTCTTAAACAGAGCCCTCCCCTGCTGTCAGTAACCACGCTGTTCTGTACTATTACATTGTCGCCATCAACTTTCCTTATCACAGTTTATTTTTTATTTTTAAATTGATGCTAGGGTGGTGGGTGGGGTGGAAAGTTTTTTTAAGAGACTGTTCAGTAATCCCGCTGAAACTGCCTGCCCCCTTAGCCTCAGGCACTGAGCCGGTGTGACCGGAGGAGTGAGGTCGGGCGCGTTGCTCAGAGCGGTCCTCGGTCCTTGGTTCCCTGGACCGCAGGGGCTCAGACCACCCTGGAGACGCGCCCTGGCCGCCCAGTGGCGCCACCTGGTGGCCAGAATCCCCGCAGCGGGCGTCTCCGCGGCCGAGGGCCTTCGGGGAGGAGTGAGCCGCCGCGAGCGGGCGGACCTGGCGCCGCAGCCCAGAGTGGGAGGAGGCAGGCCCTTCCCCCGGGACGAGGTAGAGGCGTGACACGCTCAGGACAATTGCGCCTTTGACCTTGCCGGGAGCCTCTTGTCCGGCAGAGCCGGCCTCGGGAGGACTGAGTAGGGCTCCCTCCAGGGGCCCGCCTTCCCTGCCCCAGCCAGCGCTCAGCCAGAGCCTGGAGAAAGTGGGAGTTGAGAAGGGGGTGGTTTTGCCTAAGGACTCTTAAAATGAGCTCTTTAACATTTCCAAGTACTTGAGATTCACGTATTTATGTACAGAGACATATGTATATTTCTTTGTATCCTCACCTGTTTGCAGAAACGGTATTCAAGCTGGAATCGTGTCATACAAGGTTGTTTTTTTCCTCACCACAGTCATCCTAGGCTTGTGAAGAGCACAGACCTGCTGCTGCTAGTACCCAGACCTAGGGAGCAAAGCCACCCCAGGGCATTTGTACAGGCTTGAGGACCTCAGCCCAAGTTCTGAGCCCTGTATCGCCTGCAGACGAGCCCCACCCCCACCCCGTTTGCTGGAGGAAGATGGCACAGCTCTAGAGCCAGAGAATGTGGGCGCCCTGGCAGAGGGCACAGTGCTCCCGAGGGCACAGCCCCCATGCAGGCAGGGACCTGGGCACCAACTCTCCCTCCTTCATGAACCTGCCGAGATCAGTGAGGCCCAAACAGGTGAATCTGCAGGACTTCATGGGCTACCTGGACCCAAAGGCAGTCTTTGAGGCACGTTTTCCGTGGCCTGCGCTGCTGCTCCGGGGCTAAGCCAGGAAGCTCCTCGCTGGATGTCCTTCAGCTCTCGGGGCACCTTCTGTTACGTGAAGCAGTTTCTGGATGCCACAGAGGGAGGGCAGCCCCTCAGAGGGCAAGGCCTCATCTGTCCTCCAGAGCTGCCGAAAGTTACTACAGCAGAGGCCCAGGTCCATGGAAGCCTGCCCTGGCCAGGGACTAGACTGGCCAACTGGTCTACTTTGTGAATGCGGCAGGGCACACCACACTAGGAAAAGGCAGGGTCCTAACTGAAGGGCGAGGTCATTCATTATTAAGGCTACTCTAGTGAGGAGGGACATTTTCCAGTTCTGATTCCATGATCTGAGCAGTGTAAACGTGGGGAGGCAGCAGAGGGGCGCTGGCACTCTGTCTAGAGATGGAAGATGTCAAGATTGCCCATGAGGGGACTCCTGGGGGCTGGGCTGGAGGATGGGCTGCCCTCCATGTAGAAATGAGGAAGGCAAAGAGGGTACTCGAACACTTGTATCAGATCCTTTGGGCAAGTGTGTGGGTCTCTCAGATAGCGACTGAGCTGGGTTAGAAACCGAGGACAAATTAGCCAGGTTGGAGGCAATTCCCATACTACCAAGGCCATTTATCTTCGGAGAGCCAAGAGAAAATCAATGGATGAGGGAAGGGGGTGGTGTCCACATTTAGATTCCAACTGGAAGAGAAGGCCTTGGCCTGGGCATCGGGGCAGTGTTGACGTGGTGACAGAAGCGAGAGAACCTAAAGGTTACTGAAGACTAGGGGCTCCTTAGTCATCCCGTCCTCTTTGACGTCTCCTTCTGATGCCCAAGCTTGCAGGATCTAGGGTTAGTTTTACTTAGGAAAAAGTTGTTCCTTATAATGAATGATTTAGTAAGAGCCAAGAGCGAAACCAGTTCAATAGGTGACTGCGAGGTTTGCCTGTGGGACCAGCAGCAAGCACCTGGGCCGAGGGATGGAATCATCCACTGTAGTTACTCACTCCTGGGTGGTTGGTGGCTCCTTCTGTGTTGGGTAGAAGGAGGTAGAGATGGCTGGTCTTGGCCAGCCCTCATGGCTGGGCAGGCTTCAGCCATACCTTATCCCTAGAACTAAGTCCAGGCCAAAGGCAGGCCAAAAGCCTCTCTGGATCCCTTTATCTGGCCTTTTGACTTGGCTGGTGAGAAGGCCTGGGTAAAAGACTACAACCCTTCAGAACCTGGGGTACAGCTGCCAGCCAGCCACTCGGTATCTCCTTTGCCTGGCTTCGGCTTGGGCCCTAAGGGCACGTTCTCCTCTCTGCCCACAAAGGAGGCAAACCCTGGTCCTTTTGATAAGACTAGGCATGTGCTTCCGGGAGATAGAGATGCTAACAGGGAGAGGGAAAGAAGCCAAAACAATGTTCAATTCTGTACCCTTTTCCAGTTCTAGCTTCCTCCTCTTCCGGGGCGGATTAAAGGAGTTTCAAGCTTCCCCTTGTGGCTAAAGTGTGCCATGACTCTGGTCAAACCATCTTTCTTAAAAAAAAAAAAAAAAAAATGCATCGTCCATTAGCGTATAGTTAACATGGAATTGTGGGCAACAGGCTTGGGAACCAAGTAACAGTTGCAGGAACTAAGGATGCTTGTTTTAGAAGATATGCAAGGACCAGTCCCTCTTTAAATAATTTTGAATGTGTGGGACGCCTGGGTGGCTCAGTTGGTTAAGCAGCTGCCTTCTGCTCAGGTCATGATCCCAGTGTCCTGGGATCGAGTCCCATATCAGGCTCCTTGCTCAGCAGGGAGCCTGCTTCTCTCTCTGCCTCTGCCTGCCATTCTGTCTGCCTGTGCTCGCTCTCTCTCTAATAAATAAATAAAATCTTTTTAAAAAATTAAAAAAAATAATTTTGAATGTGGGGGCACCTGGGTGGCTTAGTCGGTTGAGCATCTGACTCAGCTCAGGCCATGATCTCAGGGTTGGGGGATCAAGCTCCACATTGGGCTCGGTTCTTGATGTGGAGTCTGCTTGAGAGTCTCTCCCTCTCCCTCTCCTTCTGCTCCTCTACCAGCTGTGGCTCTCTCTTTCTTTGCCTCTCTCTCAAATAAACAAATAAAACCTTTAAAAAAAGATAAAAAACAATTTGGAATGTGGAAGAGAAGGTATTTATCTGTGGAGGATAAGAGGGCAAAATTGGGACCAAGGAATGAATAGGAAGGGGATTTCTGCCTCAATATTAAAATTACTCCACTCCTACTTCCAGACATATTCGAGAAGGTGCCTTGGGAAGGAACATCCTGGCTGGAAAGCTGCACATTCCTGCAATCCCTCGTCACAGGCTTTCCACGACAGTACTATTTTCAATATTAATCTGTGATGGTGCCTATGTCCTGGAGACTCCAGTATGCCCACGTGCACTCCACACCCTCTTGAAGGCATCTCGCCTCTGGATATGGAATAAGGATGTTTGCCTAATAGATCTTGACTTGTGGTTTGCAAATCATGGGCAAGGGGCCATTAGAGTTGCCTCTAATTCTGAAGGTCTGTAACTCCACATTTATCACAGGAGATCAAGTGACCACTTTAGATTACCTAGTGAAACAGTGACCGAGTGGGATCTAGAACCAAGGATCCGACTCCTCTCTGAGTGCTATTTGAGACTTTTACAAATTCTGTCTCGAAGGAGGCTGGCTTCCCTTGATAAGATAAAAGAATCATCTTGTTATTGGATGGGATTGGAATCAGCTTTCCTTATTTAGCTCTGCCCGCTGTGTTCTTCAGGTCTTCCCCTTTGTCCTCCCCTCCCTTTAACACAGCCCCACAGTGCCGGCTTTCCTCTGCTCCCCGGGATGCCCCTGGTACAGTAGGAGATGGAACAGAGCTCACTCCGGAGTGGAGCCAGGGTTTCTCCAGAGATGAGCTCACTTCTGTGTGTCTGTCCGCCTGGGGCAGGGACCGGCCCTAGTATCATCCAGTGCCCCTCCCTCAACCCTCCCCTTTGTGTATCGGGAGAGTCTGTTCTTGCCTTCGAGGCTGGAAGTCCTTGCACGCAAGCAACACCTACTTGTTACTCTAAATCTCCAGGCAGCTAATAAGGTGTTACGCCCTGTGGGTATTTGGTGCACACTTGGTATTTGCTCCTCTTCTCCCACATGCAATTTCAAGATTCCATCATCTGGGGAGGCCGTTCCACCTGTCACTCCTCTTCCAAGCTCCGCCTTGGGAGATAGGCTTCCAGGGAAGTGCATCTTCTCGCAAACGGCTCTGTTTTAAACTCACTATGTTTATTCCACTACCTAGATACCATGGTGATCGGCGCTATAGAAACAGAAAGATCCGGGAGGCGGAACAGAGAAAGGGAGCACCCCAAACACCAGGGGGCTGGAAAGCAGTGTTTTGCGACACTGGTGTTTATTTGGAGCTGGTAGTGTTATTTATCATATCCTCCGTGCACAGATCTGTCCCCTGGGAACGTGCGTGCCGGCTGCTTCCTTACCCACTTACATTTTCTGGGCCTTGACAGGAGAGACGCTGCCTTCGGCATCATTGTCACGACTTCTTACATGGGTCTGTCACTCGCTGGTTCGCAGTGCATGTTCAGGGCCATTACTTCCCTCCTTTGATCCTAGGACAGCGCAGATTGCATTCACCCTATTTCTTGGTGAATTGCGTGTTCAGGGCTAACTTGCGCAAAGTCACGCAGCGAGTGAGTGGTCAGAGCTAGTGTGCACCTGCTTCCGAGAGTCAGCCCCCTTCCCCTAAGGTCAGACTGCGCGGCGCGGGCGAGCTCGGGGCAGGCTGGACGGAGGCAGTGCGCTGTGGGCCGAGTCCTTCCAGGTAGAATGAGCTGCGCGGAGGAGTCCAAGTCGCAGAGAAACGAGGAGCTCCTGCACGGAGCCCACAAAAAAATGTGATTGGCTGCGGAAGAAATTTTGCTAATCTGATGTCTGGAGACAAAAGAAAGCGCAGGCCGGGGTGCCTGGGTAGTGCAGTCTAATAAGTGACAGACTCTTGATTTCGGCTCAGATTGGGATCTCCAGGTTGTGAGATGGACCCCGCTCCTCTCCCTCTGCCCCTCCCCCCACTTGTGTGTTCTCTCTCTCTCCCAAACACATACATACATACATAAATCCTTTAAAAAACAAAAACAAAAACAAAACTCGACTCTAGATCCCCCAAACCCCCAAATCCCTAAACCCCCAAAAACCTCCACTCTAGATTGTGGGATTATGAATGTCTTTTATTTTCTATTTTCTTTCCAATATGAACAGATATGCCCTGTTCCATTCTCCTGAACTCAGAAAGACCTTCTTTTCATGTTAGAAGCTTCAGAAGACTGGAATGTGTGTTCCTGAGAGGATGTAATGCAGGCCCAATGAGAATACTTTTTTGGAGACGTTTGTCCATAATTCATCGGCAGTCAAACAGGGAGGATTTGAGGGCTTACCATACATACCCACCAGGGAACACGAGGAAGAGCACGGCCATCTGAATAGACATGCCTAAAAGTCAAGTCTGCTATCCTGGAGGGGACTGTAAGGGCCTACTTAGCCAGAGGGAGCCATTTTGTTGTTTATACAGTAAACTTAGATGGACCCTGCCCCTCCCAGAGGAACTTATTTAAAAAGCAAGTCTGGGAAACCAGTCCCAGGTAGCAAAGCCCAGATACAAGGGCGGGTCAGGCCAGGTGGAGACATCCAATCAGTGGGGCGCACAGTATCTACTAGGGTAAATTGAAATTCAATTGGCCACCTGTGTGTGACCTAGTATGACTGTGCAGTTTTTTCTGTGTGTTGCAATCTCATTGGCCACCTGTGTGTGGCCAGGCCCAACCAACATGTCCTTTGCTCTATAAAAGTTAGTCTGTGAGGCTGGGAGGGGTCGCTTCTTTATAAGAGATGGCCGCGAGCGGTCGTTTGATTCTCGATGCTTGGCACGAAATATAGCTTTCCTTGACCTTCGCTTTGTATCAGTCTCGATCCTTTGATTACGGACCTAACAAGGACTAGGGACCATTTAAAAGCCAGATGAATGGTGCAGACAGGCAAGGTGCGTAGTTCACAGGAGGGAGAGATCTCGGGGCCAGGGGTTGGGGGGCTGGAGGGCTGGGACCTGAGAGTCTTCGTGGAGGAAGAGTCTTCCAGGAGGCGCTTGGACAATGAATAAGATTTAGAATGACAGGGAGAGAAGAGAGGCACAGCCAGACAAGGACAGTATGGTGAGTAGAGGCGAGGGAGAGGCCTGTAGGGTGCCCAGGGCACCAGGTGGGCAAGGCTAATCAAGGAGAGTCTTCCTTGAGCATCTGACACATGACAGGGGAGCCACGCTCCCTGCTCCTGCAATGGGGCGAGTCTGTCTTCAGTCATTAGGGACAGGGAGCCTCTCAGAGGATCCAGTCGCACACAGAACACCTCCCCAGGGGGCTCATTTCTAATGGCAAACCGCTTGCAGATGCTGATGCTCATGGCCAAAGAGACTGTCAAGGTTTGGATTTGATCTTGCTCTGAATCATCCCGTTCTTGGCCGGAGGCCATGGTGGGAGGACCCTTGATCCTGTACGTGGACCCTGCCAGCTCTCCAGGATGGGAACGTAGCAGCTGCCTGGCCGGGCCCGCAGAGGGCCAGCACCCAGTCTCCCTGAGCGCAAAGCTCCCCGCTCTTCCAAGTGTCAGAATAAGCAATGGAATTTATTTTGGGGGGATAAAGGCACAGCCAAGTGTGATGGCTGAAAACAGCCACCTCCTACCCTGTCAGACACTAGAGTTTTATTCCTTTGAGTGTTAAGGTTAAAAATTAAAAAAAAAAAAAAAAAGTTCTCCCAATTTTCAGTTTGATTTTGTGCGCGTGTGTGTGTGTGGCGGGGTGGGGTGGGGGAGGCTCTTGTGACTCTCCCTCTTCTGTGACTCTCTGAAACTACTTCTAGGTCTCATCCCTTCCTCTGGGCTGCCCCTGGATTACCAAGGGAGCCCTTCACCATGGCTTCTCCGACTTTCGGGTCAGGACAATACTGCCAGGTCATCTCGCAAAGAGATTTCTTTAACCTCCTCAGAGAACCCATTCTTGAGTCAGACAATTCCTATTTATGTCTAACCTGAGGCTTTCATGTTGCCAAAATAGAAAACATCCAAATACCACCTACTTTCCCTTGAACCAGAGTCTCCTATTATCACCCCCGAAGGTCCCGTGGTGTGATGAGCCCCAAGTCAGAGGAGCCTTGCTTCTGTCCCTGCCAGCTGGGGGACCTGATGCAAGCGACTTAGCTCAGAGCCCGTGTCTGTACCTTTGCCTGGTGAGGACTGATAGCGAAGTGCATGACTTGTCAGCAAAACATGGCAAAAGTAGTTTCTTTGATATTTTCAAAAGCCTCTGTTGCTGTAGCCCTCAGCCTTCTGTGTGTTCAGCCCCTGAGCTTATCCGTCCGTTTCCAACACTTTAATCCCACCCGTCTTTGAGTGTGTTGCTGACCACAAAGGTCCTGAGCTCGCCCAGAAGGCTCTTTTGAGCCTGTACAGAGGAAGCAGTCCTCTCCAGGCAAGGTTTTTACACCAAGAGCTGACTTCTAGGCCCAAGGAGGCTGCCGCGGGGAGCCAGCACGGCCTGGACGCTGCCTGTAGGACAGGAGCAGACACAGACGGGGGCCTGTGTTTGCGATCTTGTCCTCAGTTACCCGAAACCAGTCTCCTCGGGAATTAACAAAAGGTGTCTCCAATTCCAGGGAGCGTATTTCTATCTGAAGTTGAGCTGTCTGTCTTCTCCCTCCATGGACCTGTACCACATCCTCCCAGAAATAAGTGACCCAGCCTCCTTGTGGAATGACCTATAGAGAACACCTGCCTTCCTGGGTACAGGACGAGAACTGGGACAAGACGCGAGGGAGAGGCAAGGCTCTTGTGACTTAAACAGAGCTGGTCAGGAGCCAAGTCATTAATGTTCCTAGTGACTTCCCTTTGGAGCGGTCAGGAGCTGTTTTTCTCTCATCTTCACTCCTCTCTCTTGGGTCTGGCAATGACTTTGATCATAAAGATGGAGGGACACATAAGCAGGTACCCCACACTCCCAAGAACTGTATTTCAGGGACTCTCCCTTCCTTTGTCCTGGGGCAGCCACCCTCACACCTGTCTTCGGGCTACCCTCTGCCCCCATCTCGTTTCCCTTGGAGCTGGTTTTGGCTGTGGTGCTACCTGCACAACTACACAGCCGTCTCACACCAACGTGTTAACAAACTAACGTAATGAGTGTTTCCCAGCTCGGTGGGAGAAGACTGGAGGTATTCCTGACTCCCCGTTGAGTTCCTTGTGTAGTTCCAGGCATCCCATCCCTGACTTGGTGATTCTGATGTTGGAAATTTCTTAGAAAGCAGGAGTTGCTTTTTGAGCCAATGGGTCATTCAAGTAACCTCCTTATGGAGAACCAAGTTCTCCATAAATTAAAGACAAAATTATGAGATGACCGTCATGCTCATAAGCAAGAAACAGAATGTTGTGCCCTGGTGATCTGGACCAGCCCTGTAATCAAGGATGATATAATCAAAAGGATCTACTGCCTATTTGGTGACATTATTTTATGCTTTCTTCCAGCCCTCACTGCAATTTGCCATGGGGGAAGAGTCTGTCTTTTTTTTCTTTTCTTTCCTTTCTCTTTCTTCTTTCCTTCCTTCCTTCCTCTCTTTCTTTTTTTTCCTTCTTTCTTTCTTTCTTTCTTCTTTCTTTCTTTTTCTTTTAAAGCAGATTGCTCAGTGAGCCCGGAGCCCAGTTTGGGACCCGATCCCAGGACTCCAGGACCATGATCTGAGCTGAAGGCAGTCACTTAACTGACTGAGCCACCCAGGCACCCAGAAAGAGTATCTTTCAATGTGATTTTTTTTTTATGATAATGGATAGCTTCTTATAAGTCATGATTTCTTTCTCCAAACTATAGAGTGGTGGTCTTCAGACCATATATGGTCTGGGAACCAGCAGCATCAGCATCACAGGTCAGCTTGTTAGAAAGGTAAATGCTGGGTGCCTGGGTGGCTCAGTGGGTTAAACTTATGCCTTCGGCTCAGGTCATGATCTCAGGGTCCTGGGATTGAGCCCTGCATCGGGCTCTCTGCTCAGCAGGGGGTATGCTTCCCTCTCTTTCTCTGCCTGCCTCTCGGCTTACTTGTGATCTCTATCTGTCAAATAAATAAATAAAATTCTTCAAAAAAAAAAAAAAAGAAAGAAAGAAAGAAAAAAAGAAAGAAAGGCAAATGCCCAGGTCCTGCTGCAGACTGTGGAATTGGAAATCCAGAGGGGGGCCCAGCCAATCCCGCCAGGGAGTCCTGATGCTCCCTGAAGTCTCTCAACCACCGGTAGAGAGTCACCCCATTAACTGTTTCTTAGCTGTTACCTGCTCTAGCTTAGAGCGCTGGTCCAGCCCTCACCAGGAGGCCTCCCAGAGAAATTAAAATTCTTGTCAACCTTGTCTCTTCCCTAATCAACTTAACTTGTTTTGCCTGGAGTAGTGAGGTGAGAAAGCTCGCTCCCTCCAGTTGAGGGCCGCAAGCCGAGAGTGCACCTGGGATTAAGTCCAGCTGAGTTCAAACGGAGTCAAAACGGAGGCACGAGCACCCATTGTGCCCAGGAGGGCAGCTGGACGCCACCATCCCAGGAGTGGGTTTCTTGCTGATCTACCCCTCTCCATTCATCGATGCGGATAAGAAGAGCTGTAGAAACGTTATTTATTGACGTGTGGTGCCTGGTTTTAAAGTAACTCATGAACAGGACTTGTAATCATAGGGACGGTCTACAAGCATACAGCCTTTCTCTTCGGTAAGAGGGGATCAATTAGATATTATACTGGAATGATTTCTTCCAAAAGAAGGTATCTATTTATTTCTTAATTTTAATTTTTAATTTTATTTATTTATTTATTTAAAATTTATTTGGGAGAGAGAGAACAGGGAGACGGGCAGGCAGAGCGAGAAGCAGACACCCTGCTGAGCAAGAAGCTCGACATAAGACTCGATCCCAGGACCTTGGGATCATGACCTGCACTGAAGGCAGATGCCCAACCAACTGGGCAACCCAGTTTTTTTATTTTTTTATTTTTATTTTTAAAGGTTTTATTTAGTTATTAGAGGGAGAGCGAGTGTGTGCATGTGCACAAGCTAGGGGGAGGGGCGGAAGGAGAGGGCAAAGCAGGCTCCCCTCGAGCAGCGGCCTGACAAGAGACTTGATTTGAGGACCCTTGGGATCCTGACCTGAGCCGAAGACAGACAATGACTGAGCCACCCAGGAGCCCCTAAAGGATTGATTCTATGTTTAGAATCATATACTAGTGACAGAGAGCGTCTTGTCAGCGTGACCGCACCGGCCCATGAAGCCTGCAGAAACACCGACTACCTCACGCACCGGCGACTCCTGACTCTTCACGAGCGGTACCGATAGCCTAGTTACAGGTGGGAAAACTACGACTCAGAATGTTGGGTCAACTGCCTCTTACCAAGGGACAGAATTGGTGCTTGAACTAAGCAGCGTCAGAAGCCCCCAGGTTTAACCACCATGAGTCTAATGAGCCAGAATCTTCCTTCTTCGTTTCCCATGAAATCTCAGCTTCTCTGCTCAACTCCATCTTCTTGTCCCTCTCCCCGGCTTCATCTCCCTCTTCTTCCTGAGTTTGCCGACAGTCTTTTCTCCATCCTGATGGAATGCTTTGCTTTTGGGAGTCTCTATGGGCTGCTCTCTGTTTGATCCATCCATAATTAATCCTAAAAATGATCAGAGGCAGAAATTTGTATTTAAAAACATTTCTTGGAACTCTCTTGGGTTTAAAACAAACACAGTAGATTTTGATTAATACTTATTTGCTCAATGTCAGACCCCCTACTGGATCTCTCTTAGAGGTCAATGGTGTTGGGCAATGGTGCGTGTTGGATGTAAACCAATGGTTGCTGGAGCCCCAGAGAGCAATTCTCAAGGGCGTTTGGACAAGTGGACACGCCCCACCCCCAGGAGGTTTGCATCTGACTCTGAGCCTGGCTGTGTCAACTATTCTCTCGCACTCTGTTTCTTAATCCCCCAAGGCAGGATCTAGGACACTGGTTTTTTCAAAAGGGACACAGTAATACCTAAGGTTAGGCCAGTTTGGGAAATGCTGGCCAGAAGGAGTACACTCTGGTTCTGTTTTTTTTTTTTTTTTTAAGATTTTATTATTTATGTATCAGACAGAGAGAGGGAGAGAGAGCACAAACAGGGGAAGCAGCTGGCAGAGGGAGAAGCAGACTCCCTGCTGAGCAGGGAGCCCAATGTGGGACTCGATCCCAGGAATTATGACCTGAGCCAAAGCAGACGCATAACTCACTGAGCCACCCAGGAATCCCAAACTCTGGTTCTTTTATGGCATCTCCAATCACCTATTTCAGAAGCTCCCTTTGGAGATCGCGAGGCTGGGCTCCTGGGACCAAAACTTGAGTCCACTGCTCCCTGAGCGAATGCCCTCAAACCCCCAGCATGCATCAGAATCCTCCCACAGCTTGTTAAAGCAAGGGGGGGGGGCACTCCCAGTGTTGCTGATCTAGCCGGTTGGGGAATTTGCATTTCTAATAATCCCCTAGGGGACACTGACGCTGCTTGCCTGGAGACCACACTTTGAGAACTGCTTTGCTAGATCCTTCCATTGCATGGAAGAATAAACTGGCCCTCAGCCCAGACCAGAGAGACCTTTCTTTACTTCAAGCTAAGATGTATAACGGAAGTGCCATCTGACATGGCCAGGCTTCCTCATAAATCACCGGGCTCCTTTAGTCCAGAGCTCTGCTCTCGCTCCGTCCAGCAAATGCTCTATTTGCTGTTCACACCAGCTGTTGGGAAACTCAGGCTCTAGGATTCCCGGACCCAGACGCTGTGTACAACCCAGACACTGACTTTGTGAATGACCACAAGGAAGTCATTTATCTTTCCCTGGCCCGATGTCCCCCTCATCTGACAAAGGTGACATCTTGAGGAGATGAAATGAGAGAATAAATTCAAACCCATTAAGACATGTTTAAAGCTCAAGTTACAAATGCTGGACATTACCCCCAGTAATGACTAGAGAGACAAAAAGAGTGGCTGCCGGGTCTTGGTTTTTAACTAACTGGGGTGACTTGGAGCCAGTGGCGTCCATCCGTCAATGGCAAGGGATTGACCTGGGGGGTCTCAGATGTCACATGTAGCTGGAGGATGGCGGGGTTTGACTCCCAGCCATAGCACCCGGGATCGGCTTCATCCTTGTGCTGGTTTATACAGATGTTTCTTTCTCCCCTTCTTCACATCGTAATGCAGGTTTGGGGCACCAAATCATGTCCATTTAGTGTACCTGGGATACTTGGAGCAGGTGGATAGAAAAAGCATCAGTGTCATTTAACACAGAACAAGGCCAAGCGAAAGCAAATTGCAAGCAAAACGTGGCCGTGGGCCTCGGCAGAGAGTTCTGACTTATCTTGACCTCAGCAAAACCTCCAGCGTGCAGGTGAACACAGAACAAAGGGAACTAGGCAGGAGATGGGTGAGTGAGTGGGACTCTTTGCTCTCTTGACACAGGCGGGAGGTTCACAGGGCTCTGCGGCTCCAGCCAGCCTGCGGACCCAGGCGGGGCAGGAGGCAGAATCCCTGTTTCCCTGGCAGGAAGCTCTGGCCCTAGTTCCCGGGACAGGACTGAGCTTGGAATCAGCTCTTTCATGAAACGTGGAAGGTCAAGAGATCAAGGGTCTCTTCTGAGTGAACCCAGAGGAGTCCTTGGTTCATCAGCAGCTCCTCGGTGAAGGCAGAAACCCCGGCTCGCGCTCAGGGTGGAGGGAAACGAAACAGAGGGCTCTCCCGGAGCTCACGGAGCTCATGGGAGCTAGACCCGGAATGCAATCTCTGCCAATGTTGCCTTTTACTTGCAGTTTGCAAGTTGCATTTAAAAATTATCTGCTGATTGCTTTAACATTCATCTTCACCGGTGTGTTTGTTTAGACGTTCTTCTGTTTGAAAGGAGAGAACAGGGTCTCTGGGGTGGCTCAGTTAGTTAAGCGTCTGCCTTCAGCTCAGGTCCTGATCCCAGGGTCCTGGAATCGAGCCCCACATCAGGCTCTCTGCTCAGCAGGGAGCCTGCTTCTCTGTCTCCCTCTGTGCCCCACCGAATGAATAAACAAAATATTTAAAAAAAGAAAAGAAAAAAAATAGAGAGCAAAGTCCCAAGGGAGTGGCAGGCTTGCAGACAGCCAAGGCTGAGGGTGGGCGCTGGGGGCTGCTGCATCAGCCTTCATCTGGGGAGCAATTTTTGGTTGTTGAGGAACACTAGGACAATTTGCGAGATGTCATCAGAATACACAGAATATAAACAGCTATGAGGACGAATTTCTGCAGTATTTAGGGACTGACTGATAGTAAGATAGAACACTCAGCTGTGGCCACTAGAGAGACAGCTGGTGTGGAATTGTACTGTAATTGTCCGTGTACTTGACCACACGCCACTGTCTGCACCCAGATTAGAAGTACAGTTGGGCGGGGCTCATCTTTGTCTTTTCCTGGATACTGTCTTACCTTTATTAAGGTTGGCATTTAATAATTATCCATTGAATTAAACTGAAAGCAGTTGATGCAACTGCAAATTATTATTACAGCTACCCCAGTTGTTGAATTACTCGTACAATCGAATCCACTTAAAAATGTCCTCTTTGGTGGTTTCACCTTAAATCCATTTTGCCACAAAACAGGGATATGTAGGTTACTGAATGAGAGAAATAAGGAGCAAATGCATGAATAAGCCAATGATTAAAACAGTGAATGGAACAGACAAATAGGAAACACAGACATTGGGGGCACCGGGGTGGCTCGGTGGGTTAAAGCCTCTGCCTTCGGCTCAGGTCATGGTCCCAGGGTCCTGGGATGGAGCCCTGCATAGGGCTCCCTGCTCGGCGGGGAGCCTATTTCCTCCTCTCTCTCTCTGCCTGCCTCTCTGCCTACTTGTATTCTGTCTGTCAAACAAATAAATAAGAAAAAATTAAAAAAACAAAAACAAAAACACAGACATCGGGAGCCTCGTGACTTGGCCTGATGGATTGAGGCCACGGGCAGCCCTTACACTAGAGCAGTGGAGGCCTGTGGTTGTCCAGCCCAATTTGGATGGGGACCCAAGGAATGAGATTGGGCTTGTCAGCTCCATTCACACAGGAGCCACGGGGTGCTGCTCTGCGTTGAGGCCCAGGCTGCAGCATGGAACCAGACCCAAGGCAAGCGAATCCTGATAGATGATGGTGTGAGCCGTGTTTGCCTTCTCAGGGCTCCTCCTTGTAGAGCGATTTCTCTCCTTCCTACAAGGCCTGAACCATCCATGCTGCATGACCCTGGAGCATATCCCTGCTTGTGTCTCTCACAGGACTGACAATGTCCCATGTATCAGCAGTTCCCTTGACTTAGTTCATCGTGGGTTCTCGCCCGTGGTATTCTACTCAGGTCTGTGGACAGTGGGGAGGTCCCAGTTAACCTAGTCAAAGGGAAGAGGCCTTTAGGAGGTCTAAGTCATGGCATAAGTGTCAGGCATAACTGAAAACCAGAGAAGGCGTTTCTGGAAAGATAGGCCACCAGTTCCTTCCCTCTACAGGGTAGTTGTTTATGTGTTAGATACCAGGCCAAGGGCCCTAGAAGGCCAAACAGACACAGATGGACACACACACACACACACACACACACACACTTTCTCCCTCCAGAAACTTGCAGATATGAATGGAGGAAGCCACACAAATGCACAGAAATTATGATAGAGTCGGTATATAAAAACAATCATTTTTGGTCTAAATAATGATTTGCTGATTCTTATAAAAAGCTGCCCTCGCTCCTCTTTTCTTCCCACTAACCTCTCTTTCCTGTCTACCTTTGTCTGATTGCCTGTCCCAGCTCAGGACTTTATACAGATGAGCAGTTCCCCTGAAAAACAAGAATAAGAAAAACAATAGCTTTTCAGTCAACTCGTGCTGGCAGGAAAACACCAGAGACGGGGAGGGTCATGTGAGTCGGTGAACTGTTGCTTCTGGCAATTGAAATACTTCATTTGTCATCTGAAAAGGAGACGTCAGGACTGGCCTGGAGCTTAGCTAAAAGCTGTGGGGTTACCTGAGGTCTGGAACAAGGCTTCCAGGAAAGGAGAAGGGAAATGACCCAGCGGGGCCGGGGTCAGCAAAGCCTTCCACGAAGCCTGCAGCGTACCTCACTTCTTCCATATCCTGCCTCCGACTTAGGGGGGTCATGCTGCTTCTCTGGACCTCGATTTCTTCATTTGCAGCACAGCCGTAACATCAACGCGGTGCACCTCACAGAGTTGGCCTAAGGATAAAGTGGGTTAACATATGCACGTGACCACCATTCCTAGCACACATCGCAGGTACCGGCTGCTCATTTCAGGGGAACTCGTGTTTCTTAGTTTGTCAGAAAAGAGGTGAGATTGGCTAATACCCAATACTCCATTAAACCAGAGAAGTGATCTAGATTTTTCCTCACAAACCATCCAAGGACTCAAACATGTTTATCAGGCATCCGCTCTGGTGTGATGTACATAATTTAATTTAATCATCTCACCAACCCCGTGAACAAAATATTTCTTTCTTCTTTAGGCAGAGGGAGAAAACAAAGCTCAGAAGAGTTGACTATACTATGTTTGAGACCACATGGGGCTTCTAACTCAGATCTGTCTGACTCAAAGCATATGCATGTTTCACTGTGCCTTACTGGCTCACAACTTTGATAGATATGAGAATAAAATCTCGGCCTTCCCAGGAAGTCACCAAGACCTTGTACGCCCAAGTAGGCCACAGAGAAGTGAGAGAAGAGATAATGGGATCTCTGAAAAAGTCACCTCACCTCAGGACTGTTTTGTGGAGACAGCTGGGGGTTGATGAGAGGCCCCAGGTCCACTAAATGGGCTTTGCCTTTTCACCCTCTCTCTGTCTCTGTCTATCTCCAGTGTCTACTTCAGATGACCCCAAAGCCAGTGGTCCACAGAACATATCTTCCTGGCCTCACATAGTTCTCTCAAAGTTGCCCAACTGCCCTCTAACAGCCAGGCCCAATGGGCACTAGAGGGGGAACCTACTTTGGAAACAGCTTGAGAGCTCTGTGGGGGTGGGCTGGGCTAGGGGCAGGCTTCACTCTATCTCCCTTTCTCCGTGCAGTTCTGACTCCTCCTCCTGGCCTGCTTTCTGATGTCCCCAAGGCCTTTCCAAGTAGGGAGAGTAGAAGGACAGAGTGGATGTGGCCAATCAAGAAACGACATCTTTTAATCAGGTCATCCAGGCAGCCCCTTGTCTAACCCGGCTGGCTCTGAGCCTTTTGCCGGGGGATTGTTCTGTTTTGTAACCGTGAAGCTGACCTCAAGCTAGGCCACTCTGTCCAGGTCCTTGTTTGATCTAAACAAGCACAATAGTGATCTCACCAGAGAGCCCTGTCTCATGGGCAGGTCCCCAGAAGGGGGCGCTGCTGTTTAGACAGGAGAGTCAGCAGAGTGCCTCTCCCCTGCTAGGTCACCAAGGGTAAGGGCTTGTGGATGGATTTTCCTTGGGTGCAGAAGACCCAGATTTTCTAGAGATGTGTAAAAAGAAGACTCACACAACTTGTAAGAAAAGCATCAAGTTTGCTAAATAGAAGAGGATTATACAAAAACCATTTTGCATTTTTATGACCAATCACAGTGAGAAAACACAAGCTTTTAGATAAAGATGTGGTACACACACACACACACACACACACACACCCATATCCATACACTATGGATGTATGTATGTACAATGGAGTACACACACACACTGAAATATTACTCAGCCATCAGAAAGGATGAATACTTACCATTTACATTGACGTGGTTGGAACTGGAGCATATTATGCAGAGAGAAATAAGCCCATCAGAGAAAGACAATTATCATATAAGAATATGAGAATGGGATATAAGAAAGAGCACAGACGATAATGGGGGAGGGAAGAAATCAAGAGAGGAAGATAAACCATGAGAGACTCTTAACTCTTGGAGTTAAGGTTGCTGGAGGGGATGTGTGTGGGGGGGTATGGGGTAACTGGGTGGTGGGCATTAAGGAAGGCACGAGATGTGATGAGCTCTGGGTGTTATATGCAACTAATGAATTACTGAACTGTACATCTGAAACCAATGATGTACTATACATTGGCTAATTGAATTTAAATTTTAAAAAAGTAAAAAAGAAAAGAAAAGAAAAGAAAACACAAGATTTTAAAGCTAACATCTAAAAAAGAAACAAAAGCTATAAGCACCAGAAATAAATCTAATAAAATATATGCGTGATCTTTATGAAGCAAAAGATAAAGCCTCACTTATTTAGGTATTCTTCAATAGATGAATAAGGTTTTCATGATGCAAAGGTTCACCGTCATTTCATTTTTTCCTAAATCAGTTTATAAACTCTACGTGACATCAAACGAAACCAAGCCAGGGATTTGTGTGTGTGTGTGTGTGTGTGTGTGTGTGTGTGTGTATAACTAGAAGAGATTATTCTAACCTTGCTGTGAAAACGCAAAGGATCAAAAGAGTCATAAAATTTTGAAGAAATCAGGGTGAGTGACTTTCCTTACAAGATTCTCAGACTTTCTAAATTAAGGCAATGTGGTCTTGGCCCAGAAAGAGATAAATAGAACCAACGGAACAGAAAAAGCATTCCCCAGACAGGTCATACTGGGAATTTGGTTATCCATAGAGAAACACAAAACCAAAAAGAACCCATTAAATTTTAGGTGAAAAACTTGAAAAGCAGAACTTGTGGACTTCTAGAAGCAAATACAGGAAACTTTCAAGATCACAGTGTGGGCGGCGCTGTCTGAAATGACAAAAAGAACAGACCATAAAGAAAAGTAGCAGTAAATTTGACTGCATCAAAAATGTAAAGCCTCTTGGGCTCCTGGGTGGCTCAGTGGGTTAAACCTCTGCCTTTGGCTCGGGTCATGATCTCAGGGTCCTGGGATCAAGTCCCGAGTCGGGCTCTCTGCTCAGCAGGGAGCCTGCTTCCTCCTCTCTCTGCCTGCCTCTCTGCCTCCTTGTGATCTCTCTCTTGTCAAATAAATAAATAAATTCTTTAAAAAAAAGAAAGAAAGAAAGAAAGAAAGAAAGAAAAACACCTGAGTTGTTTCTAACTAAAAAAAAAAAAAAAAAGGGCGCCTGGGTGGCTCAGTGGGTTAAAGCCTCTGCCTTCAGCTCAGATCATGAGCCCAGGGTCCTGGGATCGAGCCCCACATCGGGCTCTCTGCTCAGCAAGGAGCCTGCTTCCCCCCTCTCTCTCTACCTGCCTCTCTGCCTGCTTGTCATCTCTGTCAAATAAATAAATAAAAATCTTTAACAAAAAAAAAAAAAAAGAAAGAAAGAAAGAAAGAAAGAAAGTAAAGCCTCTTTTCATCAAAAGATGCCATGAGGGAAAAATAAAAACTAGATAAGCTCAAAGTAGGAGAAGATCTTGGCTGTGTGGCAGCCGTAGGACTGCACGACTCAGTCTCCCTTCTAGAGAGAAGCACCTGCCAGGTGTGTGACAGGGAGACAGCCTGTAGCTGTTGTGCCCTTCAGAGGCACCATAGGGTTCAAGTTGAGGCCATGCTCTCCCTGGTCTGATCCTCACCGAAGACTGAGCATGGCTGGACAACCAGAGCTAAGCCATTCCTGCCCAATGTTGGACTCTTAAAAGGCAAACTTCTAAGGCTCAGTAACTGGGCAGAGATTTTTCAGAGCTGCCCTAGAGTGGAGGCTCTTCGTACCCAATCCTTCTTTCTTTTCTCTTCCCCTTTCCAGATAGCAAGATCTGCACTGGCATCTAAAGGCTCTCCCCACCCATTCCCACCCTCATCCCATTACCCTTCAGAAGCATTAGCTGCCACAATTGCAGTCTGCTTCTTAGAGGACTTTAACAGACATAGCCTATAAATGACAAAGGACTGGTACCCAGAATGTGTATGAAAACCAAAGTATATATTGCTGAGATAAAAACAAATAACTCGGGGTACCTGGGTGGCTCAGTGGGTTAAAGCCTCTGCCTTCAGCTCAGGTCGTGATCCCAGGGTCCTGGCTCTCTGCTCATCAGGGAGCCTGCTTCCTCCTCTCTCTCTGCCTGCCTCTCTGCCTACTTCTGATCTCTGTCTGCCAAATAAACAAATAAAATCTTTAAAACAAACAAACAAACAAACAAACAAACAAAAACCCCAAACAACTCAATAGAAAATCAGGCAAAACATAAGAACAGGCAGTTCACAAGAGAATTCTAAAAGACCAATAGATACAAGAAAAGATACATGATCTTACTCATAGTAGGAGAAGTGTAAATTACAGCAATCCAGATACCATCTTATACCTATAAGACTGGTGAAACCCCCAAACATTTGCAAACTACTGGGGGATATATGGAGCCACAGGAACACGTACTGTTGGTGAGAGGGTGACTAGATGCCGCCATTTTGGATCGTAGCTTAGTAATTGCAGCACTCCTTTAGTAAAGATAAGCAAGTACTCACCCATCGATTCCTCATAAAAGACTCTCCTGTGTGTGCATAAGGAGACTTATAGAAGAATATATTACAGAATTATTTGAAAGAGGAAAGGAACTCAGGACAACCTAAATGTCCATCAAGAAAAAAAATGCATGAACACGTCATGGGATAGACAGGGTACGACAAGAGTGTCATAGAGCTCTGAAAATAAATAAACCAAAGCAAAAACTTCCATATGGAACGAAAGTGAAAAGCTGCATTTGGGCTGTGAAAAGTTCTAATAAAATTTATTTTAAGAAAGTTTAAGAAAAACAACCAGAGAAAGAGAGCGAGAAAAAGAGACACTTGTTTATCCTCTAGTCTATAACCAAGTTGACAAGTACTTTTGACATAATTTGTCTGGGCCACACTAACTCTTGAAGGAGGCTGTGATTTTGTAAGCTTTTCATCTATTAAAAGCAGACGGAAAAGAGCTGTTGTTAACAATTTTTTTTTTCTCATCAACCGTGGAAGTTGCTAAAAGTTTGGTGGTATTCTCTTAAAATGTCTACTCCCCTCTTGAAAGGGCCTGGCAGTCAGGGCATACACATGGGAGGGGAGAGGTGTGGGGAGGGGAGGGGCCTACGGTGGGGGGCAGAGGTGAGGTTGGTGTGGGAGGGCTGTGGGCCCCCAGATGTGCATCCCCGCTGGGGAGCTGCTGTACTGCCCCTGCCTTGGGCTGACAGAAACAGATAGTCCAGCTGCCGTCTCGTGTGTGTTGTCCTGGAATTCTTACTATGTCACAGGAATCCAGCTCTGGCCAGCGATGAAATTACAGACAGCAGGGTCCAGCCTTGCCTAGGTGACCCAAGAGGGGAAACCTCTTTTCTGGATCCTGGCTTTGGAAAACCTCCCAGCCTTCTTTGCCAGGGCCTTGTCCCTAGTTGCCTTCCTGATCTGGGACCCGCTGACAAGCCCTGAGCTGTTCACAGGCGCCTCTGTGTCCATAGGAAAGTGGCCCTCCAGGGACGTTGCCACCGCACCTTCCGATCAAGTCAACAGTAGGTAATGCAGGAGTCCCCCTTGACCTGCGGTCTCAGTGACCAGAGGTCAACCTCAGTCTGAAAGCAGATGATCTCTTTCTGCCCTATCGATAGAAGATCAGTAGTTGCCTATCACTTTGCCATAATGCCTACATCGTTCGCCTCGCTGGGTCTCATCACGTGGGGACCTTATCATCTCACACCACCACAGGAAGAGAAGAGCGAGTACAGTATAGTAAGATCTCTTCAGAGAGAGAGACCACATTTGCAGAACGTTTATTCCATATACTGTTATGATTGTTTTATTTTATTGTTAATTATTGTTGTTCCTCTCTTACTGTGCCTGATTTAGAAATCAAGCTTTGTCATAGGTATGGATGTAGAGGGAAAAGCATAGCATACATAGGCCTCAGTGTTATCTGAGGTTTTAGGCGTCCCCGGGGGGCCTGGGAATGTATCCCGAGAACCAAGGAAGCTGCCAAAAGCACTAAGGGTGAGTGGGATCTGGGGTAGGGCCGTCCATGAGCTGACCAGATCGGGTCTGGTACCCTAAGACTTTTCAACCAAAGGGGGTGTTATTTATTTTATTTTTAAAAAATCTGATTCAGAAATATTTATTGAGCCTTGCAACGTATTTGGGGGAAAACATGGAATAAGATTCTGACCTTGTCCCCAAGGCATGTAAAACTCAGAGAACACAGACTAAGGGGGCAGGCGGTTACAGCAGGGCTCCATGTGCCCCCCAGAGCCCCATCACCTAACACTGGAAGTCCGAGAAGGCTTCTGGGGAGATGATGGAACCACGGAGTCTGAAGGGCTGCCACCTCGCCAGGTGCTGTGGGGAGGGGTTGGGGGCCACTGACTGTGACTCTTAGGACAATACAGAGAGAAGCTTCTAGACAGAGAAGAGAGCCAGGAAAAACTTGGTGGCAAAGAGCGATGTCAAAAGGAAATCGCATGACCAAGAATGGTACAGAGGGGGAAACCCTGGGGCCAGGGGGGCCAGTAGAGCCTCGGAAGGAAGGTATCCTTTCCCACAAGGGATCTATGGGAAGAAGCATCCTTCTCTTCCCTCTGGAAGAGCCATGAGGTGGGCAAAATAATGGCCCAGATGGCAGAAAAAAAGAATTTACTTACTAATCCTGGACTCCATGACTGTGTTACGTTTAAGGGATTTGCAGGTGTGGTTACATTAAAGATCTTGAGATGGGGAGATTAATCTGGGTCGGCTGGGTGGGCCCTAGATGTAAACGGACAAGAGTCCTTAGAAGATGGATGAAGGCAGAAGGTCAAAGTCAGAAAGAGATTCAAAGATGCTGTGCTGCTGACTTTCACAATGGAGGAAGGGGCCAAGAGCCAAGGGATGCAGCAGCTTCTGGAAGCCGGAACACATCAAGGGGATGGATTCCCTCTAAAGCCTCCGGAAGGAATGCAGCTCTGCCGCCACCTTGATGTGAGCCCAGTGAGACTTAGTTTCGGCTTGTCACCTGCAGGAACTGTAGGACAATAAATGTGTGTTGTTTTAAGCTACTAAGTTTGTAGGGATTTGTGACAGTAGCAACTGGAAACTGATATGAGATGAACAGATTCTAGATTGATTTAGTAAATAATTTGCTTAGAAAGAGGAAATGGGAGAGAGGTCTCATGGGGTTTCTGGGTGCAAGTTAGGGAGGAGAGGAGGTGATCACATTTTGGTGTTGGACACATTAGGTTTGAGTGCCCATGGGGGGTTTAAGGTAAAGATGTCCAGTGAGCAGCTGTCCTCTTGGGTACAAATGGACAGATTTCTGTTCTGCACTCCTGGCTTCTCCCTTTTACCTGTGTTCATGCCCTCCCAGACATAGCAGGCCTCGTCCAAGGGCATAAAAAATGTTCCTGGGCTCCAGCTCCCATTCCTTCTTCAAGCAGAGCTGCCCCCTCCTACTGGTTGGGAGCAGCGACCCGGCCATCTGGGCTAGCTGGTGGCCCTAATCAGCGTCCCCTGGGCCCATGAAGGCCTCAGTGCCAGCTGGCCATGGGCGCGATCTCCCTTGGTCTCCCTTCCGTCACCCTTCTCTGCCCCTTCAGTCCTGATCTGTTTTTACCCTCGCTCTTTCTCTGCTTTTCCTGCTCAGATTTGGGCCCTGCAAGCAGGCAGGCAACCTTCCTGACTCTGCTCTTGGCATTTGAATCTTAGCTTAATGCTGCTGCTTCAGGATTGGAGGCCCCTAGCCCTGCACCCCAGGTTTTGCACAGACTGTTCTCTCCGCTTGGAATGCATTTCTGGAAGAAACCACTGGATCTGCTTGACACTCAACTTTCAAAGCACTTTTGCAGGCTTTGATCATTCATTTTATGTAGCACATGGATCATAGACCACATGGGTGGTTAAAGACTGTTTACTGGTCTGTGTCCCTCTTGACCACAAACTACTGGTGAAGAGGGACCTTGGTTTATTTATTTCAGGATCTCCCGCACCTAATAAGGTCGGTGGTTCAATCAATGTTTTCGTTGAAGGGAAGCAAACCCTTCTAGATTGCCTCTTTATGCCTTCACTCTGATAGCGAGGCGAGCTTGCACCAGCAGGCGGGGTTTTTCCTGACTTGAGTGCACTAATTAGCAACAGGTGAGTAGCCGAGCTCTAACCCATGTGCGTCACTTACATAACAGAGCCTTCTCCTCTGCCTTTAGCTGTCTCCCTCTGCCTGCAAAAGCTCTGGTTCCCTTCTCATCGCCGCCTGCCAGAGGCAGCACAGAGATCTTGCCTGCCCCCTCGCCCCTCCCTGACAGATACCTGTCTTTGGCCTCCCTTCTCTTGTTTGACAACGTGAGCCAGGCAGGAAGGCATGGCCTCTGTCTTGGGATGCTTTGGCATGTCTGGAACCCAGAGGAGAGAGTCATGTGGAATGGGTGGCTGGGGGGAGGAACAGGATGGAGCCAGAAGGTGACGGACTGTAGGGAGTCTCCAGGGCTATAAATTTCCATTTTCCCTAGGAGGGGACAGGGAGTCAGTGTTGAGAAATGCTAGAATAATTGACCTTGAAAATGAAAAGGAAGTGGGAAGCATATGAGCAGTCTTAGCGGTTACTCACCTGTCACGTGCAGTCTTCCGAGCTCTTATTTCCAAAGAGCAGGACGAGCTGGTGCAGGTCTTAAGGACACTTCTCAGTTGCCTTGCCAGTTCAGGCAGCTCTGTTCGGAGGGGGGATCCAAGTACAGCTGGAGCCTGGTCCCCCTGCCTCTCTTTCTCTTTTTTAACTTTATTTTTATTTAAAAAATTTTTAAACTTGAATTCAATGTAGTTAACCTACAGTGTATTATTAGTTTCAGGGGTAGAATTTAGTGATTCATCAATTGCATATGACACTCAATGCTCATCACATCCAGGGCCCTCGTTAATGCCCATCACCCAATTATCCCATCCCCCCAACCATCTCCCCTCCAGCAACCCTCGGTTTGTTTCCTAGAGTGAAGAGTCTCTTCTGGTTGGCCCTTGTATCTTTTTGTTCACTTTGTGCACTTCCCCCAGCCTAGGAAGGAAGGTCGATCAAATTACATTCTGGCCCTGTCCTACCTCCTCCTTACCGCCAAGGTTAAAAGAGTTAACTCAGTGCTGTGCATCGTAACCGGGAAACAATGGGCTCCATGTGCTAGAAACCCTGTACATTTCTGCAAAGAACTTTTAAATACAAAAGGCAAACTTCGATTGATAAGTAGCAAAGGGTGAAATATTTAATACTTTTGTGGTTCAATGGGTCTGCCATTCTACTGAAGTGGTAGGGCTGGAATGAGCCTGTGTGCGCACCACCATCCACAGAAGGCCTTGTAAAACCCAGGCTGCTGGCTATAGCCCCAAAGTCTCTCCTGCCTTAGGTCTGGGGTCAGGTAGAGCATTTGCATTTCTAACAAGTTCCGCGGGGTGACGTTGCTGTCCCTAGCAGAGGGACCCTTGCTTTAAGAACCACTATTTTTTTAAGAGCTAAAGAAACTTATTGAGAGAGAAATTAACAACAACAACAAAGAATAAATAGGAACAAAAGGGAGTAGGAAAACTGGTGTCAGGGAGGTCACCAATGCAAGACCTCTGGATACTTCTTTGCCCCCATGTGGCAGGTCATCCTCTTCCAGATTCATTGAAGGTCAAGGAGAAATGGCTTTTCCAAAGGGGGTGCCCTGGGATTCATAGCTTTTCCCCTTTTTGGCTCCTGTGATCCCCCCCCCCGCCCCCAAACAGCGTCTACCCATCCAACCTCTTGGTGCACAACCAAGTGGAGACGAATGTCGGGGCGCAGTACCTTGAAGACGATGGAATCTGGCGGTTAGAAGGCACTGCTTGTGTTAACCAAAAATACTACCGAGTTGTCTCCAAATCTCTCAGGTTTCCTGCTCTTCTCTGCTCCCCCAGCCTTGGCTTTGAGTCTAATGTCTTTGAAGGCAGACATGGAAGGCCCGTGTTTCTCTGTGAATAATCTCCTTTCCCCAAGAACACAAGTGGTTCTCGGTAGAAACTCGTTACTGCTTTTGTCCTTAGTTTCCCAGATGAGTCAAGATAATTTTGTGTTTGGCTCCTTGTCTACCTTCTGATTTCACTCTGCTATCATTCTCCCATGGGCTCCAACAGTCTCACATCCCTTCTGTGAGCCTTCTAGAGCTGGACTCTGCCACCTCTCCCTGGGAGAGACTAAAGCTTCTGGCCGGGCTTCCCCAGAGAATTCTGATCCCTCCCAACTGCCTCCGCCTGCTTCAGACCACTTGGCAGTGCTTGGATGTCTCCCTCTTTTCCATAGGAAAGAGCTCTCACTTTCTAGTCAATGACACCACTCAATTGCACCTCCTCCCCCACCCCCACCGCCCTAGGCTGGGTTGCAAATTTACTGGAGGGAGGAAGGTGGAGGGAGCTGGGTGGAGGGGTGAAGTAGGGGGTGGGAGGATGGGAGAGGTGGAGAGCGTTTGCTCATGATATATTTATCATGGGGAAAATCAGATCTGCGTTCTCCCTCCCTTACACTTAAAAAAAAAAAAAATGCAGTTTGATGTCACTTTTACTTGGGGCGGGTTCCTTGATTGGTTCTGTATTCGTGGTCTCTAAAAGGTTTTAACTGGGCTCCGACCACCGCCTTGGAACCATTCTATCTGTGACCAGAGGTATGTTTTAGTGAGACAAACTCATGCACTAGTAACAGCTGCATACCTCGTGTAGACTTCACTTCAGGAAAGTATCTTACATTTAAGCAAAAGTGTGTTTGAGGCTGAAGAAGGTAAAATCTGCAAAACCTTTTTGGTCTCCACAGAGAAAACCTCACTGCCTGCCCCTCCGAGAGAGAAATGGCAGGAGTCCCCTGACAGGGCCTGCCCAGCTGTAACTCCACACAGGGCTCGGGGACATACTGTCTTCAGGTTTGGCTTGAGATCTGACCCCCCCGGACAAAGGTCTTTGCGCCATCTGAGCAAATACGAAGACCGGCTCACTGTTCTGTGCCGGCCTCGGCTCAGGTCGTGGGGGCATGGCTAAGAAGTCCAAACCCAGAGCCGGAGCTGTCCTTCCTGCTGGACATGAACGCGGTCCCGGATGGACGCTGCGGAGAGTGGGAAGCCAGCCAGAAGCTAACCAAACACATACAAGTCTCAAAATGTGGTGGCCACCCTGTCTCTCACCCGTCCTTCTGCTCTGGAGGGGACCTTCTCGGGATGACCTGGATGACCATCTCCGGCGGTCTGAATTAGGACCACGGCAGCAATAACAGAGCAATGCATGGCGGAGACCCCCCGCCCCCCGCCCTTTGCCCTGTAGAGTGGTCGGCCCGGGATTTGGGTCTTCCTCAAGTCACTTCCTCAGAAATGGCAGCATGAGGCCATAGCAGACTGAGTGCCTGCCTCCCCGCACCCCGACCCTCCCATGCCTTCCCCCACCCCCCACCCACCAATGGGGTCAGTACTGCTGCTCCCAATAAAGAACTTTGCTGAGAAGAGTCCACTGCTTTCTGGAGTAAGACTCCTTTTGAAATTTCTACCTCATTGTGAAGTCAAAGAGTGGTTGTTTCTGGGTGGGGGTGGTGGTGTCTGTAATGAGGAAAATTACAGGCAAAGGTAAGGTGGAGGAATCATTTCTTTAAAGGTACTAATGGCAAACATAATTCCCTGTTTCTTTACAGGGAGCGCCCCGGGCCCTGAGTTGTTGTTCTCTCTGATTCCGTGCTGTGGGTGTGCTGAGCATCTCCCTCTTCGGTCAGGTGCGCATCTGGGAAATCATGGAGTGACAGGTTCTTCCTGGACACCACAGGTGAAGCCATCCAAATGATTGTGGGTCAGGTCCCTATGCTTGGTTTTCTTTTCTAGGGGGAGACTGAGGCTCTTGGGCAGGAGGGAGTTGTATGAGGTCCCACAGTAGGAGTGCAGAATAGAAGACCAGGTACCTGCTCGGAGGGAGGCATTGTGCCAGACCCGCCATGTTTTCCTTCCCAAGGCCCAAGCAGGGCTTCATTCCCAGGTGCACAGGAGGGCGGTGGGGGCCCAACAAATGGACTTCTGGCCTGAAGAATGTGTTCTTCTTAATAATACAACACATTAATTGTGCATTTACTCTATGCCATGCACTGTTCTAAGTACTTGACATGCATTAGCTTAATAGCCCTATGAAGCAAGAGCTGCTATAATCACCCCCATTTTATAGATGGGAATACTGAGGCACACAGACACTAAGTAGGTCTCGTAGGAAGTACGAGAGCCAGTGCTCTTAATTTCCGCCTTCTGCTGGCTCATGCTCTTCACTGTCTGAGTATTAAGGACAGCACTTTACCTGGAACATTATGTCCAGAACATGATCACATTTAATTTCTTTCTACAACAGCCCTTGGAGGCAGGTAGATTGAATAATATTGTTCTCACCAGAGGCTGAGGAGACTGAGGCAGAAGTTAACCACCTTCCTCAAGGTCACCTTACTAGTTAGTAATAAACGAACCACTCAGGGCTTCTGATTCTGAAGAGACGTTTGCTGCATTGACCCACCAGGAGTTAACCATCAGTGCTGGATCGGAGAGGGCCAGTCTGCCCAACACAAAAATAGGGTGCCAGGCGATATGCCACCCAGGACTTCCCCATCGGGAGCTGCTTACAGAATAGAATGGAATAATCACCTCTAGGTGCTTTCAGGCTACAAGGGCAAGACAGGCGTGCCTCTCTTTAGGTGATGGGTGTGAATTCTACACCCATAGAGGGAAGTGAGGAGTCTTGGAAAGCCATCTCAATAGTGCCGAGCTGTGGTTTGTCCCGGGCCTCCCAGAGCTGCCCCGTGGGGTCATGGTGGCATGTTCTTTGTAAGAACCTCACATTCATCCTCCTGAGACAAGGATATCTGAGAATCCGGTGACCATCAATCAGGAGGACCCCTTCCGGATGAGTCCTCCCTGCCGGCTAACCTCATTCGGTCCAGGGTGGGGATTGCTTTTGGCATCTTCTCTGTTCCAGGTGGTTCCTGGTGGGCGGGTTTGCAAGACTGATTGACCTCATTCAGCACGCAGGGCACTATCCAGCGTAATGCCACCAAAAGAGCCTCCTGGGCCCCTTACCTCAAGGGGAGGCAAAGGGCTGACTATGAGTGGCCATGAGTGGCCTGTCAAACACAAAGGTAAGGCGAGTAGAGACCTTAGAGACAGCCTTTTAATTTTTTGGAAAGCCGAGTTTGGAGAGGCCAGACATTTGCTCAGGGCCCCTGGAAGGGTTCACTGCGGAGCTGGAAGCAGAGCCCAGTGGCAATGGCTCTAGGTCCAGCCCACTTCCCATTGCTCCCTGGACATGTCAAGGAGGAGCCTGCCATCTGCTTGTCTGCTCAGCTGGGTGCTCCCTGAGTGCTGCACAGCAGTTAGAAAATAAATAAATAAATGAATGAATAAATAAATGAATCAGGACTTTCTTGGGTATGAACATTTCCCAATCCTTTCTCCCCCCACAGACCCCTGCTGTCTTCATTTGATGCAGACTCGGTATAGACAGGGTGAGCAGGCATGAGGAAACCCCACAGGCCAGAGCCAGGAATCTGTCTGCAAGACAGAGCGAGGCAGGAAGCGTCGAGCAGGTGGGCAGGCATCTGACACCACGTGTCTTCGAGGTGGCGGGCACGTCTGTCCCAGGCAGCCCAGCCTTCCTGGCACCAGCTGCCTCCCCCTCCCCCACCCCTCCCCCCAGAGGGACAATTCAGCCAGAGGGCACACTAAAACCTGTCAGCCATGGGACACCAAGTAAACAGCCCCTAGGAATTTCTCTTACTTGAATTTCAACTCATTTACTTGGGAGCATCTGTCCTCTTTGGTTGGGGGGTGGGGGAAAGGCTAAGATTACCGTGTCCTCTGCCTAAAGGAGCCGGCGGGGTCTAGATTGCTGAGGTCCCCAAACCCCGTTCCCAGGATGTTTGCGGGGGGCTACTGCCAGTACAGAGGGTGGGGAAAGGGGAGACTGAGGAGGACGCTTATTCCCAGCCGGCCACCGGTTGCTCAGCTTATCAGTGGGTTCAGCCAATGTTTTGTTTCAGGTGAGGATTCTGTTGCTGAAGCTTTTGGAGAGGAAGGGATCCAGTAGGAAGATGTGGGAGGGGAGCTGGCAAGGCTTTAGGCTCACCACTCCGACAGCTTGGGAGTGAGCTCCGTCAAGTCTGCTCAGCCGGGGCGCCTGGGAGGCTCCCTGGGTTGGGCGTCTGCCTTTAGTGCAGGTCATGATCCCAGGGTCCTGGGATCGAGTCCCGTGTCAGGCTCCCTGCTCAAGCGGGGAGGCTGCTTCTTCTCCCTCTCCTTCTGCCTGCCGCTCTGCCTACTTGTGTTCTTTCTTTCTGTCAAATAAATGAACAAATAAAATCTTAAAAAGAAAAGAAAAAAGCCTGCTCACCCCAAGAGCCAGACCTTGGCTATTTCCACGCCAAGGAAGGCTCACCTGGGCTCTAGCCTCTCCTCCTTTGCAAAAATGGTCAGGGAGGCTGCCCTTCTTTGGAAACACTGCCAGGCTTCTGTGTTCTCAGGCGAGCCCCTCACGGCCCACCCGGGGCTCCCACTCACCCACCCTAGAGTCTTTCTCAGGGGAGCCCAAAGGTGTGATGCTAACTGAAACGATAAAAAGGATGATTAAAGATCAAGGTTCTATTATTGCATAAATTGGCAGGGAAGAAGAAAGACTGGCGGTGGGATGGGAAAGAAGGCAGGAGGGAGATGAGGACTCCTGAGCCTGGAAACCCGCTCGGGGCTACGTTTAGCAAATAATATTTACTTTCTAGTCAACAAGCTTCATAGATCCCGGAGGAAGGGATGCGGAGACTTTGAGGCAGCTCCTGCTGGCTCTGGTTAGGTAAAGTACACTAATTAGGATGGGGTGGGAAGCCAGAAAAAACGTAATTACTCATCTGATCCCAAACGAAGCTCATTGACTCCTTGGGAAACTTGCCCTGGGAACACACCCTGTTGGAAAGGTCAAGACCGGCAGATGAAAACTGCAGGCCGATCGGGAGTGTCCTCTGACATTCAGCCGGGGACTGACAGGTCTCCAGAAAAGGCCAGGCACCTTTGCTGACTGCTGAATTCCCAGCTCAAGTTTGCTCTCCAAATTCCATGACGAGCAGAATTCTCCACCTCCCCCAAGTGCCTTTGTGCTGTTCTGTGCACTTACCTACGAAAGGAATGACGACTTTCAAAGCCACATGCCCTGTGTAGTAGGTGGATCTCAGGGGGCTGGGGGAGTGATGATGACGGAGCGGAGGAAGAGGGAAAAATAATAAGGTTATATACAGGTTAGCAAATCCAGATTTTTAAAAAGGAGGCTTTGGAGTACCTCCACTCCAAAAATAGAGATTACAGAACACAAAAACAGGCCGAAACTTTCCATTGAGATTCTTAGGAACAGAGGGATTTCAGCTCAAGGGGATGAGAGCCTAGTAACTCTACTCCCTTACCCCCATGACTAAAAATAAGGATGAGTAAAGAATGGAATCCTAGCTCCCTGGCATCCCAGAGAGCCAGGCCTTGTTCCTGGACTTGTAAGTCAAGCAAGCAGGCACACGAGAGAAATAGTTGCCTTTGTAAGTATTTTGACTGTTATCTACCCATTGTTTAGTCAGTAAGGTTGAGGACCACAGGGCACCCATGGATTCCCGTTGGGTCCTTCTCTGGCCAGCTGCTTCCTGGGTGGGTCAGAGCCCATGCTTGAAATGACTCTGAAGTCAGCTGGCCTCTCTCAGACCGTATCTTCCGTGGCTTGGAGTGACTTGCATGTCCTCCAGAATTTCTCAGGCTGCATCTCCAAATGCCTTCTGCACGATTTGGAATGTCATTCTTATCTCACAACCTGCTCTCTCCAACCAGGATTCCTCCCAGGGCACTGAGTGTATTTCCACCAGGCGCTCACATAGCCACAGCTGTGAGAGCAGATAAAGCCAGGCGGACAGGTGAAGCTGTCACTGCGGCAACTTCTCAGACATGGCAAAAGAACTCCAGCCAACAAGAGAACCCAGAGAATGTCTCCGTTATGGGGGGCCAGTCCGTGGGACATATGTTTCCTTAGGGGCAAGGCTCAGAGATGTCAAGGCCAGGACTCTGGCCAAACGGGTTGGCAAAAGGCTGACTCCGGGAGAAGGAAAGATAAGGGACACAGATACCTCCTGAATGTCCTGAGCCAAGCCAGCGTGAGACAGATTCACACAAGACAGATCTAAATTCCCTTTGGGATTCTCCTAATTAAATTCTCTGAGACCTTGAAATTACAGCAAGTATAGAGTGTAAATGACTCTGCGTTTTGTTTGCCTTCTATTAGGCTCGTACAGATTTCGATCCGTCTTTGGCTCACGGTTGTTGGCTATAACTGAATCCCATGAAAGGTAAGGACATTTTTATTAACTCTCCCAGAACCCCATACAGGGATCTACACACACACACACACACACACACACACACACACACACACTCTGTAGGACTTTGCTATCATCCAGGTTGAGCCAATATTTCTGTTGTCCTAGGAAAGAGAAGGAGATGAGGCATTAATGATATCTGTATTTACCTGAGTTAGTACAGATTTTTTCAGCCCTGGAAAACTGGCCCTGGAAACTGGGAAATCAAAACTTAGAAGGAAAGAGAAAGATAAGTGACCCTGCCATCTAAAAGTCTGAGATAGGTGACACAGAGCAAACGGGTGTTACTGGTATCTCCAAGGCACCCCCTTGGCTCCAATCTTCCCAAAGAACCTGGGAGAGCAGGGTCCTGCCCCATCCCTACCATAAACCTGAGATACCTGTGGGTGCACTGACCCCATGGGCTGCCCCAGGAGAAAACAGTGAGGGCTGTGGGTTGGATAACAAGGATGTTCATGAGATATGGAGTGGTGAGAAAAGCCTGCTGTAGAATCTGGGCCCCACCATTTACCAACTATGAGATCTTGTCCACGTGCCTTAAACTCTCTGGGCCTCAGTGTCCTCATGTGGTATGATGATCAGAATTGTCTAATGTGACCGTGGGTTCTCATTCTAGATTGCCTGGATACTGAGATTGCGGGGACCAGGTGGGAAGCTCTCACTGTCTCCGCATCTCAGCTTAGCCCAAGGGCCCACTCATTTTTTCCTGACAAAAGGAACTCTAATATCCCATGGGCCCCATGATCTGAGCAGTTGGCCTTCTCAGAAAACTCCTAGAAACAGCTGGCAAACCCAGATGGCCTGGCCACACTGTCAGCTTTCCTAAGCTTGGACTGTTGGGGAGGATGGGCGGACCCAACGGACGGCTGCCTTCGCTCATTTTCTAGATCCTTGTTTGATTCACTGGCCCTCTCCCTGTTACAGCACATTCCCTAACACATGCCTTGTGACACCATGGAGTTTGTCTCAGACCCTGGTAACAAGGAGCCATCTTGTGGGACACCTTGTTTGCAGAAACACTCTTACTAACTTAAGGTTAGTAACACTCACCTTAAAGGGCTGTGGTAAAAAATCATTTGCTGAATCAGGTCCAGAGGCAACGGCCTGAATAAAGGCATGAGGTTGTGCCCTGGGCTTGCGTCTTCAGGACATTTAAATATGGAGATCATTGCCCAAAATGAGGTGAATATTGAGAGATTTCACCTAAAACACTCCACTGAGTGAAGCTTGCTTCGTTCACCTCCATTTCCCATGTGTCCTTTAGAGGCAGGTAGGCTCCTGACTCCTGGATGCAGCAAACTGGCTTCCCTGACTGAATTTTATGTTAGATTGGGTTAATTCTCTGAACCCAGTGAGAGAATGACCCGCCCCAGGATCTGAGGTGGATGGTTATGTGTGTGGCAGCGGCGGTGGTGTGGGTCCTGGTGTGAGAACCAGAATAGGAATGTGGAAGCATAAACATACTTGGGTTTTCACATCTCAGCCTCTGCATCCTCACGGGAGAGAGCACTCGCTAGCCTTTTGAGATCTCTATTCCCCAACCGCACCCATCCCAGAAGCCAGCCTTTCCAAGGGTTAGTCCCCTCCGCTGCCAAAGCAGGAGAAACATTTACACCAAGAGTGAGCGTTCATGACCTGTCCCTACCCGGTTGGCGGGAGGATGTTGCTGCTTGGGTCTTCGGTGGCCGGATAAAGTGACCACAATCTTGGGAGAGCTCACTGTCTGCAACAAATCTGGGGTTTCCTCAGAAACTGCCGAGGACTGCAGCCCCACAGACTGGCTTGGGCATCAGGGAAGAAGAAAGTCCAGAGGGAGACCCTAGCTGAAAATGTCACATCTCTTGTTCAGTTCAGTTATGGATTGGGCTTGGTTTGGTTTTGTTTGGTTAGTCTTTGAATTTTATGCCGCTCTGAATGTGCCCCAGAATGAACAATTAGAGTTTTTTCATTTAGGAAAAAAAAAAGTTTTCTTGAGCCATAATTCACATATATATAATTCACTCATTTAAAGTACAATCCAACATGGGTGTGTGTTTGTTTCTTTTTTTTTGGTATATTACCATGTTAATTTAAAAAATGGTGGCAAAATAATTGTAACATAAAATGTGCAGTTTTTAAGTATAAATTCAGGGGCACTGATGACATTCACAATGTCGAGCAACCATCACTCCTATTTCCAAAAGGTTTCCATTCCCCCAAACAGAAGCTCTGTTACTCTGTAACCAACTCCCCACTTGCCCCTCTTCCCAGCCCTTGGTGGCCTCTAATGTGCTTTCCGTCTCCATGAATTTGCTTATTCCCGACAGCTCGTATAAGTGGAGTCATGCTGTATTTGTCCTTTCTGTGTCTGGCTTATTTCGCTCAACTTCATGCTTTGAAGGTTCATCCATGAGGAGGAAGGCATCAGAACTCCATTCCTGTTTCAGGCTGAATAATAGTCCATCACACACGCACACACACACACACACACACACACACACACACACACACCATGGTTTGTTTTTCTAATCATCTAGTGGTGGACACCTGGGTTGTTTCCTTTTTGGCTATTATGAATAACCCTGCCAGGAACATCGGGGAGCAAGAATCTCTTCAAGTCCTGAGTTTTTTGTTCCTTTGGATATAGATCCAGCCGTGAAACACCATCCGCTTTTAACTTCCTCCCCCACCCTGGGTGCTCACACCAAGCCAGAAAGTGAACTCTGATCCTAAAAATAGACAGAGATTCAGATGTTCTAGGGCAAGCTGACTGCAATGCGACCACATAGCAGTGCCTGTGTCAATCCTTTGTCTTTTCAAAGCCGCAAATGGCATCCCTTCCTCTGTGTGCAAATCGCCCAGCCTCTGTGGAGGGCAGTGTCAGGGGAGGGCAGATACTCTCAAGGTTCTCCTGCTGCGAGAGCAGAAAAAGAGAAGACACTCCATTGCTCCTGAGGACAGGGGCCCATTTAAGAGGAAGGAGAGATGAAATTGGCATATTGAGTCTTTTCGCGGAGCCAGATGCTGGGGTAGGGGATGTTGGCTTCTTTTATCTTCTGGAGCATCCTTGCTTCCATCTAGCTCAGAGGAGGTAACTCAATGACTCAAAGACTCAGTGGCAGAAACGGACAATGCAGAACTTCAAAAACCCAAGCAGGTGACACATCCTGAATGAGGATCCCATAAAAATGCTGTGGGAGCTCAGGACAGGGAGAACCCACTGCTGCTGGGGGGTCCCGGGTGTTTTCATAGAGAAGGTGAGCCATGAAATATGGACCATGAAGAGTAATTTTATTTGCACAGGAAGATGGGGCAGAGAAGGGAAGCGACAGGAATTGAGATGCGGTTGAGAAGTATGGAAATTTGTTTGGAATTTTTTCTGTTATATCTGGTTGAACCCCCCAGTCCAGCAGCTGCTGTCTGAGATTTGGGTCTGCAGGGGTCTCCTGGGAGGCAGATTCTGAGAAGGCAGGTAGTGAGAAGGACGTTTACTGGGGATTGCTGCTGGGGTCCACACCAGGGGGAGGGAGCTGGAGGGGCCAGAGGGGGAGGAGGGCCTGAGACGCCTGCCAGTGAAGGTGGCCCTTCCTTTGTCCCAGGTAGACAAAGGAGCGTGGCCTTTCTCTCCTGCACTGGTCAGTCATTGGATACAGTCTACCCTCGGAAGGAGCATGACCTCGGGTGAGGCTGTAATCTTCAGTCAATATAATCCTCAAACAGGGTGGACAGCTGAGGCCTATCAGCTGACAATCTTTGCGGCATCTGGCGGGATCAGGTTTCCATTCCCAGAGGGGGATCTGGTGGCAGAGCATAGGGTCCCCATACACAGACTCCCCGAGGGTCCCCTTGCCCTGTTGTGTGCTCAAGGCTGAGGACCATCAGATTCCTCGGGCCTCTCATCTCTCCTCACTCAGGCGATGGTTGAAACAATAAATCGGCTTGAGCGTGTTGAGCAGATGTCTAACATCTTCCATATTAGACAGGGAGATGAATGTATGCATTGTTATTAATTAGTTTATTTGATTTATGAAAAAGAATAAGTTTATTCATCAAAAATGCAGAATTTTAAATATATATGGAATATAGATTTGAAACAGAATAACACATTCTGATATTATTATTCCTTCTAAATGGGATTTCCAAGGCAAATGTGCAGAACCTGTCATCTTTCAGAGCAAAACGAACACCTCCCCTCTGCCAGCCCACTGGGGAATCAGAGACGGGAGTGGTTTTTATATCAGTGAAGATAAGTGAGGGCCGCAGCTGTCCATGCTGTAACCCTCACTCCAGCTGCTCACATCTCTCCATTGTCTCTGGACTTTCTCACTCCAGTGTGAATAGTTAACTCTTAAGGAGCTGGGGTACTAATCTCAGGAAACCAGTGGCTGCCTCCTGCGCGTTCAGGGGAGTGAATGATCAAAATGGGTCTTGAATAACGTTCCTGTGTGTTTCCCTCCACCCACCCAAATGAAAATTAAAATGAACTTAAACAAAAAGAGAAGATACTGGCTCATGTACCTGAAAAGCCCAGAAGGCTTCAGGAATGTCTGAATCCAGGGGTTCAAAAAATGTCATCAGATCCCAGCGTCTCTCCATCTCTTGGCTTTGCCTCATCTCGGTTGGTTCCATTCTCAGATGGGCTTTTCTCCTGCCATGAAAGATGGATGCTCCAGAATTTTCAGATTCATGTTCAGCTGGAAAGAGTGAGCCTCCTTCCCAGGAGCTTGGGCAAAAGTCCCAAGGTCTGATCAACTTGAACTGTCTTAAGGCACGCGTCTGCTTAAGCCAATTACTGTGGCCAGGAGAATGAGTTACGCTGATTTTCCTGTCTTGCACCTCTAAAATCAGAGTTAGAGCCCACCCCCTGCCCCGCCCTTGAATATATGGATTGATACAATGAAAGTTAGCAGCTAAAGCCCAGAGAAGAGTGTGGTAGACACAGTCGGTTGCTGTGGCTGATTAGGTGGGATTGGAAGTCAGTGTCTTCCTTCCTTCCCCTGGTGTACCTCTCTGTATCACAGGTGATTAAGAGCGAATAAGGACATTTCCCAGACTCTCTTGCAGCTATAATTTCTGCTGTGATTTGATTCCGCCTGTGGAATGCTTTCCTATGAATCTTGCCAACCCTATAGTTGTCTCCTCCGTGCTACTGCCTTGCAGCCCCAGCCCCTACTTTTTTCTGGCTGGCAGTGCCCACTCCCACTAGAGACTCTGAGAACCCTTCCCAGTCTCTTTGCAGCTGCGTGTTGGGTGTATGTGAGGAGGGGAGGATTCCTGGACAAGTTTTCTACCCTCACGACAGAAATGCCCTGGAGATAGTTAAGAAAAATCTTCCCTCTGGCTTTTGGATGTGGTTGGGAGAAAATGTGCTGTGTGGTGCTGAAGCATCCTTTTCGTAACCCTGTGGCTATAAGCCTGAGGAAATAAACTGACTGATGTGCCACTAAATTAACAAATCTTAAAATTGGAAATTGCATGAGAATTTCCTTTAAAAATTTTTTTTTAAGATTTTATTTATTTATTTGACAGAGATCACAACTAGGCAGAGAGACAGGCAGAGAGAAAAGGGGAAGCAGGCTCCCTGCTGAGCAGAGAGCCCGATGCGGGGCTCGATCCCAGGACCCTGAGATCATGACCTGAGCCAAAGGCAGAGGCTTAACCCACTGAGCCACCCAGGCGCCCCTGCATGAGAATTTTCTATTGTTTAAGCCACTTTCAGCTGGATTGTGTGGTTATCTGCAGCTGGAAGTGGAGAGAGAGAGAGAGAGAGAGAGGACACAGGGAAGCAGGGGAGGGGATAAATTCTAATTCGGCTAATGTCCTTTGTGGAATTAACAGCGACTTTGGGTGTAGGCAGGAAACCACAGTCTTCATATCTTGTATCTTCATGAGATACAAACACTCATCTTTTGGCTTCCCTGGTGCTGAGTCCCTGAAGCTTGGCAGAGGGGAGGGGCAGCAACTGCTAGGCTGGTTGGCGAGTGTGGTGTCACCTCCTGCCTCCCATTCTCATTCTCAGTTTATAAAATAATATAGTTCTTCTCCATGCTCCCCCAAGGCTTCTTGTGCCTATTTTTATGTGATCTTCACAAAAAATCTTCAAGGCGGTAGGGCCAATGTTATTCGTTCTGCATTTCTGATGACAAAACTGGGACAGGGACTTAAATGGCTCGGCCAACCTCGCACAGCTGATTAGGAGAGACACAGATTTCCTGACCCTTGTTCTAGTTTTGTTTCTGCTACGCTATATTGCTGCCTCTAAACTTCGGCAAAATGATTTGTGTGTGTGGGGGGGGAAACAACTGAAGTGTCTAGCCCCAAACAGCCTGCAGGTTCAGCCTCTGCTCCCAGAGGGCAAAGGGCCTCACTGGTCTCCCTGGGACCCTATCATGCTCTTGGCCTTCTGTGGCTCAGCAGAGGCGGGGGACCTCTTGCAAAGCTGTCATTTGGCTCATGCCTGAGTGAGGGGGAGAAACTGTGAGCTCACCCAAGTTGGGGTGTTTGGGGTGAGTTTGATATCAATAAGGAACATTACACAGAAATGCAGACAAGAGCTGCCCCAGGTCAGGACTCACAGAAGAGGGGCTGGAGGGTGGCTCTGGATCCTGTCTGGCTCGCGGTACCTTGCCGTGGGCCTGGTGACCGGCATTTCGGGTTCCTTCACGGGACTCGGCTGCCCTCTGGGTTTGCTTTCCTGTCCCACCATGGGCTTCCTCATAGTTTCTGTCCTGGGTCACTTCCTTCTTGACTCTGGCCACACGTAACCTCTTTGGCCTCCTCTGCATCGCTAGGAGGAAGGGAATGTAATAGAGTAGGGGTGAAGGAGCTCCGGGTGATGAATGAAGTTCTTGCAGCAAAACACAGGTGGGCGAGGCTGCTTGGGCCACCAGTGGCGCTGCTAGGAGAGAAATGGGGCAGCCCTGCTGTCTGTTACCCAGGGGAGTGGGTCCTGGGTCACTGGCCGGCTGGAGCCACACTGGTGCTGGAGGGGATGGCCAGAGCTCAGGGTCATATGGTGGAAACACTCAGGGGCCAGGGGCCTGTGTCAGAGGGCAGTTTCTGTAGAAGGGGCTCAACAGTGGAATTCCCTGAGTGGCTATGCCTTTGCCAGACTCAAGAATGAGCTTTGAGCATGGGTTTGGTTTCTCAGACCACTGCCTGTGCCTCAGGGAGGGCGACACAAGCTTCTCTCCACGTGGGCCTGCCCTAGCTCTCCTTACGTGCCCCGGGCTGACCTGTATGAGGGCCCGGGCCACAGGCGAGGCCACGTGTTTGGGAATTTTATGGATGCACCCACTGTGGTTTTAACTTCCTCTGTCAGAGGGGAGACAAATCAGAAGGAGGGCTTGCTAACTCTCCTTCTAAATCACTTCCAGCCTTTCCTAGTTCCAGGCAGCTTCACATTCCACATTTTCCTTCCGGTCTCCAAACCTTTCCATGCTTGGGCTCTTCTTCCGACAACGGGCCAGTGTGTGGCTGAGCATAGAGATCGTGGGGGACCCCCTCTTCCCTTGCGGTGTTGGCCCCACAAAGTCAAAGACGGCTATAGACAAACTGTGAACCCAAATGAACATGAAACCTAATCGGGTTTGGCCTCTAGATGGAATTAGACTATTTTTAGACAAACTATTTTAATAGCCTCCCCACCTGCTTTAAGTTCAGACTTTTCACACCTCCCTGAAACTTTGATTTGTTAATAATCTGTTTCGTTTAATTCTGAACTGCCACTCAAGGCGTGATGTGAGCACCTGGGATGAGCTGTGACACACGGGCCAGCTCTTCAGCAGATGGGGTTCTGGGGTTCATGAGAGAGTGGCTCGTCGACTTTGCTAAACCTCCTCTTTTATATCATTGTGCTCAATACTACGTCCAGAGGTCAAACTAAGGCGGGGATGTTGTCACTCAGTAAATGCTTTCAGAATAACTAAGTTACTAAATAATGGGGAATAGCTTTAGTTGAGGCTCTCTGTGGCACCTTGTCTCCCCCTTTCTGGATTCCCCTTTCTTCCACGGATGGCCTTTACCTTTGGAGGCCACAGTGTCCTCACAGAGCACCACCCGCCCCACTAACCCCAGGCTCGCTCCAACCTCTTTGGTCTGCCTTCCAGGATCCTATTCTGGGAGAATGGAATGGTTAACTCAAAAAGAAAGGATCCTCCTAATGGTAGACCTCCAGACATTGGCAAATGGGTCAGAGAACAATGTTTGTTGGGGATGAGGTAGGCATGGGGGACAGTCAGGAAATGTTTCTGGAATCCCAGCTCTGTAAAGCTGGCCCTGGCTATCGGAAATGCAAACCTCAGTTAGTGGAAGCAGCGGTGCCTGTTCTGATTCAACCCTTTCTGTGGATGAGCTAAGTGCAAGGAACAATACACAGCCGGAGAGCTGTCCCTCAGGAGAGCACAAGAACCGGAAGATACCAAGTCACTGGATTCCAATTTAGACTATAGGGCATGACTGCAAAGTTTAAATACATATGTTCTAGGATGTACAAGTTCACACGAAGGCTGTCCTTTAATGGGAGCAGGTCACTTGTTTTGTGATTTTTTTGTTTGTTTGTTTTTAACAAAAACCAACCCGCATGGAGAATTGCCTTCAAGTCAGCCTGGCAGACACACCAGAAGAGTATTCTCTTAAATTTTTGTTAAAACAATAAAAAAGGAGCATGATTATGACCCTTAAGCATTATTCTTTGCAACAAATGACTTTAAAAAGTAGTTTTATTGGGATATAAGTGATGTACAATAAACTACACATATTTAAGTGTGTATTTTGATGAGTTTTTTTTTTTTTTAAAAGATTATTTATTTATTTATTTGTCAGAGAGAGAGCGAGTGAGAGCAAGCACAGGCAGACAGAGTGGCAGGCAGAGTCAGAGGGAGAAGCAGGCTCTCTGCGGAACAAGGAGCCCGATGTGGGACTTGATCCCATGACGCTGGGATCATGACCTGAGCTGAAGGCAGCTGCTTAACCAACTGAGCCACCCAGGCGTCCCATTTTGATGAGTTTTGACGGGAAACCCATCACCACAACTGAGACACGAATGCCTCCATCACCCCCAAAACTTCCCTTGTGCTCCTTCGTATTCCATCTTTTTCCTATGCCCCCACCTGCCCTGTCCCAGGCAACCACTAGTATTTGGTGGTAAATAAGCGTCTTTTTAAAAAATTAGATTTTCCCTAAAAGGCAGAAAATTTTCCAACTCTGGGGCTGTGGTCATGACTGGGAGGTCCCCAAAAGAAGTCCAGGGCAGCTCTCAGCAGGTGCACGACTGTGGGAATAATGCGCAGCCTTCAAGGAAGGTACTATTTGTTTGGATATGTAAATCCTGGTACGGGCTTTCGAAGAGTTAACCACATTTTTTTTTTTTTTTTACATTTTATCTTGTATCTGGTGACAGTCTGTAGTTGGAATCTACTCACCCGAATTAACTGGCCAGTGGCACAATGACACATTCAAGCCCTCATCTGGGAAAGTAACAGTCCTTGCTTCTTACGTCAAATGGTGTCATTTGAGGAATTCCAAACAGACTTCAGGACATAGTTTTTCTTTTCTGGCTCTGTCTTCTATGAGGGAAGTGCTCCCTTTACCCCTGAACTTGTTTCTCATGCCCTGATACTGCATTCAACCCCGGTTTGTGTCCATGCTATCCTCGAAATAGCGGCAAGCCCATCGCACCCTCTCTGTGTCTTGTGTCCGTCTCTTGGGCGACCTCCTGCCTTCTTCACCCGTGTTACTCAGGGCCTGTTGGCCCCTTCAGACTCTTCTCTGACTCTCCAGCTTCCAGTCTTCTCCCTCTTTCACTCTCTGTGGATCAGTGGATCTTTATGAAAGGCAAATGCGTTCAAATCATTCTTCTGCTTCAAATATTTAACTTTGTGCCTTTATAATGTGGCTCCCATCTACCTGTCAGCTCACGTCCCCACCTCCCCCAACTCAGCCTGCTTTTTTGGGGCTGCAACCAGGAAAGATTTTAATAGAGCTCCATGGAGGAGAGGGGCACCCACGTGTGCTCCCATTCCTACCCCCATTTGCCGAGACTCACTTTCTAACCATACCAATTTGGGAACCCTGGAATGTGCTATCTGCTCTCCTCCCCAGCCCCGTTATTTCCTGTGCTTGAACTCCCCTTTCCTCCTCTTCTAGAAGACTTTGCATGCTTTCTCTCCTCGGCAACTATAACTACCCTGACCATTGTGGATAGCGACTTTTTGATTGGTCACTAATCAGGAGGGCAGGGACCATCTGTGTCTTTCATTACAGGATGCCTGCATGGCGCACTCATGTTTGTGAATGGAATGAACCAATGCAGCTTGTCTTTTCCCTAAATCAGACTCTTCTCTGACTCTCCAGCTTCCAGTCTTCTCCCTCTTTCACTCTCTGTGTATCAGTGGATCTTTATGAAAGGCAAATTCATTCAAAATCAACGAATTCGTTGATTTGTTCTAAATCAACATCTGATAACCTTTAGGACTGTGTCACTGGTGAGGAGGATTTAATAAGTCAGACGTTCATAGCTGATGGAAAATATTTGTAGCCTGATACTAAAATGCTGTTCACCTACTATTTTTTTTTCTTTGCCCAACTCCCTTCTCCCAGAGACTGACTTGTCTCACTCCCTTACTTCCTTTAGGTCTCTGTATTTTGAATAGCAAGGCCTGATGACTTCCTGTAAAAGAGCAATGACCCACTCCCAGCAACCACTATTTTCCTATATCTTGCTTCCCCCATCCCTTCATACCTATTACCATCTGACATACATGTACTTACGTGTGTATTCCTTTACGGTCTACTTGTTACCATCGGGATACAAGTTCTGTAAGTGCGAGAATTTTTCCATTTTATCTCCTGCTGCATTCCCAGCGTCCCCACAGTGCCCGCCCCTGCCACATAGTAGGGGCTTGTATGCATGTGTTCAAAGAACAAATATGCACAGAGAACAACAGCACGTGTCTTCGGAGGACGGCGCTGTGTATTTCAGTGTCAATGTGCTAGAATGAATGAAATACCAGCTTGCATGTGGGAACAGTGGCAAGCTGGGGTCATAGGATGGTGTAGAGAGTTCCAAGAATGAAAACAGCCTTTTTCAGCCTCAAACAAGAGGAAAAATGTATTAAAAAAAACAACTTATCACCCTGTGTCTGGAATACTAATAATGTATGTGAAGAAACAAGATCAGAGCAAACAAAGAAAAGTGAATTCTAATAAATCAGAGAGAGAGAGAGAGAGAGAGAGAGAAAGAAAGTGAGAGGCTCATCCACACCATCCTTTAGATGCCACCAGCAGATCTTTGGTGTTTGCTCTAAATTCTGTAAATCAAGTGCACTGACCTATGAGAAGAGACAATGGCAAAGACAAACTGAAAGCTGGGACTTTATTTTAAGAAGCAACCCCAGGGGTTATGGGTGATTTCACTGAGATTGAGTTCAGTCTCACAGGAGCTTTGAGCGGCCAGTTCGTGGGCCTGAGTCCTTCTTGGCTTTCCCTCCACCTGTCCACTGGGCTCAGCGCAAGCTGCTCCCTCCTTCTGGGCCTGGGCCTCCACCAGCAGGGGAATGTGGGAGCTGCAGAAAACCCACCTCCAAGGTCTCGTCCACCCATAAAGTTCTGCAATCCCGAGTCTTGATAGGGTTTTCAATTTGTCCTCATTAATGCAGAGATTCAATTAACCAGGACAGTAAATTCCCTGAGCATTCTGCTTAATTGGATTTTTACTAAAATAGCCTCAAATTTTGTTTACTGCATTGAAGAAAAAAAAAGTATTTATTTTTTTTTTTTTTGCATTATTTTACATCGGCCATCCCCTGAGCCGGAACACCCTCCCCTCTACCCTGGATGAGCCTGGGCGTCGCTCCTGAGGGCATTATGGTCAGTGGAGGAAGCAGAGGAAGAGGCAGGTGCAGAGAGAAGTCAGTGGAGGAAGCAGAGGAAGAGGCAGGTGCAGAGAGAACGCAGAGCGACCACAGAACCACTCCTAAGCCGGTCTGCAGTTTGGGAGTCAGGATCGGGCTGGGGATGGGGGGTGCTTTACACGGGACGTGATAGAAATGTTTGGGTTTAGATTTGACTGTGCTTTCTCGGTATCTGAAAATGATGCAATGAGTTCGTTGTGAAAGTGGCTGGGAAACGCACAGGCTTGAGCTGTCATTTGGCGTTGGGGGAGGGGCCCCCGGAGAGGAGTCAAAATGTCTTGGTGGGAAAGAATAAAGTTGTTTTCTCCTTGTGCCCTGAGGAGTCTGGCTCATGTGGTAGATCATTTACCCCAGGTATTATTTTTTTTTTATCTTTCCCTTCCAGTCAAATAACCTGTGAGGCTCATGAGAGGGCCTCCCTGTCCCCATGGATCCTGAAGTTCCTTTACCTCATATGGCATGCAGGCCGGGGCTGTATGACATAGTGCCCTCTCAGCTACTGTCAGCTGGCTTCCTATGTGTGAGACCTGCGGCCACCCTGCTAACTCGCTCACCATAAGGGGATGGGTGGGGACAGAATTCTGAGAACCCCTTGGTGAAGACCAAATTCTAAATGACCAGGTGGCTTTAGAGAGCTGGCTTAGCCCCTCTGGACCCCCGCTTTCTCTTCCCAGAGGTGAGAGGTCACAACTCCAGCTGTGACATTTTTTTTTTTTTTTAAGATTTTATTTATTTGCTTGACAGACAAAGATCAGGAGTAGGCAGAGAAGCAGGCGGGGGTTGGGTGGGAAAGCAGGCTCCCCGCCCAGCTGGAAGCCCGATGTGGGGCTCAATCCCAGGACCCTGAGATCATGACCTGAGCCAAAGGCAGAGGCTTTAACCCACTGAGCCACGCAAATGCCCCTGACATTCTATTTTTGATATTTTCTGAGTTCCCTTCATTTTGTCTAGCTTAAATTTTGAGTAGCTGGGAGAGAAGATTCAAGACCAAGTCCCACCATACTTATACCTGATGTGTACCAGGTATTTTCCCAGATGTCAAGGGATGAATCCTCAAGCAGGTATTATTACCCCCAATAAAGATGCAATTTAAGAGCAGACCGAAGGTCACGGAGTATAAATGTTTGGTCACCACCGTTGAATTACAGCTGTGGTTTGAATCCAGGCCTTCCGATTCCAAGGCTAGTGCTCTTTCTACTCTCAGCTTTTGTTAACTTACAGATTATTGGACTTATTTAATAGTGTTTCCAGTCAGGGCTTGAAGTTGAGGTGAGGAAATGAGTCTTATTCTTTTTCAACTCCTATAAAACACGTCCTCTCAGATACACGCTCATCTCTTCTTTCGACTAAGGGAGGAAGAGAAAGCAAGGAGAGGGAGGAATGAAGATAATGCAGTTGACTCTCAAGTGGAAGAAGGAAACATAACTCCCAGGAGAAGCACAATTTTCTCTTCTAGCCCCTAGTTTCCAGCTTCGACATCATTCATCCCCAGCTGAGATGACCAGTCCTGAGCCAAAAATATCATTCAGTAAAGATCATTCACACATCACTGTCAATGGCTAGCACTCCATGAGCTTGGTCCTCTCTACCAGGCGCTGTAGCCATGGCACTGCTTGGGGGCTGGGCATAGAGAAGCAGAAAGGAAGAAAGAAAAAAACAACAAAGCCATATGCTTTGCTCTCTGTCTCTGAGCACGAGAATTCCTTTATGCCTGGCCTCCCCTCCCCCACCCCCGGAGTACTCACAGTCTGTGCCCCACTGTCTTCTGGGATTTGAGCTGCTCTGAGTATAGGCAGGGAGCTGGCTATTGGAGGAAAAACTACTGGCAAACTCACCCCTGGGTTCGTTGTGCTTTGATCCCCATCTTTTTCCCCAGTTCACCTGCTACAGTTTACTTCTCAGAGTTCTCAAACACCTGCTCCAAGCTTGTAGCAGGAGAGACAGAGCTGTCCCAACCTGAGTCAAGAGAGGTGGGCTTTTGTGCTCCCCTGCATTCACTGGCTAAGGGACTCGGGGTTGGGGTTAAGTGGCCAGCCACTTTCAGCTCTTCTGGCTGTGGGCAAAGGGGGTTTCTGCAGCCCGGGAGCAGCCCTGGAAAGAGAGAAAACACGGAAGGGAGGGGATGGAAGCCATCAGAAGAGACTCGAGAGAACCCTGGAGGAGGGGCATGCCAATTTGGGCAGATCCCAGAGCAGACTGTGACCAGGTGACCCAAGGACACACAGGGTGCTCATCTACGGGTGAGGTGGGGGCACCCCGATCTGATCCATCCACTCCAGACACCACGACCATGACTTAATTGTGCTCTGTGTCCACCTTCAGGTTGAATTGAGACAGATGAAATGCCCACAAAGGGCTTTCAATTTCTGTGGTAAAATGGTTTAAAAGCCCCCCTGGCTTTTAAAGCAATTATTTCTGGCTCAAATGTTCCCCAGGAGACGCCTGCTATTTCTTAGTGCTCTTTTGCTTTGAGCTTCTCCATCTCCTTTTATCACCAGATCCCCAAGTGTCCCAGCCGCTGTCACACATTCTTCCTGGACCCTCCACGTACGTGTGGGTTATATTTGGATGCGGGGAAAGAGCCTTCCTGGTGGTGTCCCACGGCTCCCTCAATGATGTACTACAGAGGAACCCTCTGGTGAAGGGGGCCTCGCACGCCTTGTGTGAGATCTGTGTCCAGACACTTGTAGTCAAGAGCCAAGCAAAACCACCCAGCTGATCACTGAGCCATGATGGGCAAGATGAGAATGACCCTTACGGCAATATGGTGACCTCAGACGTCCCCTTTGCTTGGAATTTTTTGTTTGGTTTGGTCTGGGTTTTGGTTTGGTGTTTGTACCAACACAAATCCGAAGGACTGACAACCCTTCTTCAAATATATCCATGAAAACCAGCACTGCAGTCCAAAGGTTGATCTTGATTCCAGCTTTCTGCAGCTTCAGAAGGCTAAAGTATGCAGTGTTTATTTTCTTTCCAGACCTGGAAGCAATTCCAGCCAGCTTGGGCTAAAAGGAGAAAACCAAGAACGAGGCTGAATAATTGCATGGAAAGGACAGGACACAGCCAAGCCCAGCACGGCAGAACCATGAGTGTGGCCAGCTTCTCGCTCCTCTTCTTGTTCCTACTCCTTTTCTCCGTACCTCGACTCAGTCCTCTTTCGTTGCAGACCTGCTTCCTCCAGAGCTGGTAAAGAGGGAGGCTGACAGCCCTGGTGAATGGCGTCATAGCTTCTGCATTGGAGATAGAGTGACCTCCTTTCTTGGTTCCAGGGTGGAAAGTGCTGGAAAGGTCTTTGATTGTCCCAGCTTGCATGTCAGGGCTTGCCCCCGCCCCACTCTGACAAATCAACTGGGAGATAAGGTTCATGGAAGAACATGGAGGCTCCTAAGGTAGATGTGTGGGCGGGAAAGGGCAAACCATTCATTCATCCAGCCAGCCAGCCAGCCATCCAGCCATCCAACCATCCATCCATCCAACAGAGTTTTGTTGAGCAAAACTTCGAGACTGAGTGAGGGGTCAGAGTCTGCACTGACTGGGGAGAGGTCACCTAGAGGTTGGGAGATGAAGGTGAAGAAAAAAGGCAACAGGCACCTCACGCTCAGCAAAGTCCCAGATGTAAGAAGAAATGAGATGCAAAGTCCCAGATGTAAGAAGAAATGAGATGCTTGTGCCAGAACGTAGCTCAGCGGCTCCTTCACAGCGGAGTCCTGCTCGGGGAAAACTGCTGGTCCCCCGACAGACACAGTGTCTAATAGTGTAGTTGTTTCATGATCTAGTGCGAGTGCCCTCACTCGTGGTCAAGCAGGGCCAGTTTGTGCTCCAGCAGTGGGGCTGCAGACGACACTTGAGGTAGCTGTGCCCGGGGAGATGCTCGCACATATTCTACAGGAGGCATGTATGAGAATGTTCACGATAGCTTTGTTTGCTTATTGATTTATTTATTTTTAAAGATTTCATTTATTCACTTGAGAGACAGTGCATGCGGGAGCACAGAAGCAGAGATGAGGGGTGGAGGGAGAGGGAGTCCTATGTGGAGCTCGATCCCAGGACCCCGGGATCATGACCTGAGCCAAAGGCAGACAGACGCTTAACCATCTGAGCCACCCAGGCGCCCCAATAGCTTTGTTTGTAACTAAAAAAGGTAACAACCCAGATGTCCATAAACAAAAGAATCAAGAAGTGATCATGGTGTAATCAGACAATGGAAACCTATGTAGCCCTGACAATGAATAAAATCCAGTTACGTATATAAATGTGGACGAACTTCAAAAATATCGACCATGGAGTAAAAACAGCAAATTGAGGAGATTATCATTAGTATGGATTCTTGAGATGAGCTTCGAAACCAGGCACTAATGATATAATGGTTAGGGATCCCTTATAAATGGATTGAAATCTGGAAGAAAAGCTAGGGAGTGAACAATACATCTGTCAGGTCAGTGGCTTGCCCACCCCCCGCGCAGGGATGGAGTGTGGATTGGAAGGGGGCCCAGGAACAGAAGGAGCTTCAAGGCATTGGCCGTATTTTATTCCTTAAGCTGGGTGGTAATGTGTGGGTTCTTAGCCTCACTGTTATTCTTTAAACTGTACATAGAGGTCATACACACTCTTTTGTAAGTATGATCTATTATTGCACAGTGAAAATATTTAAAAATTTATTTTGTCAAAGCTATAACTTCCCCCAACCCCACATCAATAACAGGTAGAAGTTAGTGTAGGTCAGTGGTATGAGCCTCAAAGGAATGAGAACTTTTCCAAATGTGGTGCCTTGAAGATCTGGAAGGGCATCAGTGAGAGAGGAATGTATGCCACTCCCTGTCCACTGGCCATGGGTACCAGCAGCTTGACTCAGGTGTGTCCCACTGTCCCAGAGGCACCTCCTGCTTACATGGCCTGGGGACCTCACCTCACCTACTTTATAACCTTTTCTTCCCCCACCACAATCCTCAGGATTTAGCCTGTTTTGCTTTCCCTTTCAAAGCTGCCCCAGAGTCCTCCTTTTCTCTGCATTCCTACAGCCACCAGCTGAGAAGGGTGCAAAAATCCTAACTTTTCCATTTTTTTAAATTCCCTTCCGAACCCACCCACAAGCCCCAAGCAAGTGCACAGGTCCATTTGGAGTTAAAAGCGTGAAAGCCTGTTGGATAGTGCAGAAATCTTTCCTAATAGCACTCCCGAAGTTTGTTCACTCACCATCTGATTACCTTTTTAGGGAAGGTTTGTCATTTGCCGGCTGAAGTTTATTTTATGTTGTATCTGGTTTGCAAACATATTCTTTGTTGACAGCTCTAGTTTGAAATGTTTGGACTCACTTTGCTCTGGGTAAAACACGTTGTCAAGTCTTTTTTAAACTGCTGGTCTTTCTGGCTCTGGACTCTGGCATCCAGTAACCTCAGGGACATAAAAGCTTTGAATTAGGAGGGACCCTGGACATCTCCCATTGGACTTCCCACCCGATGAAAGAATTTTTCCTGAAACATGCCAGATCACAGCCTCTGAGAGCTTGCTTTTTAAGGGCATTGTTGAGAGTCTCATAAGTTACAAACTCCCTATCAAACTTAGCATCCATTTTCACTTTGTCATCAAGAACCAGCAGTCAGCAGGAGCATTTTCCAAGTTTGCTAATTAAATTAAATTGAACGCAGACTCTTGCAAAACCAGTTTCCGAGACGCGGCAGGTCCTACACTGGTCACAGACACCTTTAATCTACTTCATATAATCATATCCTGGATTAGGAAGGACCAAGGAACAAGAGAGGAATTGGATCTATCCACACACTTGGAAATAGGGCAGAGAAGCTGGGGGATTTGGCTAATCGCTTGAGAGTTCTGCGTGCATATTTCCCTCTGTCCCTTTGTCTCGGCTTCTTGCCTCCTTAAAGGTACAGAAACAAATGCAGACGGCGACTTTCCTCAAAAAGGAAACTCATCACGGGCCCCTGAGGAGGGGAGCAGTTCTGTGCTCTGTCACCCCTTACTCCCCTCTGTCTTCCCCACCGCCTGAGTTCCTGGCTGCCTTTTCCCATTAAGCTGGGCCCACCCCACTTTTTGAGCCCAGCTCAGGGACAGTGCGATGTGTGTTACTAGTTGCCTCTTCCATCTGTCTCCCTACCTTCGGTACTGCTCTGCCAGAGCCTGGAACCAAGCTGTGACCCCAGGTGTGGTCACTGTTAAGTGGGTTTGGGCCCTGAGCCATGCTGGGACATTGGTGGCCCAGGTCCTTCAGGGTAAGGGAAGGAAGCCAGCCTGGAAAAGGCCAGAATTAACTAATGGGACAGCAGGGTTGTTCTATACCGGAATCCCAGTCTCACACAAGCCGGTGAGAGTTTCTGGGCTAAAGAAGGGAGCTGAAAATGCTCTTTAAAATTGGGGAGGGGGGCAGGAAGCCCAAGCTTGGGTGGATAAGGGACAGTTAAGGATGCTGACCCAGTTTGAACACAGAGCAGGCGAGATGCTGTGGGCATGGGAAGCACAGGCAAGGTTGAGAAATGCTGGGTGTGCCCTGGCCGGTGGAGCCCTGAGGGCCTCTGTGGCAGGAGGTCCGCAGACCTGGGGAACTGGACCCTTGACAGCCGGGTGTTGCTGTCAGAGCGGATGCAGGTGGGACTTGTGGGGCTGAGTAGTTAGGGACAGGGTCCAGCCCATGGGGCTCCAACCTGACCATTAGGGAGGCCAGGGTGCCCCTCCCCACCCCCCATCACCAGGGAACCAGAGGTGGGAGTAGGGGTGGGTGGCTGACTGACAGGGAGCTGGATTAGGAAACACGGAGATCATGCAGCAGATTATAAAAGTGAAGCACAACTGTGTTCAGTAGTCAATACAGTACAGGGTGGTTGGTGTTATGCCCGAGTTTTTGCATCCGAGAGACCACCAAGGAGCCAAGCACTGATGCAATCCCACGAGGGTTTATTTGACAAGCTTAAGCTTGGGCCCAAGTATACCGGACACAGCAGAGATAGGGACTTGGACTCCGAACCAGAAAGGCTGTGGGCATGGGAAGCACAGGCAAGGTTGAGAGTAGGGATGGACTCCATGGTGGGTGAGGACAAAGGGGATTATGGATGATATACATCTCTAAGGAATCAAGGTCTCCAGGACCTTGAGGGGCTAACTATTGTTGGGAGAGAGGTTATTTATTACCAATAATAAAAATCTTCTCGTGAGACCCTTTAGATGTACATCAGTGGGCCATATGCTTGGGAATGATTCTTGACATTATCTTGGAGGTTTAGAGATAAAGGAATTGTTAAAGTAGACTTACAGGATCCTGGTCGGACCTGTTGGGGTAGGGGGTTGGTCAGGCTAGGATTGTCCTTAGCAAAATCTCAAGGTGAGGGCAGTTAAGTCACCAGGGGAGAGCCACTCTGTCTGTTTCAAGGGCTTGTCAGTAGGTGAGGAATTTTAATGATTTTCTTCTGCCTCTGTTTCCCACATCAGCTAAACTTGAAGCGGGATGGCCTGAATTTTATCAGCCTCCACATTTCCCCCTGAACAATTTTGACCCTTAAATCTTTAAGGTTGTTGAAGGTGGAAGGTCTTATCTTCTGTAGCTTCTTCCTGCTGAATAGGGTTGTAGAGTTGTCCCTACCTACTCGGGTCAACACTGGTCAGTTGGGGAATGTGTAGAGGAGTTATGCAGCTGAGTCCAGGGGTTTAAATCAATCATTAAAAGAGAGAGGGACTGTTTAAAGTGCTAACCTGAGTATGTCAGAACCCAAGAAATATTTTGTGATAATCTGGAACATCAAGATGGCTGCGCTTATGTCAGGGCTAGACTCGAAGTGGGTACAGCCTTGTTTTTCTTGGTTTCCACAGTTGACATGGGGGAGGGAAGGATGAGAGTTTGGCACAGATGCCCTTCTCTGGGCATTGTCTCCCAGGCCAGTGGGACAGTCAGCAGGCAGGGACCGAAGGTGTCATTTTCACAGGGTCTCAGGGAGACAGAGGCCATAGCTGTGTGCTTTGGGTTTAAAGCTAACTCCCAGGGACACCAAGTGGAGGAGGGGCATCATCGTCATGCCCACCTGTGCAGCAACGCATCTTTCTTGAGTGTTGAGGCTAGCAGAAAGCATAACTGCATGTTGGTCCCTGCCCCCTTGATGTCATGGAAACAGCACCTTTGGTAAGGATACAGATGTATTCGCAGAGGGCAGCCTGAGAACACATGAGTCTCCCTCGAAGACTCTGGAACACCAGAGAATCATTGGTGGGGCTAGAGGGCCTGCATCATGTAGGTGGAGGCAGGAGCCACTGACGTTCCAGATACACCTGTACCTTTCACCTGGTAGGTACCTACAGTCCAGGGAGACCTAGAAACACTCAGATCAGGGAGCAGAGCTGATGCTCCTAAACGCTAGATAAAGCAATGCAGCATTTTAATTTTCACCTTAACAGCTTTGACAAATTCCTTCCTTCTTTTAGATTCATAGAGCTTTTAGGAGTCTGTAATCACCTTATTTTTCTTCCATTATTCCAAGGGTCAGCATGCTTTTTTTTTTTAATTTTTTATTTTTTGATAAAGAGTCAGATAGTAAATATTTACAGATTTGTGGATCATCCAGTCTCTGTTACAGCTGCTCAGCTCTGCCACTGGAGCGCGGAGGCAGCCTCTGGACGCTATGTCAATTGTGAATGGGACTGTGTTCCACTGAAACTTTACTTGTGGACACTGAAGTTGGAACCTCATATAATTTTTTGCAAGTTACAAAATGTGTGCCTTCTAATTGTTTCACTAATTCAAAAATGTAAAAAGTGTTTTTAACTCGCAGGGTCCAAAGACAGGCTGTGGCCATAACACTATTTAATCACTATGATGGTGGGAACTGGCTCATGATCGGGTCCCCAGTGCCTGGCACAGGTGCTCAATAAGTATTTGCTGGAGGAGTGAACTCTACTTTACATACAAGGAAATCACGGCTCAAAGAGGTTAATCGACTCTCTCGTGTGCGGTAAGCACTCAGACTCATGTGACGGTTGGCTGGTGGTTGCAGAGTTGGGTGGTTTTTCTATATCCGGTGCTTCATTCCACTAAATCACAGCTTTAATCTTTGCCAAAAATAAATTTATATATAATTAGTATATATTTATATATAACAAGTATACATAAAATATTTTATATATAAATAAATATATATTATATATTATATATATATTTTGCTACATGGAAGTTCACAGAGTTTGGAAACTTTACTCGAACAGTAAACTAACCTGATAGATCCTGCAGTGTCACCTTTCAACATGGTCAAGTTGCAGAAACTTAACTTCAGTTCCTCAGCCTTTTTCTTTTTTTAAAGTCTGGGGACCATGCCATGGCTAGCCTACCCCGGAAGATGGCTGTGAAGGATAACCATATTAAAAAGTCCCCAGGAGACCTGAGTCATATGTATATTCTTCAGACTGGGCATTTTCTTAGAATCACCCTGATGTTTTTATTGGTGGTGTTTTCAACAATGGCTCTGTGTGAGCAAGGGGCTACAGGCCCTAGGAAAATCCAGTCCCTGGTGGAAAAACTGGTTCTCCCTCAGTTAGTCTAAGTCAGTCTTTATCTGCACCCCCATCTCTGTCAACTCCTGTACTGTTTCAACTGAAGTCTCTGTCTTGATTACTACACTTTCTTTTTTTCTCACTCCCAGGACTGGCTCCCACGCTCGTCCTTGGCCTCAAGCGGGCCCAGCTCTGCGGGGGGTGTGGTTAACCACAAACCACCCAGCATTCCACGCAGGTCAGGACACGTGCTCCTGCCCTGAAGACCTGCGCCCAGGTTTCGTTCTCAGCCAGTGGTTCGGGTGGATTGGTATACCATAGGCTCTGCTGGGGCTCTGGCCAGGGACTGGGCACCACCGTGATGCCTCCCGTGGGTGCTGTCCTATGATGAGAAGCAGGGGCAGTAGCAGAAAAGAGACCGGAGTGAAAAGCTCTCGCCCCCGCACATCCCTATTTGCCAGAAACTCGCCCAGCCCAAGGGAGTGGCGTCTCAGGGTGGGCATTGGACAGAGCTCCCTGAATACTCTCCTTCAGAGGCCTCCACCTGACCGGTCTTGATTGCCCTCATAGGAGGAAGCATCATTTCCATCCCCCATTTTTGTTTTTTATTTTTAATAAAAGTAGTATACACTCCGGGGTGGAAAGTTTGAACATACTGATGAGCATAATGAAAATAAAATCTACCTATAATCACTCTAGGCGGAGGTAACCACTAGCAAACACTGTAGAACAGATCCTTCAAGTCATTTTATATTTATAATTTTCTAAGGAAACTACATCATATCACCCGTTTGTCACCCAATTTACACTCTGTCACCTGATAATACAACATGAGCACATTTCCATGTCATTAAGTATCTTTCTACAATATGATTTTTCACTGTTATTTTGGGTTCCATGGTAAATGTGGCACAGTATATTTAATAAACATTGATTGTTCAACATTGAGATTTTTTTCTGGTTTTTCATGCCGAGATGAACACCCTTAATTATAAATGCTTTTATGCATCTCTTGCTGCTTCCTTAGGATTTATTTCTATAAGTGGAATTAATTAGGTCAAAGGCTGTGCACATTTTTAAAGGCCAGATTGCCTTCTAGAGATGATCCAATTTTTTGTTTCTACCAGTAGCGCAAAAGTCTGTGTTCCCCGGTGCCTGCCAACATATTTTGGATATTTAATAACTTTTAATTTGATGGGTGGAAAACAGTATTTCATGATTGCTTTCTTTTCTTAGACAACTGAATTCGTCATTGTGTTCTTTAGCTATTTGAACACAAGCAGGATTCCTCTTGGAAGGTGGAAATGTGCTCTGGTACCCAGCAGCAGGGGTTGTTTGAATAAAGTAACATTGAGCGGATGTGCAGCATACAAATGAGAAGCAAAGAGAGAATGAGAGAGAGGGTGGTGACCTTCTAGAACAGTCTCTAGTTATTTAAAGAAAACTCTCTTAACATGTGGGTGAGGGTAGTGAGTTTAAGGTGGTGATGTTCTCTGTTCTTTTTTCCTTTTTCTTTTTTTTCAATCCCAAGTTTGTTTCTGAGTAGGTAATATCATCACATATACAGAAATTCAAAAGATACAAAAGGGTGCACAGTGAGAAGGTCTTCACCCATGACCCAGCCAACAAGGTTGCCCCTCCCTGGAGGCAACTATATTAACAGTTTTTACATATCTCACAACAGCCTTGGTCCCTGGACTAACAGCAAAATAATCACTGGGGAACTTGTTAGAAATGCAAATTATCATACCCCACCCTAAATGTACTGAAGAAGAAATTTTGTGTGTTGGGGGAGGCCCAGAAATCTGTTTTATATAGTAATCTTCATAAAACATGTTTACAAGCAGACCCCAATTTTTTTAAAGATTTTATTTATTTGACAGACAGAGATCACAAGTAGGCAGAGAGGCAAGCAGGGTGGGGTGGGGGAAGCAGGCTCCCTGATGAGCAGAGAGCCCAATGGGAGCCTTGATTCCAGGACCCTGGGATCATGACCTGAGCCGAAGGCAGAGGCTTTAACCCACTGAGCCACCCAGGAGCCCCAAGATATGGTGCATTCTTCAAGGGAGGGCCATATTTGGTGAAGGCTAGTAACAAGAGAAAGGAGTGAGCAAAACAGGTTTAGAGTGAAGGGATTTCTTTTTTTGAGGTGAAATTCACATAAATTCAGTGAACTATTTTAAAGCACACAATTCAGTGGCATTTATTCCATCTACTTCTAGGTGTGAGGGAAACTTGCTCACTTTGAAGTCAAGTTTCCTGGAGAAGAGGACTTGGTAGAGCTAAGGGTGGAGTATGAGGCCAGGCACCAGAAAAGTGTAACCGGGCAGGTAAGAGCAGGGTGGGAACCTCATGGCAGGGAGTGCTAAGGTGGTCAGGGAATCAGAGGTGACGGAAGACCCAAGAAGAAGCACACAGGAGGCTGGAGAGGTGAAGGCCGAGATGAATTGCTGCTGGAACTCGTGGATAGGTGGGGAGAAGGACCAGGTCAACGGAGAACCAGATGTACAGGTGGGCGCGGAGCACTAAGGAACGTGCACACACACTGTGCCGAGTTGGAGAGGCTTTATTGCCCCATTCCTAGCGGGGCAGTTAGTGTGGCGGCGGTAGTGCCCTCCCAGGACCAGTTTCAAGCCGGAAGAAAGGGAGCACAACGCCGTGATTCCCTCCCACGCCTCTCTGTCATCCGGGAGCCCCGGAAGCTCCGCGGCAGATTACTCCTTACATCTCATTGGCCAGAACTGGGTCACATGCTTACCGTTGGACCAATCACCATTCGCTCCGGAGGCCCAGCCCATTGTCTCTAGGACAAAGAGCACGTTCTGTTGACAGGGCAAACAGGTGAATGGCGGATGGATCGGTAACCACCAGCCTCCGCCACGGATCTCTGGCGTCCCTCCTGGTCAGTGAGTCGAGGGGAGAAGAATAATAGGAATGTATCATGGAACAGGGGAGACGGGACCAAAAGGAAATATACACTAGGACATAGCTAATAACGAATAGGAAAGCAAAGACAACCGATGGACGAAGGCATGAAGGGCCCCGAGTCACTGTGGTCTGGGAGTGTGAATATTTAATCCGACGTTTATTGAGGCGCGTGACCTTGCCGAGTCTCTGAACCTAAGCCCATCCTCTCATGTGAAAAGGGGACTGTAAGATTTTACTCTTAGAAACTAATGTTGCAGTGAGAGGGCATTTGGCCAGGAGAACTGAGTAGATCAACGAAGTAGACATTTGTCTTACTTTTTTGATCACTTCATCATTGGAGGAATGTGACCGCACCATCCCCCAGGCGATGATCGGCTACTTGCTTTCCCAGGCTGTCTCGCTGTCAAGGAGCCGGCTTTGAAGCCGGTTGTAGCCAGTACGACACCCTCCCTGCCGACCCTGAAGTTAATCGTGTAAGGAGCAAGTGCTGTGTGAACCCATTTAAGCGAGAGCTGCAGCAGCCCGTCCACTTTCTCAGGTAGTGTGGATGAGCTCCCAGGGCAGCGTCAGTGCCCAGTGCTGGGCATGTTGATTGGGGTGGGGGTGAACTGAGTGTCTGAATGCAGGAGTGGCAAAAATGGGGGTCTCTCTGGGACCGATTTCGTGGTGTGTGATTTCGGGTGATGTTCTAGCTGCTTCTAGGCTTATTTCTCTAACCATTCCAGAAAGTCTGTGAACTGCCTAACATTCTTCGATAAGTATTTTTTCTACTTAAATTAGGCAGCTTGGATTTCTATTGTTTAACTAAGAACTGCAACTTCTAGAGCCTCATCTCCCAGTGAAAATAAGAAAAGTGGAGTGCCAGCCATTTTCCAGGGAGATCAAACCTTGGGCCAAGACTGACTCCTTGATGGAAGCAAGTCTAACTGGGAGAAAGAGGAGGAGAGCAGGGTCTGGCTTTTTTTTTTTTTTTTTTTTTTTTTTTTTTTTTTTTTTTTAACCAGTGTGGATTTAAGAAACAGAAGGAAACACCACTTATTCTGAGACTTTGAATCAGGCAGAGTGACTCTTCCCACTAACACAGTGTTGGTTAAAACACTCTCTGGGAGAGCAGAGAAGGCAGAGTGACCCTACCTATCTGTGGAGAGGATACTTATGTTCCCTTAGAAACCAACGTTCCCTGGTAGCGTTAGCTTGGGGGCTGTAATTCATGCAAAGCACTTGGGTAGGCCTTGATTCAAACAGATACGTGCCTGCTATTGCCACCCACTACTCTAGGTACTGGGAATCCAGTGAACAAGGGAGACAAAAATCCTGCCTTCTTGGAGTTTACAACCTAGTGGGAGAGACACTAAACACATAGATAAAAAATAATGTCAAAAGGTATTAAGTTCGACAGAGAAAAATAAAGCAGGGACAGGAGCTAGGGGCTGCTGGGGGGATATATAAATACAAATTGTATATTTAATTAGTGTGTCCAAGAAGGCTTCACTAAGATGGGGGCCTGAAGGGAGTGAGGGACTTGGTAATGGGATCACTTACTACTCTAGGGGTGTTTCCCATGGCTGTCCTCTCCCACCCTCCCCTCTTCCCTTCTGAGAACACCTGTGGGAAACAAGCTTAGTTGTGAAGACTACGGGCAGAATATCTGAAGGGAAACTCTGGACCGTGTGGGTGCTTCGTGCTCTGGTGAGTGGAGGTTAGGAGCTTCCTAGGGTGCCCTGGGCCACCAAGCTGAATGGGCTCGGCTGGGCAGGGCTCCCCAGAGGAAATGACATCCGCAAATGGGACGGGCAGCCACCCAGTCCTTCTCACTTGGCAAGCAAAACCTTGTTGGGGCTTTACTGAAGGCAGATCCCCTTCCTGATAAGAGAGGAAGTCCCATCTTTGCATGGGAGTGTTTCCTCCCCAAGCAGTGACTACACACGGCAGAGAGAAACCATGCCCTGGTTTACTGCTCTGTTAAATATAAACAAACCAAGCCCCACTCTGGATTCTCCATCTGGAATTCTGAGTCCCCCAGAGTCTTTACAAGGCAGGCTGAGCCTTTTGCTTCCTTTCCAACCAGACCAAACTCCTCTTTTGAATATAACCACCCTGGGCTATAATAACCGGCTCATTTTCATCCACCCCTCATCCCTCCTCCCCCTCCCTTCCCTGAGCGCTCATTTTCACCTTGATTCCTAGGAGACCGGAAGGGAGAAGCACAGTAGCTTTCCCTGGAATGCCAATGAAAGAGGAGAAAGAGAACTGTTGGGTTATTGGGTCTTGCAGCTTTTTATTGCTAAGGGACTCTGTGGCTTAGAAACTCTGTATTGTAGGTTTTGTTGTTATCAGAAGTGAAGCTTTTTACACACTGCTGTGCATGGGAACACGATCTGATCTACAGTACAACAAATCCAAAGTGCCAAACAGCGATTTGTAACAAGATTTTAATGTATTTTCTCTCATTATCCTAGAGGAACCTTCCCCATGTGTGCTTGCTCTGCTCAGAGTCTGTGGCAGGGGCCAGAAGGAAGTCCAGGGAAAGAATATGCCCCTGGATATGTCTTTTACTACATTACAGAGACTAATTTAATGTCTTCCCAGCCAAAGTTCTTCATTTCTTTGCCTTGCTCATGATTATTGCTGGGGGACTATGTGGCTTTTGAGAGCCTTTTGAAGGGAATAGAAATTGAGATGCAAATCAGTGGGATGTATCTTTTTTTGCTATGCAAAATTCCTGTATGCAATCTAATCTGGTCCTGCAAAGCAGCAAGATCTAAAGATTTTGGATTTAATGCCTTTAAAAGTGATCGGTGGCAGGAATCAGGAATCAGTAAATATTAAACCCATGTCTCTCCCGTCTGAGACTCTACACTTCCTGTATACTGACACCCCTAAGCGGCAGAAATCATATTCAGCTGGTCAGTTGAAAAAAATATCCATGCATCCATGCACAAATATTAACTGTCTAAAAACGTAGACTCTGCTGCCCACTGGGGCATAATCTGTGTCCTCAAAGAGCTCTGACATTTTGGTGGCAGCAGCAGGCAGACAACCAAGAGAGAGTGAAGGACTAAATCGAGGAGAGGTGGGAGAATTTTAACAAACAAGTGGTTCCTTTCTTGATCTTCCTGGTCAACAGATAATGGCTGTCAGTGGGGTATTGAGCCCCTCCCATGCCAGACCAACAGTGCATTCTCCAGACCAACTGCATTCGTGGGCCACTTGTCGAGTAATGGTTCTGTGCTACCCATGGGCGACACTCTTTACATATGCTCTCATTCAGTTGTCACACGGGTTATATGAGGTAAGTATTATTGACTTCATTCTATAGATGAGAAAACTGAGACTCAGAGAAATTAAGTAACTTACCCAGGATCACATTGCTTGTAGTAGCAGAAGTGATATTTACAACTGGGTCCGAGACTGAGTTCTGAGGATTAGTCCTTGCTGACCTAATTCTTCATTATTGCAGACACAGTCACAGTCAAGAACAGTGGATAACATCCATAGTTCAAACACGACTGATGAATGGCTATAGGTCTCAGGAGCCAGAGCACAAGGACCTGAGAATTAGAACCACCTCTAAGGCACAGGAGTGAAATGCAGAATACAGTGACTGTTCAGACTTTGATGTTTGCTGCTGCGTTTTTGTGTTTCATGGGAGAAAGCAAAGGTGGACTGTTTTGTTGTGATTTCTCTAAGTCTGAATCTGGCAGCACAAGAAAAATAGTAGGAAGAGGAGACCACACCTTCTGCAAGATGAGCTCATAAAAGATGAGCTCAGCGGCCTGCATCATTCTCTTAAAGGCACAGCTGCAGGATGGCTTGAGCTGCCTTGGTTTGGAAACCCTCCAAAGTGGGCCAAGCCCTTCAGCCTGGTTTTGGAACAGTTGTCATTCCTAACCCCCTTTGTGGGGGAAGGGCAGGTCCTGAAGAATGTGATTTCGGGCTTGGGGACAGATGAACAAAGTAACATGGTGGGACTACCTCTTCCAGGCAAATGAGTGAGGTACCCCCTCCCCTGCCTCCTGGGACCTCCTCTCTCACACCTGCTCTCCCAGGCTTGAAGATGTATAGGGTGCTAAGAGGAAAATTGCAACACAGTTGGTTCACTCATCACTACAGCCACACCTAAAATGCTGACTGCAGTGGGGGCAGCAAGTGAGGCCTAGAAAATTCTGATGATGTAAATTATTTTGAGAGCTTCCAAGTAATCCTGTCTCACAGGGTCAGTGTCAGACTTCGTGGTCCGTCCGTCCTCTATTCTTGGCAGGGAAAAGACCTTCTGGCTTGCTCTCTCCTCTATCTGGTCTCACTCTTTGTGTCTTCCCAGGGCCTGCTACAGTGCCTGGCACAAAATGGGAGTTTAGTTAATGTCTGCCAGATCAATCCAGAAGGAGGCACTAGGGGAAGGCTTCAAGGCCTTTTTGTTGGATGGACCAAGAGAACGGAGGAAGTGCTGGATGGGACCTTAGATCCATCCAAGACCGTCCCTTGGTGGCAGGCCGCAGGTGAGGCTTTATGCGGACTCAGAATGTTTTAGGGCTGGAGTCTGCCATAGCTAGCTTTGGAGAGACAGAGGTAAGAAAGTCCTTCCAAAATCAGGGTGGAAAATGTACAGTCAGAAGTGATGACTGACGTTTTTTGCTGAAAATTAAAACGGCGTCTATTGAGGACCCAACCCAGTCATGCCGGAGGTGAACTTAAGGCCTGGGTGGAAAGATGGGTGACTGTCTTCTGGGGAGAGAGGCTTCCCTATCAGCGGCTTTTCCCCGGACCTCCTTTCCAAGCAGATGGCAGTCCTGAAGCGGAGCCCTCCAGTCTGACCCTGCCCGGGAGTGATGAAGGGCAGGGTCAGCCCCACCTGCCTGCCTTGCCTAACCTGTCTGTCTGCTTCTGCAGGAATTGCATTCTTCTAGAGAAGAGCTGGGAGCTTCCTGCAGGGACAAAGCCGCAGGGGAAATTTTACCGTGGGGCCACATGGTCCCCAGTTGGGGGCGGTGGAGGGTGGCTGGTTTCGCGGGTGTTCCTTGTCCAGGCAGAGCCCCCCGTAAATCTCCCACTGACCCGTGTGCCTCCAAGAGGGGCTCTTCCCTTCCCTCCTTTTCCCCATGAATCTCCTTGCTTCCTCCTTCCCCCTCAGCCCCAGGATACTTCGCCTTAATCTGCACATCAGAGCTTCCCCAGGGGAACAGGCATTCAGAGAGACTGCTCCAGAGAAAAGGATTCCTTTTCGTTTCAGCACTGCTGCCCTCAAGCAGAGTTCTGACTGTGTGGATTCCAGCTCTCTCCCTTGAGTTGCCGACTTAGACTCCAAATCTGGACCTCCTTGTCTGGATGCGTGACTCAGGGGAGCTGGAAGGACTCTCAGAGATCCTGGTTCCCTCATGGCAGGGGAGCTGGAGGACCCCGCTGAGGCCTACGTGTTTTCCCTTCAAGTTGCTACAGCACCTGAAACGCTTATGACTCTTCCAGCACTTTAAAAGGTAACTTGTGGGAGGATTAATCTAGCAACTACGGTGCACAAGTATACCAGTCTGTCAAAGGTTCCTTCCTGACAGCCAGCTAAGAGAGATTCCTGGAGGGAGAGGTGCTTCTGGAGGATATTAACTACTTGAGGAGGGCCTCACCCTAGGGAGGTTGCCCAGATGATAGGAGCCCCACTGTTCTTGGGTAGGGCTGTCTTGTCTCTACCCTCCCCTCCCTGCCATGGCTAAAGGCTCCTCTGAGGGAATGCCCTGGAAGCATTTCTCAAAAAGTGCAGCTCCCAGCCTTGCAGTGGACTTAGGAAGTCTTCCAAGTGGTCTGCAGACCAGTTCAAAATGTACAGTCGGGGTGCCTGGGTGGCTCAGCGGGTTAAAGCCTCTCCCTTCAGCTCAGGTCACGATCCCAGGGTCCTAGGATCGAGTCCCGCATCGGGCTCTCTGTTCAGCAGAGAGTCTGCTTCCTCCTCTCTCTCTGCCTGCTGCTCTGCCTACTTGTGATCTCTGTCTGTCAAATAAAATCTTTTTTAAAAAAATGCACGGTTGTACTTCCTCAGTATAACTCTCCTCCCTCAGGTGTCCCCCAATGCTGGAGAGTTCAGTTGAGGTGCCCTATTCTTAGGAGGGAACCCAACATGCCATCATCATCATCATTATTATCATTGTGCATTTCCATAGATTCATGACTTTGGCCTTGACACCCATTCTATTCAACTAACTTTTAGGACAACTATCTCTCTTAGGACAGGAGATGAACTATCTCTCTTAGGACAGGCCCCCATCTTTCAAAAGACCCTATTTACCCTAGGATGGGAAACAGTAATTACTGACACCGTGAAACAATTCTCTAAATACTGACAGAGGAAGACAAAAGTGCTGCGGGACACATGTGCCCATGTCGGTAAGTACCAAAGACATCTTCCCAGAGCAGGCGACCTGGGAGTAGACCACGCAGATGAGGAGGAGGACCTCTCAGGAGGCACAGGGCAAACACCTGTTTCTGAGAACACATGGAATAAAGTTGCTGAACTTCACGCGTTCCTTCATTCAAGGTGCAGATTGTTGAAGGAAGCAGCATCAATTTGAGACCCAAAGGATATCCTCTTCGGACATTCGGACATGGGGACGGAGAGGCATCCCAGGCTGAGAGGCCAGTGGTATCCAAGGCAGTGGGGTGTGGGCCGATCCGTTCTGAGTATGTGAAGAGGAACGGGGAGGAGTTGGGTCAGAATCCGACCTGCTCGCTCCTTGGCCAGTCAGCCACCTCATCCCGTCACCTCTACAAGCAGTGACTCGGGGCAGAGGTCAGCAGCCTTCGGGTCTCATCTGTCCTCTGCCCTCAGTGCTTGTTGCCATTGCCTAGGCCGTCGGCATCTCTCTGCCTTCCCTGCCAGCTGGTCTTCCTGCTTCTGGCTTCTTGCTGTTCCCATTCACTGTCCACAGCCCCGGTCGGGTTCCTTCTCTAAAATGCAAGTTGTCTTTTATCGTTCTTCTGTGTGACTTAGCTCAGCGGTTCATGCTCCTTTCAGGATAATCCTTAACCCTTGGAATGGCTTGTTTCATAAGGCTCTTTAGGGGCCTGGCATGCCTTCCTGGCTCTGTATCTGCTGCTCCTCCCACCTTGCATCCTCCTTTGGATACACCAAGGTACAAATGTGCCGTCGTGTCACTTCATGCCTCCAGGACTTTGCACATGCTATTCCCTCTCCCTGGAAAACCCTTGTGCCCTTGTCCTCTCAGCAAACTCTTACTCATCCAATACCGTGGACTCAAATACCACCTCCCTCAGCCTCCCCAGAGTTAACCAAAGCTATCGCTTATTTCTGTTTATACCGTCTCTCTTATCAACTCTGCTGTTGGAATAAGCCCCTCACCGTGGGCTCCTCTGCTTGATGCTGAGCAGCTTTAGGGCCAGAACCGAGTCTGCTGCATTTTCCAAGCTTGGGCCCCTAGCACAGGGCTGGGCTTATCCTGGAGCCAAGGGGAACAGACGGCTGAGTCAAGTTATGCCAGGTTGCGGGGGCCCTCTCCTTTGGCGTACTGCCCATCATCTGGGGAACTGTAAAATGCCTACGTCCAGGTCCCACCCCAAAAAAGGTTGCTCATTTTTTTGTTTTTTCTTTTCCCCCGAAGCTGGAACTGCCACTGACTCATCTTGCTATCTTGAGCAAGTCAGTTATTCCTCTGGCCCGTTTTCTCATCTGCAGAATGGGAGTTTGGAAGTGGAAGGTTCCTAAGACCCTTCTGCGGGACTGACCCTCTCTGAAACATCATAAGACTTTCCTGGGTTGGGGCGGGTAGGGCACCTGGCTTGGTTCTGCTCTGTTCCTGACAGGTGGTGGGGGAGAGCCGCTTCGCTCAGGCTTTCCTGTTCTTCCCACCGTCACATGTTCTTCTGTCCTCCCTTTCATGCTGTCACCAGCCTCAGGAAGCAGCTAGGAGCACTTCAGGCAGCAGGCAGGCTCCCTGCCCATGTCACATGGTTGTGCTGGAGAGGGATCTCGGGAGCCACAGTCGGGCTGCTTTCATGTCGTTGGGGATGATTTCTTTCTGGATTGAACGCACTATACCTATTTCATTTTCAAAATCTCATGCTGCACTTTTGAGAGCACAGGTTAAAAAAAAAAAGTGAAAAATAAATACAAATGCTGTTCCCTGGTACTTAGCTGAGCACTCTGGGGGAACGGGACTCTGGGTGGGGACGGTCACTCTGCTGGAAATGGGAAGATTCTCCAACACTTCTCCCTGAGAATAGGAGCGGCCTCTCGCAGTCCCTGCCTACAGTTTCCATCATCAGCAATCCAGGGCCCTGATCACAGACAAGACTCTGTCTTATGGTAATGAGCGAAGACAGAGCCCATGATGCCTCTATTTCCATTAGAAATAAATCACATCAGCCTGTCCCCGCAGTCAGTATAAATTTGATGTCTTGCAAATAAAAGCAGCTCTAACTTGAGCAGACACAATCCATTCTCCTGCCATCTGTTGTGGCCCGGTTTCCATATAGGGATCGTGGAAAGATAGGGTTTTCTTGAAAGCGTGGCACTCTGGGTGACGAGGAAAACTGCCTTTCAAGGGTATTAAACTGGATCTCTTGGATTACTTACTGAGATCAGCCTTGGGTCTGTGTAGTCTCCAATTTGCTAAGTTTTCCCATTTTGACTATTTTCCATGGTGATTGGGATGGAGTAAAACCATTTTCCTTTCTCAGTTATCTGCCACTTTTAAGGAATATCAATCCCTAACCCTGCTTGTGCACTGAAATCCTCTGGGAGCTTTGGAAATGTACTGGTACAGGACTGCCCCTGTCCTTCCAAGATTCGGACGTAATTGGTAGGGGTGGGCTCCAGGTTCCTAAAACTTGGAAAAGTTCCCCGGGTGATTCTAACATGCAGTCAGGGTGAGAACAGCTGACCTAAGCATCATGGAGCTTTTTCTGCCCTTATTCTATGAAAATAATTCACAGAGGTTGAGTATGCTCCCATGAATCTTTTTTTTTTCTTCTTCTAAATTCGGTATTTATTGCACTGTGGAGGGTAGCCACTGTGTGTCCTACGGTTCTGTCTTCTACTCTGGAGTCGATCTCTCTTCATCCCATCAGTCTCCAAAGCCTGTTTCCGTCCTGTTTTTTCATTGATCTGTCCCAGACTTACTGTGCACCTCCTTTGTGCGACAGGGTCTTTGGTTGCGTATTTTTTAGTAGTCTCCTTTTCAGTACCGACCCTGTCTTGTCCTGCCCAGACCACGGCTTGCAGACTCCAGTGTGCCCCCAAAATACCAGGTAAAGCTAAACATGCAGATTCCTAGGTGCCTCCATCGAACTAGAATCTAGCCCTAGGGCACAGATAAAATGATGCCTATTTGTTTTAAATAAGTTCTGAAACAGGCAGGGCGTTCACTACCCTCCAACAGAGGCTGCAGTTACTTGTCTTCTATAGGGCTGCCAGAGTGATCTTTCTACAATAGAATTCTGTGTCATTCCCTAGCTTAAGATTCCGCCGTGTTTTCCCAGGGGCTACAAGATGGAGCCATATTCCTCAGTAACAGGAAAGGCCCATCACGATCGGCTCTGCCCTACATTTTGGGTTGTGCTCCTGCCTTTTCACTTTCCCAGGAACACATGTTTCTGTTCTGCTGAATACTCACTGTTCCCTAAACACTCACCTCTGTCCCCGGAAACTTGTCTGTTCTAGACCCTCCGTTTTAAGCCAGACCAACCCACCAGGTGGCTGCAGGAGGCTGGGTCTCTTCTCCATTGCCCCTCTCCCTCTGTTCCGTCAGCTTCTGACCCTCCGACTCTGTTGTCAGCTGACCTGGACTTGGTTGGCCATGGCCTCTCAGCTCTCTAAAGGGCTTGGCTGGCACTCCTCTTTGGCTCTCCCTGCTCCTTGTTGAGCTTGACTGTGAAGGTCACGGCCAGCTTGTCTGGCCCAGGCCCTCAATGGGGCCCCTTTTGGCTCCTGGTGAGCAGGGATTCAACACATCTGCTTTTCTCTTTCACCCGGAATGCCCTCTCCTCACTTCTTGGCCAGAAGAGCTTCTCAAGACTTCCTGCTTCAAAGCCACATCCTCATAGATATCCTTTCTACTGTTTCCAGAGAGAATGAGCTGCTTCTTTCTCTGGGCTCTCCTGGGACTCCGTGTGCACTTGGAACTCCCCTTATCGTGTTGTTGCCCATCTAGGACTCCTTAAGGCCAGGAACTTATCTTAACGGACCTACCGCTGGGCCAGGTGTTCAGTGAATGCTGCCTCAGTGTTTGTGCGATGAACAAAGGCTTTCTGACGACTCTCCTCTGCCTCGGGTTCACATTCTGGGTTCCATGTGCTTGTTACTGAGCATTGCACATCAGTAACAGCAAAGGGTAGAAATGTGCACATCCTGGTGAGGCTGCGGGTCCCCCTTCCTGGGCTGGGTCATTCAGATCTCTCAGATGAATTTACAGCCTTATCACTCATGGTTCCCTTATTCATTACTTTACATAATGTACACTTTGACATTCCTGCTCCACGTCACCTGACCTTAGGAATTAGTTCACCTTCTGAGTGTTGTACCCTGAGCGTTATTCCCAGATGACAATTACCATGAGTCCCTCTGCAACTTGTTAATAATTATAAGCAGGGAGAAGCTTAGCAGTGCTTCATATATGTGTTGTTAAGACCCAATACATAATTCTGAATAATGCAACTTTTATTCCCATGGTTGATTTCACCTTTTTTTGTTTTATTACTCTTCTCACTAGAGGCTCCCCTGTGAACACGCAGAAATCTGTGTTAGGACAGGTTATATCTTATCTGAGAGTTGGGGTTTTTTTTTTTTGTTTTTTTTTTTGGCTAGCTGCGCTGGGAAGAGCTCATTATAGGAGTTTTGCTGTGACCTGGTCCCACAGCACAGCCTCTAAGGACCATGCCACGCTATAGTCAGGCTCCAGTGAATTCTGTAACATCTGAAAGTCATGAGGGGTGTAAAATGTATGCCCAGGTCGGCACTTGAGATGTGATACAAACATGAGAAAAACACAGATGATGATCAGCTATCTCTGGTATCAGATAACGACTCGGTATTTAGGGGACAAGGACTAACTGTGGCTTAGAAATTGGGATATTCTCCATTTTCTGAAAGTAACCATAACAATTCCATAGAGAAGGAATTTTAATGATGCCTTTTACTTTTATGGGCATTATCTCATTTATTCTCTACAGACAGGTATCATAAACTCTGTTCATAGGCAAAGGATAACATATTTGAGCCTTTTGGCCAAGATCACAAGAAAGGTAGTTTTCCAACTTTAAAATTGGATATACACAATGCTGGATTCTCTTTCTGGTGGAGTAGCTGGAAGTGCCAATTGAATTATTGCAGCCAAGGTCATAGGTTATATGCCCAACTCGTTCACTTAGTCCCATGGAGAAAAGGACTGCGTGTTTCATCATCCCTTCCAATATATATGGTTTCAAAAATATATCGGTGTGTCAGGCAATCAAACTTTATTGAATGTCTCATTCATACCAAGTTCTGTGCTTGGTGCCAGAAATGTGCTCTTGCCTTCCAGATAATCAGAATTTAATAGCAAAAATGAACAAGTAAATATAGTGTTTTCAGGACTTGGAAAGAGACAGGTGAAGCATATTTAATACAGAATGGAGGTTGAGGTTGGCAAGAGTCTCCAGGAATCTCCAGATCATACAAATCTTGGAAACTAGTTAGCTAGGCTAGTTGGAGGTAGCCAGGGGAAAGGTGTGGCAGGCAAAAGGGACAGGTTGGGCAACATGCATTGTAGTGAAAGAGCATGGCATATCTCGGCAGTAGCAAATGTTCTAGCATGATGAGAGCTTGGCATGGACAAGTTGAGATGGGAGAGGTAGGCGGGGTCCAAACTGAGAGTGGGGTTGGGGGCCCATGATGAAGAGTTCAACTTCGTCTTGACTGTTTTAATGGGCCATGAAGGATTTTAAATTCATATGGGGGTGTATATTTCCTAAAGGGTGTGAATTTCATATTTCCCTTGGGAAATCATATGGAGATGGAACAATTGGGGAGCAGGCCTGGTTACAGAGTGTTGGATGCCCCAGGGCATAGACATAGAATGGGGAAGACATTAAGGGACATCACTGGAAGGAATGACACAAAGGGACATCACTGAAGACCAAGTTTACCCAGAATGATGAGAAGCTTTCTGTGTTCCATGTGAGGTGCTCTTCATGCATTGTCTCCAGTCATCATCACACCAATGCCAAGAGGTAGTTATCAACTGTCTTTATTCTTAGATGATAAAACTGAGCTGCATGTCCCATGGCTATCAGTTGGAACAGGGGTTTGAACTCAGCCCTTAATTAACTCCAGAAAGTATGAGCTTAACTTCTCCATCATATTTCCTTTTGCTGAGGATTGGCCCCATCCAGAATATAGAACAAGGTCTTTGTCCCTCACACAGGGACTTTTCAGACTGGGCAATTCATTTGTTTTTCTCTGTTATACAGTGATAGAAAAGGGATTCTCTGTATTACAAGGCAATAATTGGTAAGGATTCCACAAGTGGCTTATGTAAGACAGACTGCAGCCTTTATCTTTTGACATAGCTGGGATGCAACAGGAGAATTTTTGTTCTGCTAAAAGGGGTCGAGATTGGTAGGGCTCAGAAACAAGACAGGGTGATAACCCTCACTTAGCCTAATCAGTTGTGAGAATTCCCTTCTTTGAGGGCTGCCATGCCATGCCATGCCATGCCCTCACCTTTATCAAAGGGCTGCAGGGGAGATAGCCACATTACAAAGTAGATCAGTGAGTTCCTTCTGAAGATTTAGGATGGCAGATTAGAAGGAAGTGGGATGGAAGTCCTCCTTCCAGTGGATGAAGCTGAAAAATGAAATAGTCAGTGTGGGCAGCTACACATAAGGACATAAAACAGGTGCATGTCTCCTTTAGCAAGACAACATGTTTACCGTGTATCTGCAACTGCTTTTCAAACAGTGGATCTGCCTTAGTGTGGCTTCTTAGTCTGTGTACCATGACTAGTAAAATGGGTTGGCTACTTCTGATTCTCTGTGTTATAGTTGGATATCTGAACAAGATGGGGTTCTAGGAAAGGTCCAGTAAGTGGTTGCCCCAGCTGACTTATCTTCCATTTTTGTTCAGCCCTCCAGGTGGGAAACTAGAACTTGCCCAGTGGAGGGGTTCACCTGTGCTCACCTGCTGGGATGTGGTCTCAGGGGCACTTCAAGATTAGTCCATGCCCGGTGCTCATGGTCAAAAGCAAGGAAAAAAATTAGATCATATTTTCCAGGGGCCCAAGAACAAGGCACAAAGCCTGAAGTCTCTTTGGCCTTTGGTTAGATACCAGAATTGAGCAAGGGGTCAGAGCCAGATAGAAAACAAAGGCAGACAGTCTAAGCAGGTAGTTAGCCAAGGGACCAGTTTGCCTGACTCCCTTTTTTTGGTCTCTGGCTTATGTGTGTAGGGCTATTTAGATTAAAACACTGGTTACAGATGGACAGTTCCAGCAGCCACTCAAGGATTAGGTTCCCTGACACACAGTGAACCATGGTCTTAGGGGAGGACCTAGTGTGTCTGCACAGAGGTAGCAGGTCAAGCAGGATCCTTAGCCCCAAGAAACCTTCTTCTTCCCCTTTCCTTGGCCTTGGAAGCCACCCAGCCATGAAATGGAACACAACAGAATAGTGTTCCATTCTGTGTCAATTTGTGTTAAAGTGACAAGGAATTTCATACAACATCTTTATTTACCCAAACATTTGGCTAGTGTGGGTGAAGATAACAAGCATTTTCTGGGCTCTCTACAGAGGCTCACCATGACATAAATAGACACAGTTGCCTAAAAGCATGATTTTTGTTCTAATAGCTGTCTGGCACTCACTAATCAAGCCAGTTGAATAAATAATGCCTCTCTCTGACACTTCATCAAGCATGATGTCTGCGTGTCTGTGTCTTCTCGCAGTCAAAGAGTTATTTGTGGGTGGTTTTTTTTTCCCCTGATCTGAGCAAATAAAGTACAGAAATGGTTGTTGAACCGACAAACCCAGGGGCTCTATGCTGCTTTCTTGTGGGGAAGAGGCAGCAGGTTGACCCAAACAGTGATGGGAATCACCTGGAGGTCTAGAGCATTGGGTTTGACCATCAAAGGAAGGTCAACCTGAGCTAGTGGGAGGTCAGTGAGGAACTCACTTAGTGAGCCCTTACTTCCTAAGTAGGAAGCAGATCCCTGAAGTTCAAAGCCCAGCTCCTTTTGTTTTACTCTTGACTGTCGAGCTAGTTTTATTTTATAACTCAAATCAGAGGGAAGGAAGGCAGGTTTTTGCAATGCCTGGAAATGGAAAGACACACTTTGTTTTATGGTCGAGAGCAATGGAGAACACAACAGAGACCATGACCCATTCCTCTGACAGCCACAGAGAAAGAGTGGTCAGTGATTCAACAGAAACCCACTTTCCTTTCCTTTCCTTTCCTCCAAAAGCAGGGTGTGGCACAGGTAGCAAAAAACATTTCTGGATTTCCTCCAAGTCTTTCCCCTATCTGGCAACAGTGCCACCCGGCTGCTGGGCCCATCTCTCCACCCATCAGATTACACTATGATCTTGATTAGAATTATTTGGGGGGTCCTCAGCCACTACAAGACAAAGTCCACACCTTTAAGTTGGTATATGCTTAGCTTACATTCCAATTAGGCCTACCTGCCTCTTAGCTTCAGGTCTCTGGTCCCAACCCTACATGGTACCCAGATCACAGAAGACTCTTGCCCCATATACCTGTGCTAGTGCTGTTCCCTACCTGGATTGCTTCTCGGTCCAGTTGGCTGAGGTCCACTAATCCTTTATGACCCAACTCAGAGGGTGGGGTGCTCGGGTGGCAAAGTCGGTTAAACCTCTGACTCTTGGTTTCAGCTTAGGTTGCGATCTCAGAGTTGTGGGATTGAGCTCCATGTCTGGCTCCACACTCAGCATGGAATCTGCTTGGGATTTTCTCTCCCTTCTCTCTCTGCCCTCAGCTCGCTCTCTCTCTCTAAAATATTTAAACAAAACAAAACAAAACAAACAAACAAACAAACAAAAAACCCAGCTGAGAGGCTTTCCCTGATTATCCTGATCCTTTGCCCAGGGAGACCACTCTCCTCGGGACTTCAACTTACCCATACACAGCCCTTCATTATCTCACACGTCACTTGAGTGTCCCAACTAATCTTCATATTTCACACTAGGTTGTGTGTACAAATGAGGTCACATTAATACTTAAAGTCAAATTCGACTGGCTGTTCATCTCCACCAGGATGTTGGCAGGCCCTCAAGTCCCCTTTCTGGGTCCCCTCTCATCTAGTCTCCAGCAATGGGTCTTTGGATGAAGTCTCAGGCATGGGACTTTGTTGCTCTGGGCCACTGCTCTCAGGGCCCCTGCAGTTCTGGGGGAAGCTGCATCTCTCCTGGTTCCGGGAGCTGCTGGTGTCTGGGTACCACGCCAGCCCAAAGGTTAGTCATAGACCTGTCCTTAATCCTACACCACTGGAGGCTCTGGGAAAATAGAGAATCCTCTGCCTGGCATCTAGACTCCTCTATTTTCCCAGAGCACATCAGGCAGTGTTACTGGCACAACCTGAATGGTGTCTCCCAGCCAGACTTGTCCAATAACGTAGCTTTGAATGACCTACTTCCCAGGCTTCTTGGGATACAGGCTCTGGAGGGTGAGGCTGGAAGGCTACGAGCTCCCGCCTCTTCCCTGTTCAAGGGCCTCCTTCCAAGATCTCATTGAATATTTTAGCTTTTGCCTCTCCCCATCATGCTTGACAATGGGTTGAGCCTACCACCCACCCACAGATTGGGGTCCCCTCCGGGGATTACATAGACAGTCCGTGTGCAACTTCTGTTATGCCATTTACATGTCTGTCTCTGCTGCCAGACTGTGTGCTCCCTGAGGGGAGCACCTGGGTCTTATTCCTCTTGATACCCTGGCGCCCAGCCACAGTTGGTAATGAGTGAGTGCTCACAGGAATTCATTAGCTCTAGAAGGCATCAGTAGCTAATTTCTGAAAACTTGCCAGCTTTCCATGTCTTGGCCTTTTTCCATCCCCTCAGGACTCCCCTGAGACCTTTGGCATGCCCCCTTCCAATCCGTCCCACCACCTCCTCGCCTGAGCTAGGCATGGCTTAGTCCCCTGCCTTGCACCATTGGTTACATGTCGGAATCGCCTGGGGAGACTGAAAACTATAAGGATCCCCAGACCCTGCTCCAGACCAGTCAAATCCAGAATGCAGTTGGGGTCAGGAACCTCCACTACCAGACTACCAGAAGGTTTTTGGTGATGTTTTCAGCGGTGGTGGTGTGTTCAAAAGCATCACGTGGTGTTCACAGCACTCAGCATCCACAGTCCATGTGGACAGTCCAGAAGAGAGTTAAAAAAAATAAATAAATAAAAAGCCAGGAAGGCAATAAAAAACTTTTCGGCTCTGGATAAGAGCCCTGTTGCAATATGCTGGGCAGCTGTCCTGGGAAGCTCCTGTGGGACACCAGACGAACTTCTGCCCTGGGCCTTTGGACCTGAAATCCACTGTTGCCCAATCTTGCATGGACTTCTGAATCACTAAGCTCTAGCGTGGGACTGGTGAATTCAGTCCCCAGTGGCCACGGCACAGCAGCATCTTGCCCCTCAGTGGAGCCCAGGCCAGCCACCATCCTTGTCAGACCCAGGTGACCTCTGGCTTAATTGGCATTGGTGTCCTGCCGGGAGGCGGAGCTGAGATTGCCCACTGATGACTCAAGCGGCCTTGCACCCACTTTGGGGGCAGCTGGGTCGTTGCATAATCGTTAGGGCAATGCCGCCATTCCCTGGGGCTGGGCTCCCTGGCTTCTGAGCACGGGAAGCCACTGAACTGTGACTTTTCAGCTGCCACTGTGGCTGTGAGCCCCCCAAGCCATTTCTACTTGGAAATGTACTCATTCCCCCTGTTATCATGGTTGTCTTTCCCTTGACTTCTTCCTGTCAGGAGCCAGAGACGTCATTAGAAACATTTAACCTTTTTTTCAAAACCTGTGGTCATTTTAACAGGAGCTCCTGAATTGGGTTCTGCCCAGGGAAGCAAGTCAGAAAACAGTTACCTTTAATTTCTCAGGCTCACAGAATGTCAGAGGTGGAGTTAGAGCTCCTTTGTCGCAGAGGCTGTCAAGCCGGGCTGCATGTCAGAACCTCCTGGAGGTTTTAAAAAGCACTCGTGGCTGAGCCTAACTAATTAGCAGCTCAGAGCGGGTCTCAGGCACCAGGGTTTCTAAAGCCCCCTTGTGATGCTCATGTGCAGTTAGGGTTGAGAACCATTCACTAATTAAAATTCGTTTATTTTTCATTTGAGAACATTAGGACTGAAGCGTTTGGAGGCAGTTCTGAGCTGTTCACCCTGCGTGGACGACCAGCGTGTCTGGCGAGCCAGAGTTGTAAACAGCCTTCGGGAAAGTTCTGCCCTTTTCTGCCAAGCACATCTCTCTGGACCATTCACATGCTCTCCCATTTCTTTCTCCTCGCTAGCTTTATATTTCTAATTCAGAAGTCTCAGAAGTTCCAGAATCTCTCTTCTTTCTAAACCCCAGTCTCTTCAGGTACGGATTCCCTAGGTGAGCTAGAGCAGAGGGTACCTGGCCCAGAGTGCCCAGCAAGTGGCTGTGTCCCGGGTCCCATCTGCTGTTCCTACGTGGCAGTCTGAGCAGGGAGCACTGTTCTATTTACCTGGTCCTTTTCCAAAGCTGGAGGTTGGGACATTGAGAGCGGTATTAGTTGTAAGGAGGAAGGCTCGAAATGTGGGGGATTCGTTGACTCCATTACTCTGTACGTGCTAAATCATCATGGCGATGCCACAGGTGGGTGGGGAGAAGGTGACTGGGCTGGGGCTGGGGAGGAGGCAAGCAAAGGGCCCGGGTAGTGCAAGGGCCTCCTCCTTCAATTATGTGCCCTAGGCACCTCTCCGGCCTCACCCTAGACATGGCTCTGAGGCACAAACAGGGAGGGCCGGGGAAGAGGAAAATTCTTTCCCAGCTGAAGAGCTTAAATCTAGAATCTATTCCACGTTAAATAGAGTTGGAATGCTAATATGTCAGTCCTAGCCTGCCTGAGGCACCGAGTCCTGCTCTAAGATCACTGCCTTCCTAAGCAGAGGAGGCCAGGGCTGGGAGAGCCCTGAGGATGCCGAGGTCCTACTCAGGGAAGCTCAGCGTGGCTTGCTCAGTGCTCGTACCTGCTCACCAGCCCCATGTAGCCTCTGGGCCATGGTGGTCCCTGGAAGGGCAAAGAAAAGAGACTCCTCAGAAACAGCAAGTTGCATATTTAATTTGTTACATTTGTTCCTTTGACTTGAGAAATAACTTCAGAAATAAGGCCGGATCTGGAGGCTTGGCACTCAGCGCAAATAGTGTGACTTCAGGGCATTGAAAGTCTCTCCTCTCAGGCACAGAACTGTTGGACCTCTCTCGGTCCTCTCTGGTCCCAGAGTCTGTGGTTGGAGCCTTCCATCCTGTGTCCACTGTGAGCGGCAAACTCCTCAGGCGGTTAGCACACTGAGCCCTCTAGACATTCCTGAGAGCTGGAATGCCTGCCTTACCCCTGACTGCTGGGAAACAAAGACACATCCCTCCAGGCACATCAAGGACCCCACCGGCTCTGAGATACAGGCAGAGACCTCTCTCGGCTAGAGATGATGCTCTCTCTACTGTTGCATTAGATAACTAAATTATCCTGTGACATCGCCTGTGTCGAATTGAATACATTAGTGCTCAACGTGGGATCCTGGAACAGACAAAAGGACATTCATGGAGAAACTGGTGAAATCTGAATAAAGATTGTAATTATGAAAATTTAGCAACATCAGTGTTGTAGTTTGGACAGAGGTACCCGGCAAGGCAAGGTGTTAACATTCGGGGAAGCTGGACAATGGTTGCGCAGGAGTTCTTGGTGCGAGCTCTGCAAATTTTCTGTAGATCTAAAATTATTCTGAAATCCAAGAAATATTTTAAAAACTGCATTCGATGGTTTATCTTATAGTACAGTGGAAAGGCTGAGGCTTTAGAATGAGAATCTCCAGCCAACCACTCAGTAGCTGAGAGTTCTTGGCCAAGAAAATTACCTTGCATCTGTTTGGCCATGAAAGGGAGCTGTTACCTATGTGGTCAGGATTGGACTTGTCCACTGAAACTGGTGCCCTTCCTCTTGCACAGTTATAGAACCTGGCTGCCCATCTTGCTGTTCATTATAGCCAGGTGGCTGATCTGCCTGTAGCCAAATACCTGATAAGATTCTGGAAGCCAACGATGGAGCTGGCTAATACTGGTCACATGACCGGAACTAGGGGATCGCCCATCCTCATGGCTGCAGGACCGTTTGGGTAAGAGGGGTCGTGGCTGTTGCATTCCATAGTCAATCACCTGGGAGCTAGAAAGAGGAAACCCAGATACCTAGGCCACACCCCAAACCAGTAAAATCAGAAGCTCTGAGGGTGGGACCTGGGGGTTCATATTTTTTTCAAACTCTCCGGGCGACCCCAACACACACTAGAATTGAGAACTGGTGAACTAGATGGTCTCTAAAATTCTTTCCACTCTGGAGCTTCTGGATAGTGTACAAACCCATGTTTTGGGGCTTTAGAATGTGTTTCTGTGTTGACCAATAATGGGTATGTTTGGGAGGCAGGACACTGTGAATGAAGTCTGGGCGCTCACACCAGAGGGCTGACCAAGTCCTAGAGGATTTGGGAAGTTGTTAAATTTCCTTATTCAGACCCCCTTCCAACCCTGCTTTCCCCTCTTCTCAGTTTCTACAGCCAACATGACTTTTCCAATGGATAGATTTCTCTGAAACTTCGCTTTTTTAGGTTTGAAAAGTAAGTGGGCTTTGGGGAAGCTGTAGAGAGAAAGGAAAATTTGTGGAGTCAAGAAAGAACTTTTACTGAGACAAACATGACCATTTAGAAAAGTACTCATATGGGTCATATATGTCCATACTAGCTAATATAGGAAATATAGGAAAGTGCAAAAAATAACATTTAAATCACTTATATCAATTCCAGAGATACAGATAATTAACATTTTGCTATATTTTGTTCCTCTTTTTTATTCACATAAAAGTGGGGGTAATGGTGAATATAAAATGTTGTATCCTACCTTGCCATGCATTGTTAATGTTTTGTGCTAAATATTACTGAAATCCTGATTTGAGGGGCTACATAATTTATCCAGTGGTTGTTTCATACTTTATTTAACTGTTTTTTATAGGTACCATTAAATATTTTTCTTTTATAAATTTATTTTTTAAATGTACATCTTTGGTTCAAATGTCTGTAAGATTTCCTATGGGTGTATGTGTGTGTGTCTGTGTGTGTGTGTGTGTGTGTGTCTGAGATTTCGTCAGAGAATTGAGGACTGATTTCCTTGTATAGCAAAAATCTGCTCCTGCATATTGTTTGGGAAAGTCTTGCTTGTTTTCTTAGAGAGGTCTAGAGGCCCTAACAAATGCTTACGGCTTCCTCCTATTCATCTCATATATTTTGGTCCAAAGATTTCATAACTCCCTCCCCACCCTCGCTGTTCCCTAAGGCATAAGAGAAAAAAAAATATTTTTTGAAGGGCAGGGCTTGTAGCCTTGTTGGCATGTTCCCCAACAAAACCCTGTGTACCCTTTAGACTCTGTACAAATAAATGACACAAATATAGATCTCGTGGGGGAGGGCTCTTGGCCTGCTGTCTTTCTGCGGCCCGGTGAAACTACTCTGTTCACGTGTTCAGGAATCGAGGCTGGTTAGTGCTTGGAGTTGGGGCCTCAAGTAGAGATGTATTTGAGGGTGTGAATTCGACCAGGTTGAGACAAGCAGATACTGATTTTCGCACATGACCTGGTTTTGACCTGGTTTTGGAATTTGAAAGGAGTGATGAAAGATGAAGGGGAGAAGGAGGAGAAGAACAAGAGAAGGAGGAATCGAGGTTGCAAGGGGCCTAGAAACAACCACAGCAACAACACCACAAACCAGGGCTTGGTTTCCTGTGCATCCCATTCCCCGGGGGATCTTGTTCAAGTGCAGGCTGTGACTCAGGAGCGCTGCGGTGGGACCTGGGCCTCTGCATTTCTAACAGGTTCTGGGGCCTTCCCTTGAGCAGCTCAGCTTTTGGCTTTCGTGTGGGTGGTTCTGTTTTAGACCCAGTGCAAAGCACGCTCGTGCCCTGCCGCTGTTCCTGCGGGCCGGGCCTCTGAAGGTTGGTCTCGCTCCTTCATCCCCAGTGATGCTCTTTTGCGTCCTGTCTTCCGCAGAGCTCCCCTCAACCCTGCACGGGAGTCCCCTTCGCTCCAGCCCGTCTCCAGCAGCTTCTCCTTGCCTTCCACCGTGACTTCTGATTTCTCCACTCATGTCCAGCCCTTTCTGGGCAGACTCCACATGCATCCAGTTTTTCTGCCCTCCTCACTCTACCAAACCTGGTTTTACTTCCCTAGAGACTTTAAGGCAGGGTCTTTGCCCCAAGAACAGCCCTTCCACCTCTTCTTTCCAATCTCGTCTCTGAACAGCTCTTGTTCAGCTCCCGGACCGAGTCTTTTTTTTTTTTTTTTTTTTTTTAAGATTTCATTCATTTATTTATTTATTTGACAGAAAGAGACACAGTGAGAGAGGAAACACAAGCAGGGGGAGAGGGAGAGGGAGAAGCAGGCTTCCCGCAGAGCAGGGAGCTCAACCCCAGCACCCTGGGATCATGACCTGAGCCGAGGGCAGATGCTTAATGACTGAGCCACCCAGGTGCCCCCGGATGGCGTCTTTATGAAGTAACGTTCACCACAGTGTAGGGGGTTTAGAAGTCTGGAGGAAGACAGATGTTTTCCCTAGAATGCAGCTCCTGTGTCACTCTGGTAAACCGGAATAGTCAGACTTGTAGTCAGTGAAGGTCTTCAAAACCTTCTTTGGATGAGATTAATCCCAAAGGCTGGTTAGCCTCCCTATAAATAAGAATTTTACAAGGCTTATTGACCAAATGTTTGATTCTCCCGCCTGAAAACAATGATTTGAGTGTGAGTCACTGACCACACATCGTAATGCCTGACACCATCCCTCCAAACCCACGCGGGACCAGTAAACCCTGATTAAAGCGATGGAGGTAAAACAATCCTTTCCAGCCCTAACTATGCATTTAACTCACGAAAACTTAAATCTCTTTTGGTGGTAACCTCATTAGATTGTTTTATCGTGTGCCCGTTAAAAAAACAAAAACAAAAGCAAAATCACAATATTATTCAAAGGTTGGCTTATATATCATTCTATCAAATGGAACTTCCTATTAACTGATATTTGAACAAAGTATTTGCACAAATTAACTGGTATTTACACCCTTATGGTGTAAGGGTAAATGTTGTTTATAATGATGAGCCCAAAGCACTTCCTGAAAGGCCTTCTGAATCATCAAACAAAGATGTGAGTTTTGCTGAATACTTTGTGGTGTTGAATATACTTGACATTTATTCCTGGGGAATCAGTCAGGTACACCTAATGACACCTTATATTGGCAGATCAATTCGCAGCTTATCCAGTATTTTTTTAAATTTATTTTTTAAAGATTTTATTTAGTTAGTTGAGAGAGAGAGAGAGATTGAGCACAGGTAGGGAGAGTAGTGGAGGGGGGGTGGGGGAGAAGAACCTTTGCTGAGTAGGGAACCCAATGCGGAGCTCGATCCCAGGACCCTGAGATCATGACCTGAGCTGAAGGCAGACGCTTAGCCCACTGAGCCATCCAGGTGACTTTATCTGGTATTTTAAACAAGAAAACTTTATAATCCATGAAGCTGGAGGAATTAAGGTGAAGTGGCCTGCCTACAGTCTGTAGAAGGTGGTAAGCAGAAAAGCCAGGACCCAGGATCCAGGTGTCCTGTTTTCTTTCCTGATGGTTCTTTTGTCTGATTAATCAGAACACCTACTTCTCTTACAACCACTAATGAGTAAAGTTAACTGAATGCTATCCTGGGTCTAAAGTGTAATGATGAACCAAGAAGATAAATTTGGCCTTACCTTCACGTACACTTTGACAGAATTTGCAAATCCAAAATTCATGTAGAAGTTGTTCTTTATTTGAAGGTGAAATGCATTCACCTGGTGTAAGGTGGTATCTCAATGTGGTTTTAATTTGAATCTCCCTGATGGCTAGTGATGATGAACATTTTTTCATATGTCTGATAGCTATTTGTATGTCTTCATTGGAGAAGTGTCTGTTCATATCTTCTGCCCATTTTTTGATATGATTATCTATTTTGTGTGTGTTGAGTTTGAGGAGTTCGTTATAGATCCTGGATATCAACCTTTTGTCTGTACTGTCATTTGCAAATATCTTCTCCCATTCTGTGGATTGCCTCTTTGTTTTGTTGACTGTTTCCTTTGCTGTGCACATAGTACTTTATTTTTCTTCTCACACTGTGAATTGAACAAGAAAAAGCAAATGGCTTGTTATTTCAGAGTCATGCTCAATTTTAATTCAGTTTGATTCAACAATCATTGGTGAGGTACATAGTAATGCCATGTACAGTGCTGGGCACTGGAGGTACGGAGGGTGATAAGACACGGTCAGCTCCTCCTTCAGGGATTTAAAGACTCGTGAAATCAGTGAGTCTAATAAAGCAGCGCATAGGCTACGTCCGTGGCCCGAGGTGGGAGTGGTCAATGGGGGGAGGCGGGTTATTAGGGAGGGGGGCCTGATTCTTAAGGATGAGGAAGCAATTCCCAGGCATAGGAAGGGAAGGAATTATTCCAGGGTGAGGAGAACTGACCCATGGTCAAATACTTGCTAGATCATCTCAGTTGCTAGGAATCTAGATGCCTGAAATTGAATGTTTGGAGGTCATGTCAAGAGATAGGGCCGAGCCAGGTCCTGTATGTCACCCTGATGGACAGCAATGATTGGAGTTCACCCTTTGACAAGGGGAAGCCAAAGAACGATTTTAAGTAGAAAAGTAACCATGAGCACAGCTTTTGACCCTCATGACTGTCCCTCCTCCTCTTCTCTCATTCATTACCTTTGCCCTCTGCTGAAATGTACTTTCTGCTGTCTAGTTTAATAACCAGTCAGTTCCAGCAAAGCTCCTGGGAGCCACCTTAGTCAGGGACCCCATATGCTCCCACTGTGATTTTGGGTCCCAAATTGCCTGCTTTGTTTACCAGACTTGACCTAAATGATCAACCACATTATCTGATAGTCAAGATCAAAGAACTAGAGACTTTCTACTAAACAAAACAAAGTGTGGATTCCTGTTCTAGATGCTTAGATATTCTTAGTTTGAGGCTATGCCCATCCTTGATGCTGCAGGAATGGTAAATTTTAGAGGGGAGTAGATTGAGCTGTGACTTCAGGAGAAAGTCATCTATCTGCTTCTGACCAGCTGCCAAGCAGCAGGGGAACTAGCACCAAATCCAGAAATGTCTTCAGTCTTTCTCTACGCCCCCGGGACCCACACCTTCTCACCCGGGCTCCTGGAGGAAGAGAAGCACCACCGGATGCTTAAAGGGCTCCCTCCCTGGGATCCCAAGGCTTCAGAGGCTTTATCAAAAGCTGCTCCAGCCCCCCGCCCAAGTAGACAATTTCCTGTCTCTGCTCCCATCTCTGTCTTTCTATTTCGTCTTCCCAGTGTCCAATACAAGCCCCTGAAGCCCTCACAACTGCCACTTGGTTTACAATCAGCAGAGGTCTCAAGATGGAGTGCTGTCCTCTGCTCCAGGGACAACAATTTCAGGGACATGCCAGCCTCACTCAGGGGCCCATGGTCCATTCCTCCCTGGCCTAGCAGGAGAACAATCAGCATACGTCATCTTTGCAAACTGTTAGATGGGTAACCAAAGCAGCCTCATTCTGTTTGGCTGGAAGCTTAACGCCTTTTTTCTACTTGTTTGAGGATTACCCAGAACGTTGGCAAAGTTTATACGGTTTAAAATCATCAGTAGTACGTGCAGGACCAACAAGGTATATTTATTGCACAGGGAATCAGGGTTCCACAAACTTTATCACTTCAATTACCCAAATTGTTTAAGTAAAAAAAAAAAAAATTTTTTTTAAAAGAGCGGCACACTGATTTATAATTTAAAGAATATGCAAATATCACTCATCTACCTGTGCTTCCTTCACTAATATTTTATGTCTGATTCTTCCTTTGAAGGATGAAAATTTTAGAAGTACATGCTCCTTATTTCTTTTGAGTCTTTTATCTTGTGCCTTTCTTGTCTTTGCTGAAATTTTTAGAGAAAAATATTAAAAACTGTCATTATGAATACTATGGGCTCCCAGTAGGGAGGAGAGAGAACATTTGTGGGGTGTTGATTTAAGGGTGAAGGGGGAAATGGCTGGGATGGAGGGAATGGCAGAAGACTCCTCCTCCCCCAGGAGTAGAACCCATGATTCAAACCAGTAAGCTTGAGGAGTGGCGCTCAGTGTGATCCAGACTGAGCTTGGTCCATGCGGGATTTTATTTGGGTTGAGCAGGTAGAGACCAGAGGATAGGATTTCTGAGAGTTTGGGTGCTCTATGTATATCCAACATGTTTATCCAACATGTCCATCTGTCCTGGGGGAGAGATTGGAAGGAACAGGGCTCCAGCCAATTGGATCAGAGCTTAAGGATGGGCCCTAGTCCCAAAGGGAGCTGGGGAGGGAATTGGAACCAGAAATCATGGCAGAGAACAGTCCGACAGATGGACCATATGTGGTTGCCTGTGATAGGAAGACTAGACTGCAGTTCACACTTCTGAGGACACCCAAAGGCAGATTTTATTCTTGCCAGGAGCACTGGACACTAGGCATGGGGCTCTTTCCAGCTCTCCCTCGATAGCAAGGAGGGTTCTGCCTGCATTGCAAGCCTGGCCTTGCATTGGCTCAGAGATCAGGCTGGATGAGACTACAGGTCTTGGAACGCCTTTATTCCTATTCTGGAAAGTGTTCTTTTCTCTCTCCCTTCTTACCTATCCACAGATACTGTTGTCTTACCTATACAGTTATCACTTTATAGGTTACAAAGCAATTTCATACATACTGCCTCAAACAGAATCTGATACCAGCCCAAAAGATGAGTAAAGGAGGAATTACTAGAGATGAGGACATGGAAGACAGGTTGGCCAAGGTCACACAGTTAATCCTGTTGTTTTGCTCCCCTGTCAATATAGTACTGCCCACATTCTGAGATAAGCCCCAAGGATGTCTTTAGGAGTCTGCTTGTCTAGAAAAGCCAGGATTCTGGTGAGTTTCATGTTGGACACTGGGAGCCTTATCTGGGTGAGTTCCCTGGTCCCTGCTTCTTGGATCTGTAGTCCCCTAACTGGGTTTTTCCAACCTGTGATAGCTGTTTCTGGAATGCACCTGCCTAAACTCATCAGGCCCACCTGTTCTACTTTCTTATGAATGATGCCCCTGGATTTGGACCTAGATCCTCACAATCTGTGCAAAGCCCATACCTGTCTCTTTTGTGTAAGGAAGTGGTAGGCTAGTTATCTCTAGATTACCTTTAGAGCTAAGGGCCTCAGGGAGCAAGCACTTGGGTATTAAATACTTCCTTCCTGCCTCACATTTTATTCCCCTCCATGAGGAATTTCTCATGTGTCCTTCTTGGTGATTTAAAAATTATGTCTCTTTTATAGACATTGTCTTGCTCTTATGATGATCTTTCTCCAAGAGTCTTTTCTCTTTGTAGGGTGTGGAAGGAAATGCCCATGCCACACAGAGGAGTGCTAACGGGTGACAATTCATTCATTTACAGTCACAAACCAAGTCAGAGATGAGAAAGAAAGAGGCTCTAAATCTCTTTCCTCTTAAACTCTTTCTCTAAAATGACAGGCAACACTGGAGAGCCTGGATTCCTCTTCTATTCAGTGGGGACAAAGAGCTAGTTATAAATTTCCTGCGGTAAAAAAAAATGCTAAGAAAATGATTGAAAGAGACATGATGCTACCAGTCATTTTTTCCCCCTCATCATTTGGTCTCCTTCCTGATATCTAAAGCAAATGCTCAGAGAAGACACCAAAGGTGGGGCGGTCACAGTTTGGAGTTCTACCAAATGCTCAGCATCACTGCCTCCACCCTCCCACCACCGAGTTCCAAAGGTACTTAGAATTCTGGATCTCTGAGTTTGGCTAGGGGCCCAGGATGGGCCTCAGACAGGGATGCTAGTCATGGAATACGTAAACACATCTGTGCGGTAGCCTGAGCATTGGCTGCAGTGGGTCTCAGGGGCTCGTGGCTTTTTGGCTGTGCTTGAAAGTGGACCAGACAGGCTTTGACATGGGAGAAGATGATACTCTCCTTATCACTTTATGTGATACACATAAGTTGGAAGGGCAATGCTCTAGGAGAAAGGGAATGAGGGAAGCAGAATGAGACAGAGGAAGAAGCTAAGCCAGGATGTCAGCCCAGCTGCATTCTAGCTTCGATCTGATCCCAAAGGAGTGTGGATTGTATCACAGAGCTGGTCTCACCTTGAGTCAGGGTAGCAGTTGTTTTCTACAGGCGGCCATTCCATATTAAGCAGACCTTGGCCGAATGCCCTGAATAGAGGTGATGGTGTAATCTCCAGGACAAGGGGTTCCAATGCAGTGGAAGGCAATTTTCCAGAGACGGGGCCAGTTATGAACCCTTCGCAGCTATCCAGGAGGGGCACCAAAAAAGTCTACCTAGTACACGGGTCTGAATAGTGACCATCATGGGCCATTTATCAGAGCTGAGGCCACAGAAATACCGGTTTTATTTTGGCTTCTTGTACTAGACTAAGCAGACTTTATTGGGAGACTGATCTAGGTTTGGGGAGTCCTGAAACTTATTACAATCAGCCCTATGAAGAATCCACCCTTAAAAGGATTTTATACCGACCCTGGAAGGGCCCTCCACCCTTTCCCATGTGATAGGTAGATGACAAAAACCTGATTGGATGGCAGGCACACGGAGGTTTACATCAAATTAAAAGAGCCTGCCCAAAAGCCCATAAACACCACTAGACTTAGAAACTCTGGTGGTTGGGACACCAGAGAGGCTCAGTTGGTTGAACAACTGCTTTTGGCTCAGGTCGTGATCCCAGAGTCCTGGGCAAGCCCTGTATCAGGCTCCCCACTTAGCAGGGAGTCTGTTTCTCCCTCTCCCTCTGCTGCTTCTGTGCTCTGCTGCTCTCTCTCTCTGTCAAGCAAATAAATAAAATCTTAAAGAAAAAAAGAACAAAAACCAAACTTTCTCAGATCCCCTCCCTCTTCCGGAGCTTTGTATTATCATCCAGTAAACGGCATTGTTGCCCACCACTGTTCATCTGGTCTACCTCTTCATTTCTTCGAAGCAGTGTGACCAAGACCCACGGGCACTGAGAGAAAAGAAATCCGGCCACAGAAAGTCCTGAAACTAAAGCCTTGCTCGTCCCATCCATCTCTGGGTGTTTTAGCTACTCTGTGCAGAGAAGATGGAGGATCACAGTTGAAGGGAAATTGCCTAAGGACATCAATCAAGGAAGTGGCTGGAGCCAGAGCCCTCTCCTTTGGGCTCATAGTCCAGAGCCTGCTCGGTGATAACACTAGTCTAGCCCACAGCAGAGGGCTGCTGGGAGGGTCAGGAGATAACAAATGAGAACATGCTTTGTAAGCTCTCCCTGAAGGGTCATATGGCTGTAAGGACTTACGATTCAATAGGCAATTGATCTGGGAGGTGGGATGTTGTCAACTTGAGTAATTTGTTCAAAGGAAATATATTCTCTCCTGAGTCTTCCACACTGGCTTGCTAGGTTTGTACCATAGCAAATATCTCTGGCTTGATTCAAAGTTGCAAGCTCCCAAAATTGGCATGGGTAATAAATTGATAAATCTCCCAGACTTGTGGCTACTTGCCTAAGCAAGAAAACAGAACACAGAAACTTTATCGCAGAAAACAAGAGAGAATTCCTCCTTATCACTCTACCAGAATGAGTAGTTGATAAACACTCAACGGTTCTTAAAGAGACCAGGTTGAGGAGATAAGAGAAATCAGGAGAGGTAGGTCTCCTGAATTTATAGGGCAGAGCAATGATAGAGTAGGTTCCTAAAAACATTTTCTCTGTCCAAAAACTATTGCCAGTGGTCACGGCTAACTCTAGATCCTGGGTGTACCAGTTTATGCCCAGTGAGTTTTTCTTCACCCAAGTTTCATTGGCAGTGGGTCAGAAGGGCCCGCCAACCCCTGAAGGTAACTGGGGGGGGGGGGGGGTTATGTTGAGTCTAATCTAGCTCATTAACATTATAAGGTCTATGGAGAATAAAGGCTCAAGGGCTTGAAATTTGCCCTCTTCTATTCATATCCCAGGCCTGCTCATCCTGCTTGAGTTGAAATTACTAGTAGTGTGTTTCTCCATCATCTCCTAGCCTTTCTTGGTTTTCATACAGCAAGGTCATTTTTTTCAAGTGTGTCTCAACTCCTAGGACACCAGTGCTGGGGGTGGGCCATGTGGGTATTCCCTTTCACCGCATTGTTTCTAGAGCTACTCTCTGCTTGGCCTTGGAGAAGGCCTTTATCCCTACCCACACGAAGGGTGGGTAGGGATAAAGGAATGGGTATGGGTGGGGACAGATGGGTAGGATGAAGCTCAGAAGGTAAAGAAAGTGGGTTTTCAAAATCCTGGGATTTTAGGACCTTGCTGCTTTGAGATCCAACTTTCATTGCCCAGACCATACACTGAAGATCAACACCTTGGCATAGAAGTGAGCCGTTTGCTGAGGCTGACATGTAAGCCAAAGAGGGAACCGCATCTTTGGAACTTCCCTAACTTTTGCATCTCAGAATTCTAGGTCAAGGGCTGCACCAACAGTTACTTGGCTGTTACATTTAAGGAGGTATTTGACTATTCAGAGAAGCAATAACCCCAAAGTCAGCTGTAAGGAACTCCTAAATTAGAATGTGTGCTGTGTAGACCTTTGTCTGTGGCATGTGACACTGCTTGCTACTGCCAAAAAGGAACAAAGAAGAAACCAAACTGATTTCCACTTTCCCTCAGAACAGAAAATGCACAAACATGGGACATGAGTTAGAAGGTCTGGACTTTCTATCTGTGCTAACTTACTAACGTTGGCCAGGTCAATAAAATGGAAACCGCTCTCAACAGTAAAATGGAAGGCACAATGGGAGTTACCATATCTTTAAAGAGAGAGGGTATGTGGATCATGATTAGAAATTTTTGTAGTGTAAGAGAAAAAATAGTTTCCATTGCAAAAAATAGGGCTTCCGGAGATATCATGGGCATGACCCTTCCACTGTCTCTGCATTTCCATTTCTAACACCAATCCCACTGAAATAGGTCATGTGGCCACAATGCCCCTCCCACGAGCCCTTCTCCTCTCAACACTCCTTGGAGAATAGCAAAATAAGTGTTTATAGAGCATGTGCAAGAAGCTTTATCAATGTGTTAAGTGCTTTATCTCATTTATTTCTCACTGTAAGCCTTTGGGGTATTATCATTTTTTAGATATGGGAACTCAGGGGTTAAGTCTCTTGCCTAAGATTACCCAGCTAACAGAAATATAGTTCCTTCACTTTCTCTAAGTGTTCTTCTCTTTCACTCTGACTCAGATCATCTTTTTGCTATTGCTGTTAACTTGGTCTTCTGGTCTTTTTCTCAGGTTTCTACCTTAGATGCCTATTAATTTCATTGGCATATCTACAAACTCAGATGGGTCCAGTGTGGTAAATCCTATTAGCTGCATACTCTATGAGAAGAAGGAATTGTGCTTGTCAGGTTCATGCCCGTATCCTCTGACACATGGTAGGTGCTCTATACGTATTTGTCATATGAACTATTTGGTATTGAAAGAATGATATGCCCATAGAGATTTGCTTTTGGGCTGAGGTCAGGCTTCTTGAAGCTCTGGGTCTGGGTTGATGCTTCCTGGGAGGTGTTCTCTGGGATTTGAGGGTCTGGGGAGGCAGATCCCCCAAGGGCAGCCCTGATAGAACTACAAATATATGATCCTTCCAGAATATATGTCTGGGTTCTGAAGACTGTTCACAAGAATGCACACAAATATCCTAAGGTGGTATAATTGTTCAAGAGATGGATGTGTGTCTGTGGTCTTAAGGCCAGAAGGAAATTTGTCCTGAAAATCCTCATAGACTGTCTTGCATGATGGTTCTTCCATGTTTTCAATAACATCCCTGCAGGAGACACCATGGAGATATTCTATGGCTCTTTCCTATGGCTAAGCTCAGTAGAGGTGGATGGTAGTTTCCAGAAGTACAATCAGAAGTCATCAGGCGCAACCCTTGGATGCCACAGAAGAGGCAGCCCTCTCCCTGTTTTACTCATCTGGTCTCCCTGGCTGATTCCTTGGTGGAGATGGGGGAGGTACCCTCTGGGAGCAGCTGGATACCCTGGGGAGACTTTACTCTTGGATTGTTCTAAAGGCAGCACTAGAAATTTAAACACATGCTCTCATACACCCTGTGTCTTCTCTCCCGGACCCATTACTAAACCTGAAATGTGCTTGATCCAAAAGACCATTTCACTTGGAGGGAGCCAAAATAAGCAATAATAATATTTGCTTTCTAAATAAGATGATAGAAAAATGCAAAACAACCCAGCAACCCAACCACTCAGTTTGCTGCGGGTGCCCTTTGTTTTGATGCAAATTCAAGACAAACCCTGCCCAGTAAAGAGAAAGAGGCATTGCAGGACCTGGTGCCCCAGAAAGGCAAGTTTTCATTCTCTCCCCTGTGCTTGGCTGATGCCGAAGGGTTTTGGAAAAGCCACTTATTCAAAATTAACACTTAGAAAATTTTCCAGCTTGTGGGGAGTCTTACAATTTTCTTTGGGGCGGCAAAATAAATTTCAGACCTTATCATTTTGTCATTTCAAGTTCCTAAATCTAGAGCCAGTGTGATTAGGAACCTTGGCAAAGTTGCAGGGAAAAAGCTCTCTCCCAAGACCTCGTTGTGTTCCTGCGAGCTTGCCAGTTCTGCCTGTCTGTCCGGCTAGAGATTGTGTAATGCCAACACTCCTGGGAGCCTACGGAAGCTGAAAGAGCCTGCCTGGTACTTTAACCTAGCCCGGCAGGTCCCCCAAACAAAGAACTTCTTCATTGTCCCTCAGTAGAACCAGCTTGGACCTCATCCTGCTGGATTTAAAGCTATAAACCACTCACATACTAGCTCAGAGGTAGCCCTTTTCTCCTTTGTGCAAGTCAGGATTTCTGAGCTGACTAGCTTAGTATGTCCCCAAGGACAATAGCACCAAGGGTGTGGTCTCAGGGTACCCAGCTCCTGAATGTAGGTTCCACTGAAGGCAGAGCCCTTGGGCGGGGCAGGTGACAGACACCAGGGTTGGATTACTGCTCCCTGAAGGAGGTGGTGGTGGAGTTGGGTAGCTTTGATTCCCCTTGGAGTAGCAGGATTACCTCGAAATTGTAATTTCAGAGAGGTCCAGAAGTCCCTGTCTCAAAGAATTTATCTTTTAAATATGTCCATTGATAGGACCCTGTTTCTTGGTGAAAGCTGCTGGGCGTTAAAGAGTGCCCTATTAAAATAAAACGACCTTCTGGCAGGTTCTGCCTTAAACATGACCAGTTTTCTAGTAGAGACAATCAAGAGTAGTGAAGAAAAGGCTGGGGCAGGGATGAAGGGGTCAGAGACCTGGGTGGGCAAGGTTTAGACTGAAATAGGGGCAGAAGAGGTTGAAAGAGAAACATTTTGTTTCCAGCCTGCACCGCCTCCCATTGCCAGCCATGAGACAAAACAAAGCATCAGGGTCCCTCTGTGTCTTCAGTGGATTGAGGACAGAGCCAGGTTGGGAAGAAAAGGGGAGAAAGAAGAAAGTAGGAGAAAGGAAAGGGAGAAAGGGTCACCTGGGTGGTTCAGTTGGTTAAGTATCTGCCTTGGGTCATGATTCCAGGGTCCCCAAGGCTAGCTCCCAGCTCAGCGGGAAGTCTGCTTCTCCCTCTGCCCCTCCCCCTGCTCTCACTCTCTCTTTTTCTTTCTCTCAAATAGATGAATAAAATCTTTAAAAAAAAAAAAAAAAGGAAGAAAGAAAGAAAGAAAGGAGAAGCCTTGGGGGGCAGGGGCTACCGCCGCCAGTGTGTGAGGGACACCCCCAACGGCCCCCTCCAGCCATCAACTGCTGACCCAGTTTCCATGGTTATGTCTGGAGGTGCAGGCAGTGGGGCAGAGTGGAAGGGGTATGGGCCAGGATGGCAGGAGTTCTGGTCCCTGTCCTGCAGTACCTGACTGGGTCACCTCTGGGGTTTCTTAACCGCAGCAGGAGGGGTTGGCAGAACAGAACAGTCTTGAGCAGTGAGCTGGTGATGACGGGACAGCCCGGTGATTCCACCACCAGTGGGGAGGAACACCCCACCCAAGACATCCCGATGAACCCCAGGGAGCAGCATGCCACCTGAGGTCTTGGTCACCCCTAGTTTCGACCCCCCCCACCCCCCCACCCCCGCCCTTGGGGCCTCACTGTCTGCAGAAAGTTTACAGGGGAAGGGCTTGGAGACCGCTAGTCTGAATTCTTTTCTTCAACCTTGAGATAAGAACGCCTTTGTTTGAGTCTCAAGCAAGTCTCAAGTTATGTAACTCACTTCTAATAAAACTCCCTGACTGCTTTATATGCAGCCTTTTAGCTGCCCTGGTTAGAGGCTTTCATTGAATAGGTGGCCTTGTATTTATGCTAAGTGTTTTGTCTTTGTCTTTCAGATCTTGACAGGATAATCACATTGATTTGTTTAGTAAACACTGAGGCCGCTCCTCCACCCGGCTGCCTGGGGCAGCCCTGGGAAAGCTTTGCTGGGGGCCGGGGTGGGGTGGGGTGGGGGAAGAGCCCCCACCAAGTCAAATTGGCCTCCTTCCCAAACCCTTAGCCCCGAGAGAACCGGGCAGTTTCGTTCTTGTGTGTGGAGCAAATTCCAGTGACAAGCTGCGGTCATTTGCTACTTCTTGGAGTGGTGGACTCTGGCGCTCCGTCCGCAGGGGCTCCCTTCCTCTAGTTGTATCGTCCTTTTAAGGTCTTCATAACACTTTTGCTATTTGAAATGAGTTATTTACTAAGTTTTGTGTATAGTAAGTGCTATGCTCTACCTTGCACTGGAGAATGAGCTCCCCGGGGAGCCGGAAGCCCACAGGTGGGCGCAGGTGCTCAACCACGCTGCCAGCAACCACTTACGGACCACCTGGTGTTCACTAGGCCCTGGGCATGCTGGGATAGACATGTGCGTGAATTAGGGGGGAAATAAAAGAGCTTAGAGCTATGTTGGCAAAACTAGAAGTTTCCTCAAACCCTCATGTTTTCTCCTGCTAAGCATTTGGGAGGTTGCCATCCCCTGATTCACTACTTGATGTACTAGATCCTCAGATGGGGCAAGAGAATGCAGGAGATGAATTAACCTGTTCTCAAGGAATCCACTAGGCCAGTGTGCTGTGGGGGGCATGAGAACAGACAACAGATCTGTGGAAATGAGTAACTCTGACTATAGTGAGGTTGGTGTCTTCATGGGGTGATGCGTTCAGTGTCATGGGAGTAATTGGAGGAGGAGGATAAGAGAGCTCCAGTTTTATAGAGTATGGGTACGACAAGGGCTTGACAGGAGAAGAGAGGGGAAGAGTGTTCAGGCACTAAGAACAGCATGTGTAAAAATACGGAGCCAAGAGAGGATTTACCGGTTGTCAGGACATGAAGAAGTTGCTGGAGCTTTTTACGGGTGTGGGGAAGTAGGGGAGGCAGAAGAGGGAGAACCCTTGGAGAAGCCATGGGGCATGAGGCTGGGAAGGTTAGCTAGGGCCAGGTTATAGAAAGCCTAGCCCCAGGGTCAAGTAAGAAAGAGAAGTAGTAAGTGGAGGAGCCCACAGAAATGTTGATTTCAGGCTTCCTGAGCTGGTTGAAAAGGACCTGAGTAGTCAAAAGGAGGCTTATTTATAAAGCTCTGGGTTCTGGCTTGTTGCTTAGGCTCTGACTGTAGAAATTTGCAATAGCATTTGGACACATTCAGGGGGAGGGACAGGTCTGGGGAGACCTTTTAAAGAAAAAGAATACCAAATTGGATTGCAAGAATGCTGGAGTACCCTCCCAGGGCCTTGGAAGAGCCTTGCACAAGGGGCACTCCGAAGCTCACCCTTCACCAGTTCAAAGTGAATCCATCTCTGGAAACTGAGTGGTGTTTATCTGAAATCCTGCAGGTCAGAAGTAAGGCCTGATTTTATGATTTATTAAATGATTTGATTTTTATTTGATTTTATGATTTTTAAATAGCTGCGAAGCTATTTCCCTGGGAGAAAAGTCTTTTGCTGTCAGGTCTTCCTTTGCTATCCACAAGTCTTGGTCCTGTGCCCTCTTTTCTACCTGCACCCTTTCCCTAAGTGACCAGCTTCTAGCACAATCCATGCTGTCTTCTGTGCTCTGGCCCCTCCCTGCTGTTCAGGCCACCTCTCTCTCTCCCTGCTCTAGATACAGGGGCTCTCTCTCTGGTACTCAAATGTGTGAAGCTCCCTCCCATCTCAGCACCTTTGCCTCTGCCCATCTGGGGCCCCTCACACTTCTTCTTCACTTTCAGGACACAGCCTCAATGGCCCCCTCTCAGGGAGGCTCTCTGCGGTCGTCCAACCTCATGAAACGTCCTAGTCACTCTATGGCACTGCTTTGCTTTCTTTTCTTCATAGCACTTTTTAACTAACCCAACTCATCCTATTTATTTATTTATTTATTATTAGTTTCAGGTGTGCAACATAGCGATTGCACAATTCTCAATGCCACATTACTCAGTGCTCACCATGATAAGTGTAGTCACCATCTGTCACCACATCATGTTATGACAATGTTATTGACCGTTGAAGTCGTCTTATTTTTTGTTTGGCCTTTTACTGTCTTACTAGATATCTTCAGATATCTCCCCACCACATAAGCTGCTTGAGTGCTGGCACCCGTGTCTGTCTTACTCACTGTGCTATATCCTCAGCCCCTGGACACTTGAGTTTAAAACAAGAGAGTCTACTGAGCATTCTTAACACAATTATAATCCTTTGCATTTGGGTAGCATTTTCTAGTTTCCAAAAAACTTTTACATACCGTAGTCTCACTTTTACCTCAAAGCAACCCTATGACGTAAATAGGAAAGGAATTGTTATCTCATCTTAAACATGAGGTAATTGAAATTTAGATGGGTGGAATGACTTGTTAAAATTTTCCAGCTAGTAAATGACAGCCCCAGGTCCCCTTCCAACCAGACCAACTCTCTTTACATTTTGGCTCATATTTTGCTAAGACTTGTTTCTTCTCCTGTTCCTCAGAGCTAGGGAATTCATCCACGTAAGGATTGAGAAAGCACCTGTCCCTGTCCCTCTGAGAGGAAAGGAAGCTTGGCTTCCACGTAAAGATTTATGGCAGGCAGTCTAACCTTCACCTGTGGGCTGAGCAGAGCACGAGAATGATAATGATTTCTTTGGACAATAACAACCCATTCCCTCTGTGCAGCAGAATTTTGTTACCCATCATGAAAATTGAAAGGGACTTGAATTTTCATTTTGATTTAATGTCGAAAGCATCAACTGTTGGGCAATTTCACATATTTTACCCTTAAAGGCAAACCTATTAGCTGGTGATTGAAGAATGAAAGCCAAACTTGCTATTTTTAAAAATAGAGGTATGACAAGTAATGTTTTTCTAAAATTGTCTAGAGAATCAGTAACAGAACAGGGAGTTCAGAAACTTGCAATTCCTGGTACCAGTCAAAGACTGCTGGGAGTCAATTTCTACAACTCTTCTGGGCTCCAGTTCCCCATTAGTAGAGATCTTTAGGAAATGTTGATGTGTTTAAGATACTCAGTGTGACCCTTGTATGGATTTTTTTTTAATTGACAAATTATATAGAAATGTGTGCAAATCACAAAGATCTCAGTGAATTTGCATAAAGTGAACACTCACTCATGATCACCTCCCAGATCAAGAAATAAATCATGATCAGCCCCCAGAGTCCTCCTTTTGCCTGTCATTTCAATAACTACCCTTCCTGAACAAAGGTAATCACTATCTGGAGTTTTACCATAATCAGTTTTATCTGCTTTTGAACTTTATACAAATACAATTATATTGTATGTAGTTCTTTCTTTCTCTCTCTCTCTCTCTCTCTCTCTTTTTTTTTTTTTTTTTTTGGTCTGTCTTTTTCTGCTCCACATTATGTTGGTAAGACTCATCCATATTGTTGGGTATAGTTGTGGTTTGTTTATCCCCATGGCTTTTCAGTAGCTTATAGCCTGAATATCCTACAGATCTGTTCTGCTACTGATGGCTGTTGGGTGGTTTCCAGTTTGGGGAATATTATGAATAGTGCAGCTATGACCATTTATATATGTCTTTTGGTGAAAATATATGTGAGTTTGGTATAAATCCAGGAGTGGAATTTCTGGATGCTAGGGTATATTTATATTTACAGACACTGCCCAAGAATTTCCCCAAGTGGTTTTAGCATTTCTTCTTCCATCATTGATGTATGAGAGGCCCAGTTGCTCCACATTCTTTTTAACCCTTGACATTATCTATCTACTTGTTTTAGCTATGCTGGACTGTGACCAATGATAGATTTTAATTCATTAAATTATACCAAATTAAATTAGTTATAATTTAACAAATGTATTTGTGGAATGGTACCTAAGAAACCCAAGATTAGGCAAAGATAGATCTGTTTTGATGCTCAGTTATAGTCTTATGTTGTTCTCTGATTCCTTCGTATGTATAGCTTCAGCCTACCCAAAAAGATGGCAAGCTTCTTCAAGTCAAGAGCTTTGTCATAAACTTCTTTCACATTTGTTGGAGCCCTTAGTGCAGTGCCGGGCACAGAGTAGTTTTGATTGAATTTGGTTGAACTGGATAATGGAGACAAACCCACCAAGGTCTATGCAGTATTTCTCTGTTCCCAGTTCCTTGACTAATCACTGTTTTCAGGCACTTCCTAGGATGATGAAAGGATCAGAGAGGAATTCTAGAAAATGTCCAATTCCTTGATGTTCTCCCAGAGCCTACATTCCAGGTGCCAAAACTCTTTAGGTAGAATGAGCCCTTCTGTTTTCAACAGGATTTTCCTGAGGCACGTACCTTAGGCCACCAGAAAGTAGAACAGACAGAAGACTTTCTTACCCTGCATTATCAGGAGGAAGCATTGTTTGTGTCCTACCACACTCGAAGAGGGGCTTTGGACTCCAAATGTCTGATCTTATTATACCAGACTAATTTCCCTATGGCTGCAACCAGTTTGATAGCAATTTCTCCAAAGGCCAACAGTAATCTCTATGATACTTAGTTTCCTGTTTTGCTGATTTTTTTTTATCTGTCCTAATTTTTTTTTTTTTAAAGATTTTATTTATTTATTTGTCAGAGAGAGAGAGAGAGAGAGCGAGCACAGGCAGACAGAATGGCAGGCAGAGGCAGAGGGAGAAGCAGGTTCCCTGCCGAGCAAGGAGCCCAATGTGGGACTCGATCCCAGGACGCTGGGATCATGACCTGAGCTGAAGGGAGCTGCTCAACCCACTGCGCCACCCAGGCGTCCCTATCTGTCCTAATTTTTAAGAACTATTTCTGTCATCTCATCAGCTAAACGATCTGTACTCAATCGTCCATTTCAACATGTAGCCTTGTATCATGCTATGCACATTTTTGTTCATATTGAATGTTGGCTATTTCTGGACTGAGACCCTGCAATGTTAAGTTAGTACATTTTTACAGTTCTGATTTAGTTTGGATTTAGGCACTTACTGAAAATAATTGGTAGAACCATCCCTCCACTCCTATTGCTGGCTTTTCAGTTTTGGACATTGACATTCATTCAGTAAGGAAGATAGGTTTTAAGTGATGTGGGCATTAAGTGGGGATTAAAGAAAAAAAAAAGGACCTTGAGAAACATGTATAGAATGCTGACAGAGAGAGCCAGGTTTCACAGTCCATTTGGGCCACCTGTTAGCAGACTTATCAAGATAAGAGCATGGTATTTGTGTATGTGTATGTGTATGTGTACCTGTGTATATGTCTGTGTGTCTGTGTGTAGGAGATGGCGCCTGATGTGAGAAATCCCTGAGAAGAATATTGTGGTAAGATCCCAAAAGCATATCAGTTAGTAATTGTATACAGTCACTAATGGAACAGGCTTGTTCTGCAAGTTGAAATCACCATCAGTAGGTAATCAGATCTAGTGCTCTCCAGCGTCCCCTGACATGGTGATTGTTGTAGACTAGACCAGAACACAATAGCATGTTTGATTCTTTCCTCTTTCTCTTCTGTCAGGACTGGCCAGCTTCCCAAGATTTGTGGGGAGAGGGAGGAGGGCTATGAGTTTTGTTTTGTTTTTTTAAAGATTTGATTTATTTATTTGACAGAGAGAAAGATCACAAGTAGGCAGAGAGGCAGGCAGAGAGAGAGAGAGAAGGGGAAGCAGGCTCCCTGCTGAGCAGAGAGCCTGATGTGGGACTCGATCCCAGGACTCTGAGATCATGACCTGAGCTGAAGGCAGAGGCTTAACCCACTCAGCCACCCAGGCACCCTGGCTATGAGTTTCAGAATGTTTTTCCTCAGGGGATGGGCCTCATGTCTCAGCCCTTCTTGGAGATCGTATGTCTCCTGTCGCACATTACACACATATGTCTCTACCTTTATGTATGCATTTGCTTTTCAATCTCAGATTGAGCTGGCTATGGCTCTTGAATTTATCAAATTCAGGCACATTGGGCAAGTCTACGTGTAGTTTTGAGTAGGTAACCAGGGGCCATAAACTTAGGATGAATCAAGCAGGCAGATGAATATGAAATGGAGTCTGTAGCAAGCTGGAGAATCTACTTCTCTCCCAAAGCCGGGGGCGTGGGGGGGGGGGGAGCAGAGGGAAATCACTAGTCAGCTTCAGACAATGATGTGATCCCATGGTCAGATCTGATTTTTTGAGAAAAATCCAGAAATCCAGATTTTAAAGTACGTAATATCTTGATTTTTAAATGTTTGTAATTTGGAAATTTATAGGCTAACTATGTGAGGATAAAATAAATCTGTAGGTGTCATTTGGTTCCCAACCCTGGGGCTCCAGGTTAAATTAACTTTCCGCAGAGAAAAATCCAACTCATTAAAGTTACTTTAAGTTATGGGAGACTATATTATAAGGATATGTGAGATAGTAAGATTAACTGGATTTTCAGCCTCATATAAGGCCTCATAGAAACCAGGACTTCTATTAAACAACCAGGCCAAAGGATGAACAGGAGCAACATCTAACTGGTACTTACTGGGTTTGGGAAGGTCCTTTCTCACCATCAGTGGTACAACTTCTGCTTCTCCATTGGTGGTATGTTTCCACATAAGCTGCTATGACTCAACATTAATTTTTCTGGCACTTGTAGAATTCTTGACTGGGTCTCAGGGCATCCAAACTTGCTCCTAGCCTTCCTTACTTCAGTGTTACACCCAAATTTAGGGGTGGAGGGTGGAACAGTTGTTATCCTTGTGGCAAATGGATTGTTGGAGCAGGAGGAACAGCTGTTCTTCTCTAAGACAAACAATACGACTGCCTCTCCATCAGCCATTCCTCCCTTCTTTCTAACTAATAATATCTCAACTTTGTTCAGATGTTAAGATATAAGTTATGCTTATATCTGGTAAGCTATAAACACAACTTATGTGCTTCTGAGAAAGCTGGTTTCAGCCCAAAGCAGGGTGGATCTTGATTACATCGAACCAATCACAGCAAGGCCATTTTCCTTGTCAAAAATTAGTTGAGGAATTGGCATGAGTAGCAATTTTGAGCAGAGAGATTGCAAGAAAGTTTAAAGAAAACTTAAATTAAAAAAAAAAAAAAAACTAAATTAAAATTGCCTCTGAAGAAAAGAGATCCAAGGCAGGAAATAGACCATCTTTTGTTCACACTGTTGCATCTCTAAGGAGCACTTACAACTTTGGTGGCGGGTTTGCAACTGTAGAGGATAAATGTGTGGACAAAGATCAACCTTCTGGTTGGAGGAAGGAAGAGCAGAGGAAGAAATAGAAAATTGGAAAACACAGTGTAACCAGTTGTCTTAATGATGTCATTGAACAGTGAGCTTATCCACCCTGAAACCATTTTACCCTTGAACGTACTGTTACAGGAGATACTACCTCCTTGTTTTTGTTGCTGATGTTCCTGGTTGGGTTTTCTGTTATTTTCAGCTAAAAGCATCCTAATGTATTATCAATTATTATTCCACTTTGAATAATAAAATAGACTAGGTTTCCCTTCAAGATTAGATTGTGTCCTCCAAAAAGGGTTTACAAGAAGCTGCCTATGAGTTTAAATTCAAATGTTGCCCTTTATGTTCCAGTCTATGTTGGAGGAAACTGCTGAAGACTTGCAGATGTGATCAGAGACCTCAGTGGTAGAAGAGAAGAGCTATCTTGGAAACTGTGGTAGATTGGTAACTTGTGGCCAGTACCATATCCTAATACTCCGTATACCCCACGTACGCTATCTGGGGAACCAGGCACAGTCTTAGATTTAAAATATTCATACTCATTGAACAGCAAAAGATCTAATTTTCCAAGGATCTATTGAGCCTACAAAGTTGTCTCTGGGCTGTGATCACTATCTACAAGCCCAGTGTAGACCCCCTAAGGCACAAGTCTACCAGATCCCTTCCCCCGCCAACAGATCCCACACTCATCTTAGGGTGTTTCCCCAACAGCACTCCCAAGTCTCTCCTCTACTGAGATACTTGATCCTGCTATCCTTTATATTTCCCTCCACATTTGTTGTCTGTGTGCTTCTCCCCTTCCCTGCAACCCAAGAGGGAATAGAGGGCCAGATTGCTTTCACAGATGCTGGGAAAAAATAGAAGAGAAACCAAGGTCATTTTATTCTTCATTTTCTTGCTGTGGGATTTGGGAGCACGATCTTTTGGTGAGCAGATGCAGATTCCCCAGGATCATATGTGACTTAAATACATTCCATTTACTCTCTTTTCTGGGGTTCCTGAATTTTTGATGCTGAATTTCTCTTTCTTCCTTTCTGACCTACAAAGGGTACTTACTTTTTGCTTGTCAGCCTTTTCTTACCATCCTAAATTGAACTTCTTGGCTTCTTCTGCCCATTCTCAACTGTTCACAACTAGTTCCTTTATCTCCAAGTATCTCCTTTCCTGTTTTTGTTTTGTTTTGTTTCTTATTTTCACCAGAGATCTGTTATTTTCCTTCCAACCTTCCTGGAGCATCTATGTGTACCCGTGGAATTTCAGCGGTTTCCTGGAGCTCTCCTGTCTTAATTTTGGGAAGTTGCCATGTCTTAGTCTGTGCATAGTGTTTAACCTCACTCCCAGAATGGCCACCAGCCCCTCGGTTCTCATATAAGCATAATGAAAAATGTTAAAATTGCTCTGAAAATAGTTTTCCTTTTTAAAGTATTAGACTGAAAGATTGTGTGTTCTTCTCTATAATAGCAATGCTTCCGATTGTGTGTTCTTCTCTATAATAGCAATGCTTCCGGTAAGACAACAAATGTGGGCGGGAAATATAAAGGATAGCAGGATCAAGTATCTCAGTAGAGGAGAGACTTGGGAGTGCTGTTGGGGAAACACCCTAAGATGAGTGTGGGATCTGTTGGGGGGGGCAGGGATCTGGTAGACTTGTGCTTATCTTATCAAGCGCAAGTCCCCACCTACCATCATGATAATTCCCCTAGTGTTTCTTCATTGCATTTGACAAATCCTGTCACCATCATTCAGGATGAACTAAAAGAAAACATGAATGTATGTGAGGACAGAGTTCCAATTTGGAATGTAGGGTGTTGTTGGTCTTCACCTTCAGATTTAAATATACCCATGGCTAAAAATCTAAAAATGCTCTTTTCCAGATGGACAGGCACGTTTTTGGCTATACATACTTAAAATAAGAACAGGAAGAAAATATTGAACCCATGCTGAAATTCCTAAGTATTTTTTAACATCTGTTATAGGGCAATTCTGCTTTCCTGGGTGAGGGCCAAAATATAGTTAGTGAAGACAATATTTCTCCTTCAAGTCCCTTTTGACTTTGCACCCATGTTTATCACCAGTGTGCGTTGTTTTGTGCTGGGTTGGTCAAATATCCAGTGCCCTTGCAGGGAGGACAAGTAAGACTGGTGAGGCATCTGGTGAGAAGTGAGTGGCAGAGGAGAGGCTCAACATCTGGAAGGTGCTGAGGACCCTCGGTTAGAAGAGAGAGACCAAAAACAGAGGAACTGGCTTCATGAAACTTTGAAGCATTTCCAGCAAGAGGTGAGAGGAAGAAATTGCAACGTCTTTAAGAATCTTTAGGCACAAGCAGAGCTGCTTGGAATAAAGCTTGGCAGTTCTGCTTGGAGATTGAGCTCACTGCCCTGGTATGGAATCTCCTCAGCTGTGGTGCCCACTGGACCAGAGGCTCCAGGAGCATCAGCAGTCTGCCTGCTTGGCACAGATCCTAGCTCTCTCCATGGGCACTGTCAGCACCAGCAAGGAGATGGCTTTGTCTGTAAGAACTCGGAGGAAAGCAGATGCTGATGGGAGAGGTGCCAGAGGAGACGGTGCAGCTAGACAGAGAAGTACAGTTGAACAGGAATACTTGCTCAAGAGGAAACCAACCAACCAACCAGCCTATAAGTGATAGCGGTGTGTTGCACCCCCTTCAGTTTTGTGGAAATGAAGGTGCATGATGGATAAATACATTTTCAAGTGATTCTGTCACAGAGTTAGAGTTGCAATCTGGAGCTCATAACTGCTCCAGTTTCTGGGCTATCTGCAGCAAGTGTAATTATTTCTAAGGATGAATTTCCATGGATATAAAATATGCACCACATGTTGTGCTGGGAGTGAGCATATCTTTAAGATGCTCCAGAGGCTTCTAGAATGGAGCAAAGAATGGGTATGAGATTAGGACATCCTTGGCCTAGTGTAGTAGCCACAGAATAGCAATGGTGAACACACAGCTCTTCTCCAGCAACAGGGGACTCTCCCTTGAAGCACTGTGAGGTCTGCATTTGAGAAACTGGCCACACGGCATATACCGGAGCACCAATCACGTTATCTTCTGAGAGCTGCCGCTGATGTCAGGTGGTAACAAGGAAGGGACTCGTGCTGGGGGATAGTCAGGCCAACCGCAAGGAGCTATTGGTATTGTACACCTAGAGTCCTCAAGCTGCTACAGGTAATCAGCTTAGTAGTTCTAAGTGTGCACTCCCGAGTTCTACTTGTGAGTTCAAAGCCCAGTTCCACTATCTTATAAACTGGGTAGCTTTGGGCAAATTATTTAATTACTCTTGGCTTCATGCTTCTTAGTGTAGAATGGATATAGGACTAGTACTCTGTTTTGGAGATATTATGAAGCTTAACCAAAAAAAAAGTGATTTAAAAATATTTTTATGGTAACATGAATTACCAGACATATATAAGAACCTAATAGATATCGTTAATAAGTGTTGGTATATATAAGAACCTGATAGATACCGTTAATAAGTCTTGGTAGAAGATTTCAGGGATCTTTCCCTGTGATTTGTAAATCTGAGTCTGATATCTTAGGCTCCATTGTTTTCTACTCCCTCCCAGAACAATAGCTAAAGGAACAGGGCTGTGGACAGAGGGGGTGACCATCTGGCAAGGGGTGGGGGCCTGCCGTGTCCCAAGGCTCTTGTGTGGGGTGTTGCTGGGCTTTAGTGGCCGCTTGGCTAGTCTGGTCCCTGGGCACCTTCCACTCATCCGTGCCATTGGAGTTGACCTGCCTGTACTTTGTTCTTGGTGTGTTCAGCACCCAGTGCTCTTCTTTGCTGATTCAGGTCACCTTGGTGTGGTATATCTGTCTGACTTGCCTAAGTTACCTACAACCTTCATCTGATTCCTGGTTTAGGTTGAGCACTGTACTCCCAGGCATGCCCTCTGGTTCCCAACTCAGCTACCTTCCCAGTCCTTCAGGGGATATACAGTGACAACCAGGTCTCAACCAAGGGAAACTCAGAGGGATGACCAAGGCCCATTGCCACGTAACACCCATGCAACATTGTTTTTAATCTGCAGTGAGCATTTTTTTTTAAAAAAGATTTTATTTATTATTTATTTGACAGAGAGATCCCAAGCAGGCAAAAAGAGAGGAAGGGAAGTAGGCTCCCCACTGAGGAAAGAGCCGGATGTGGGGCTTGATCCCAGGATCCTGGGATCATGACCTGAGCTCAAGGCAGAGGCTTTAACCCACTGAGCCACCCAGGTGCTCCTATGTGAGCATTTCTTAAAGGAGCAAGCCCACTCTGTGGAGCCCTTTCCTCCCCAACTTCCAAATGGGGGAGGGTCCCAAACCTCCTCTGCTTCCTGTAATCCCTTCAGTCTCTTACACTTCAGCTTACTGGATTCAAGCCCTGTAGGAGCAAACCAGAACGAAGGTACCCTTTGTCTCTCTGGTCCTGTGTTCTTAGACTCAAAGGTGATAGGAACGTGGGGAGAAAAAACAAAACAAAACAAAGTCTCCAATAGTACGTGGAGAGTAGAAGGAAAATAATGTTTGGGAAGTACGGAAAAAAACGTAGTCTGGGGTAAATCCGTCCAATTACTAGATGGGTACAATTGTAAAAAGAAGATTTTGACCCCACCAATCACAATTAGAACTGGTAATTCTCTCAGGGCACTTGGGTGCCTCACTCAGTTGGGCTTCAGACTCTTGGTATCTGCTCAGGTCATGACTTCAGGGTCGTGAGATGGAGCCCCACGTCAGGATCCGTGCTGGACATGGAGCCTGCTTGAGAGTCTCTCTCACTCTGTCCCTACCCCCCTCAAAAAGAAAAAAAAAAAAAAAGAAAGGAAATAGAATTTCCCTCCTGTCAAGAATCTACTGCAAAATGTGGCATATGCAACTATAAATGCCGCATACATTTTCAAGTCAGAGAATTTAAGATTAGTCACAGGAAAGATAACTTGATATGCCCTAGAATCTGACAGCCCTGCACAAAAGGCCAAATAGAGATCTCCCCAAATTGGACAATCATCCTCAAAATTCACATGACATCAATAAGAAAAGTTAAAAGCTGATGGAGACTTTTTAAAACTTTCAATAAATAAATAAGAACTTTATTAACTATGCTGGAAGAAAAAACTAAATTGTCTTTCCATTTTCTCTTCAGAAAATTCAGTCCCCTATACTGGTATACTGTGAAGAGCCAATCAAAGACTGAACAACCAAAACTTGAGAAAAATAGTTTGAGAAAGATATGCCATAAAGGGCATTAATAAAAATATTACTTTTCTGTATGTTGGTGGTATGTGTTAGCTTTACCAAATTTGTGATTTCTCATTCTAAATATATTTATTTACTTTTATATATATATTTATAAATATTTACTTTTACATCTCATTGCAGAAATTTTTTTGAAAGAGGTTCCCCCAATTTGTGGATGCTTTAGGCCCCGCAAACCCTGGTTCTGCTCCTGATGGCTACAGCATGGCCAGTAGTCTAATTTACAGTGACCACCGATGGATATGTGGGCTCGCCTGTGGGTACATGTCCTATAAGCGTTGCCATTTAACGTTTTGATTACTGTCAAATAAAACAAAATGACAACAACAAACAGTTAAGATCCACTGTTCTACAGCAGAGGCAAACAAGGGGCTTTATGGGAGTGATTATCACCATCTTTAATTCATTGTTTATGGTTGCTACTTACTTGTTTATTGTTTTGGCACGTATGTATTTTTGTGCATTGTTATCATACCATGAATAGGCATTCTGGTTATCTGTTGTGGTGTAACAAATTGCCTTACAGCAACAATCGTTTCATTGTTTTTAGATAGCTCACCTTCTGGGAGGTGATCAGGACAAGCTTGAAAGATAAATATTTGCCAGAGTGATCAGACGGCAGTGGCAGGAACTGGCGACATCTCAGCTCAAGCCAAGCATGGTTGTGGAAAATCGAAGGAGCTCAATTTTGAGCCCTCCTATGGGAAGACAGACCCTGAGAGTATGAGGGAAGGGAGAAGTAGTGAGGTGGGTGGGGGTGTTGGGGTGATGTTTGAGGTGAGGTGCAGATCTGTCAAAATATAATGATAAAACTACTCTAGGAGGATTAAATAGGTCATAACAAGGACAATCAATTCTAAGGGCATTGTCAAGGTGGAGTGTTCTGGCTACCAACTAGCCAGTGGGATTTGGGGAGCTTGGAATTAAGCTTGGATGTGAGATAGAAACGATTTGGCTGCTTGCCAGTTACAAATAAGAAGCTAAAATATGCAATTCCTTCTGGGACGCCTGGATTTCCCACTGACTTCAAAGGCATTCCTGAAGTCTGAGGGGCGATAGGGAGGATGTCAGGTGTATTCTGAAGGCTGTTTGGGGAGAAGCCCATTGTCTGCCCTGTACTCAGAGGAATGGAAAGCACACAGTGGTGTTTCCTTCAAGCCACAAGCACATCTTCTGTACTGTGATGGCTACATCCACTTCCTTGTTATTATTATTTTTTTTTAAAGTGTGATAGAATATGATAATCGTCCCTAAAGTGTTCCTGACAGTGTTCCTGTCTTTCGTATGTATGCTGATCTTCATTTAAAAACCGGGCTTTGTCTACTTTTCCAAGTATTCTCAAGCAAGTTCAGTTCATGGATTTGAATTTTTGTTGCTTCTCCTGCTAACCTATCGTAATGACTGCAAGACACCTTAACAATTCTGTAGAAATTGGTCATTCCAGGAGCTGCCCTCGGCACATTTAGGAGAGTGCTTGTCAGAATGCTCATGGATACCCCCATCCTGGACTTTGAGGGGTGTCTACCTCCACTCCAGGACCTGAAACATCCAGAAGCTGCTTCTAGCTACTTAGTGGTCTGTAGAAATGGCTTATGATGATAGAGTTTTCGGCGCCCGGCCTTAAGACCAGTGTGTAATCTGGAGATACATGGTTGAGAACACAGGCTCTGGAAGCAAAGAGAACTGCACTTAAACCTCAGCTCTTCAACTCATCGTCTGGCGTTGAACAAATGATGTGTCCTTTTATTTTTTTTAAAGATTTTATTTATTTATTTGACAGACAGAGATCACAAATAGGCAGAGAGGCAGGCAGAGAGAGATGGAGAAGCAGGGTCCCTGCTGAGCAGAAAGTCCGATTTGGGACTCGATCCCAGGACCCTGAGATCATGACCTGAGCCGAAGGCAGAGGGTTTAACCCACTGAGCCACCCAGGTGCCCTGATATGACCTTTGAAAACCTGGGTTTCTTTTGTCAAAAGCTGATGATGCCAATAATTCTTGTCTCATTGAGGTATTTTGTAGATTAGATGAAATTATGAATAGGTATTATTATTATTAATTGTATTTTTGCCTTTCAGTCTCAGACTCAAAAGAGCTGCTTCAGGGAACAATAATCAAGTTGGCTATCACTTATTACGTGCCAGCCACTTGATCTGTATTACCCGTAATCATCATGACAAACATGCGAGGAAGAGAGCTTTACGGTACAGCAGAGGAAACTGAGGGTCAGAGAGGTTAATTAACTTTCTCAAGGTCACCACACCAAGTGGCAGAGCTGGGGTTTGAACTCCAAAGTTGGGTGTTCTTTTTCACTAAGCCACAGTGATGCTAACGTATCCCAGTTCAAGTCATTCTCAGCATCAACATTGGTCAGAAGAGTCATTATTTCCCTCTTGCTCTAGAGAAAAATGGACACCTACAATTAAGCAGCAAGCCCGGGGCTGGTGTCTGGGGAGACTCATCCATCCACTGGGTTCCCTAGTTCTTCAAACCTTTTTAGATGCCAGCAATTCTCAATAGGAGACCAACACGGTTGTGTTGGAGAAGCACGCACAGATGTCCAGGCCCTTGCAAGTACCAGCCTCAAGGAACCTTGATGTTTTGGTTTGATGTCCCTCAGGGAGTATAACCAAACCACTCTGGCTCATCAGCTTTGGATATAAGTAAAATCTTCCTGCCAATCAGTAACCAAGAGTCCCTATTCTTGTCCACATCTACTCAGGTTTCTCTCTTTTCCTGCAAAAAAAGTCTCTGGCCTCTCCCTCAGGATGTTTAACCTCAAAGAAAGCTTCCTGGGTGGCAAAGCAGCTTGCCAGCCACAGTCACCGTGCAACTACTGTCATGAATCGGTGGCCACAAACTACCGCCCAGCCTGCGGAGCCCACCAAGGGATGTCAGCGATTGGGTCAAGTTCACTGGTTCCTAATGCCCCTGACGCTGCCAGATCCCAAGCCAGCTCTCCTGTCAGCTGGGCCCTGAAGCAACTCTGTGGGGAGGCAGAACTTGCCACGGTCTCGGGGAAATGGTGCATTCATCTTCTGTCAGCGACCTATGTACAAGAAAGCGAACGTGCATGAAGGATCAAAGCGCGTAAGCATGGCATAGTTTAAACTATACTTCTAGAAAACACGACAAGGTCTCCAGAGATGCAGTTTGCCCCTAACACAGACTTTTTTATTCTCAGAGACTAAATCATCTCCATTTTAGTCTCAGCCAGGTCCAACACCTTTTCTAGTGTAGTCACTACTTTATATTTCTTTACCTGGTCCCCTAACCTTGCTCCAACCATCTGGTGTCTCCTAACCCAAGGGAAGAGTTTCCCATAGTGGACAGCCAAATCTCTACCTTTTACTGGGAGGCGCATTCTTTCCATCTTATACCATGTCCACGAAGATTTAAAAGATCATAGGGTCTGTTTCAGTCAGTTCTCACTGACTTGGTACCTTGTGCTTTCCTTTCAGGGAAAACTCAGCTAGAATCCCTGAGATAGGAGAGGGAATGTTTCTCCAGGAATCACTGTTTTTTTCTTTTGTTTTGTTTTGTTTTTTCTCTTTTTGCTTTCTTTTTTGTAAAGTAAGGAATTGGCCCATCTTGATTCAGGTATAGTAAGCACAGATTGGGGAGGGAGTCTGGAGGAAGGGGGCAACATACACAGAACACCAAAAAGAGAAAAGTCTATTGAAAGAAAGGAAAGGAAAGACGTGGGAGACCAGACTGATAGGAATGGATTCCTTGGCACTAAAGTGAGAGAAAACCGTAAGGGCCCTATTACGTGATATTTCTGGAAAAACTCCTACACTAACTAGTAGAGGGTGAAATGACTTCTCAGGTTAATTTACAGGTCAGTAAGGATGTCAGTAGCTTTTTGGACTATATTAATTTCAATTTAGCAAATGGTCTATGCTGTCCTACTTACTATTTTTTTAAAAGATTATTTATTTATTTGACAGAGAGAGAGAGAGAGAGAGAGAGAGCACAAGTAGGCAGAGAGGCAGGCCAAGGGGGTGGGGAAGCAGACTCCCTGCCGAGCAGAGAGCCTGATGCGGGGCTCGATCCCAGGACCTTGAGATCATGACCTGAGCCGAAGGCAGAGGTTTAACCCTGAGGTTTAATCACTGAGCCACCCAGGCACCCCTATGCTGTCCTACTTATAAACTGTTTATTTCTGTGTGTCTTGGCAATTTTTTTAGTGAGTAAATGAAAGCATATAAATCTTTGTGGAATAATCCTTTTAGAGCTTTTTTTCTTTTTTCTTTTCTTTTCATCCTCCTTTATAAATATTACATTCTTCAGGCCAATAATAAAATAGGTGATGTCCTGACAAAGTGGACTTTCTGAACTGCGTGTCACTCAGACCTAAGGAGAAAGCAACTGACAAGTTCATAAAGATCCTGCCATTACTGTGAAAGTGGAGGGAAGCGTTATCATTCTTTGAATTGTGGTGGTGGTTCAAGTCCCAGAACTGGAATTAGAACCTTCAGACAACCTCAAATTGCTCAAAGAATATTGCCAAGAACACGGAAATGGTTACTCCCTTAGTTCTGTGTGACAACTGGAACAAACTCTTGATTCAGGTTAAATATTTGGGTTGAGTCTGTGGCTTTTCTATAAATCAGCTTTATTCTTCCTTTCTGACTTTTCAGGGAAATCAAGCAATTTCTAGAGGTTCTGTGAGAAGAAAGGAAAAGGGAGTAATTATTAAGAGGAGTATAAGAAACGGGGAAGCAAGTTCTTCAATTCCCCTAAAAGGATAGTGATGACATATTCACAACTAAACATCTGAATGCACGATTTCATACAGAATAGGTAATTATGCATGAAAGCAGAATCAGCTGGAAAATCCAGGCTGTATGGTTGGAGAATATGCTGAGAGTTTTCCTTCTCTTCTAGAGATAAAGAATAAACTGTGAAGACTATCACAAGGTATTTTAGCAGTATTCTATATAAAAGGAACAAACTATGTATCAGAAATGGACTGGGAGAGACTTCGGGTCATTTTGTTATTTTGTTAAAATTTTTCTATTATTGCTGACTTGTGCCAATATTTCCCAAGATTTCTTCCAGGAAGGAAGTCATAGACATTAGAATGTCCAACTAAAATCCTTCCTCCTGAAATTAAGGTCTCTTCGATCCTCTATCACAGAAATGTTTTAGAAACCCAAATGAGCTTCTTGCAAAGTAATTTTTAAAATATTATGGGCAATTTTGTAGGACTACTGAAAATTTGTGAGAGAATAAATATAAACCCCGTATCATCCTATCAGTTTTTAACATACCTCCTTCCAGTTTTTTCTATGTCTACACATGTCTTTACGTAGTTGTAATGTAATTTTTTCCTGCTTGACATAAAAATTTTCTTCTACTGCTGAGTTGTCGATGCCAATCATTTTTAATAATTGCATAGTGATACATGAAATGTAAGTTTTTAAAAAACATTTTTAAAAAGATTTTATTTATTGTCAGGAAGAGAGAGAGCACAAACAGGAGGAGCGGTGGGTAGAGGGAGAAGCAGTCTCCCTGCTGAGCAAGGAGCCCCATGCAGGACTTCATCACAGGACCCGGGGATCATGACCTGAGCTGAAGGCAGGTGCTTAATGGACTGAGCACCCAGGCATCTCATGAACTCTAAGTTGTTATTGGTGTTTTTTTTTTTTTTTTTTTTTTTTAGATTTTATTTATTTATTTGACAGAGAGAAATCACAAGTAGATGGAGAGCAGGCAGAGAGAGAGAGAGAGAGGGAAGCAGGCTCCCTGCTGAGCAGAGAGCCCGATGCGGGACTCGATCTCAGGACCCTGAGATCATGACCTGAGCCGAAGGCAGCGGCTTAACGCACTGAGCCACCCAGGCGCCCTGTTATTGGTGTTTGATCCAATTAAAGAGAGATGATGTTTTGTCCTTTAAAAGAAACAATTTAAATTTTTATTTTACATTTTTAAAATTATAAAACCCAAACAAATACATTTTGGAAATAATTTCAAAATTACAGAAAGGTTTCAAGAATAAGAATAAGCATCGACCACCTATATATTCTGTATCCAGACTCACTATTATTAATATTTTGCCCCATCTGCTTTGTCATTGCTTTCTTCTTTTTGCCTTCTCTCTCTCTAATATTTTCTAAACCATGGGAGGGGAAGTTTTATACACACTGGCTCTTTACTCTAAGATACTCCTATGTATTTTGTATAAATACAAATGTGCTTTTACAAATTTAATATTGATGTGATACTTCTTTTTTTTTTTTTTTTTTTTTTTTTTTTTTTTTTTTTTTTTTAAGGATTTTATTTATTTATTTGTCAGAGAGCAAGCGAGAGCGAGCGAGAGCGAGCACAGGCAGACAGAGAGGCAGGCAGAGTCAGAGGGAGAAGCAGGCTCCCTGCGGAGCAAGGAGCCCGATGTGGGACTCGATCCCAGGACGCCGGGATCATGACCTGAGCTGAAGGCAGCTGCTCAACCAACTGAGCCACCCAGGCGTCCCTGATGTGATACTTCTATCTACCATCCATATTCCTATTTTGTAATGGACTCACTAGTGTCCTTTATTGCATTTCCTCCTCCAGTACAGGGTCCTAAGATCAGATCAATATCTGATCTAGTTAGTTTCATGTCTCTTTAGCCTCCATTTTTTTTTTTTTTTTTTTTTTAGCATCCAGATGCGAGATTTCCCCTCTGCTCTTTTTCCCATTTGTGAGCAAATGTAGGACTTATACAGAGCCAAGGTCATGATTTGTCCTCAGTACTTTAAAGGGCCTGCACTGATCACCCATCAGTCCTGGAAATCCTGTAACTCCTGTGCTTTGCGCATCTCTTTTCTTTCCTTTCAAAAGTCCCCACAGGCAGGCGCCTGGGTGGCTCAGTGGGTTAGGCCGCTGCCTTGCTGCCTTCAGCTTGGGTCATGATCTCAGGGTCCTGGGATCAAGCCCCGCACCGGGCTCTCTGCTCAGCAGGGAGCCTGCTTCCTCCTCTCTCTCTGCCTGCCTCTCTGTCTACTGTGATCTCTCTCTGTCAAATAAATAAAATCTTTAAAAAAAAAAAAAAAGTCCCCACAGGCAAGAACAATGCAATCAATTAAATTAGTAAAAGAATTTGTATGTCACCTCTTACCCACCTGTTTCTGGAAGACTATTTTATAATAGTTAATAATCTAGAATAGTTTTATAGTCATTTTTTGACTTTTGTGACATGGATGCTTTTGAAGAATATGTCCCCCCCTTTTTTTTTTTTTTTTAAATAGAATTTTTTTTTGTTCTAGGTTTGTCTTAGATTCCCTCATGGTTAGGTCCATTCCAGACTGGCATACTGCGTAAGTGATACTGTGTTTCTTTTGGGGCATTACACCTGGAGGCACAGGATGTCCATCTGTGTCCTCATTGGTGATATTAAATTTTGTTTTTTTCTTTTTAAAGTAAGCTCTATACCCAATGTAGGGCTTGAATGACCCGGGGATCAAAAGTCACATGCTCTACCAGCTGAGCCAGTCAGGCACCTCTGGCGATGCTAATTTTAATCACCTACTCAAAGTGTTGTCTAATTTTGGTTTCTATTTTTCTCTTGCAATTAATAGGCAAACGTGAAGAGAAACTTTAAGACATGCAAATATTTGACTCGTCATCAAATCTTTGCCCCTAGACTTGGCACGCATGGATGATTCTTGTCTGACCCACTCTTTGCTACCATCGTTGCCAGTTGATGACTCTTCAACTCTAGCACTGTCTCCACATTTGCCAGTCAACCCCCAGCATCCTGCTGTCAGCAAGAGTCCTCCGTTCATCTATCCATCTATCATCTCTCTATTTACCCATCTAATCTATCATTGGTATAGACGCATAGATTCTTATTTTCCTGATTTTCTATAATTCAGTGTTGTCCTTAATTGTTTTAGTGCTCAAATTGTTTCCAATTTGGCTAGTGGGAGCCCCTTAGGTGTCTTTTTGACACGGCCCATCTTTTTTTTTTTGAGTACCTCGATCTTCTGACATAAAAATCATGCTCATGGCTCATCTTGTCCTCCTCCCTGCTCCAGCTCTGAAACCAGTGGTTTCTCCATGGACTTCTGCTTCCTTTTAGTAGGGAATGGTATTTGAGGCCAAGATTGGGCACTAGGTATGATCGTTGCTACCTGGGTATCTTTGCTTATAGGCCTTTTACGTGGATAGGAAAAGGAAATATATGCATATATATACATATATACATATGCAAGCATATGTACACTTGCAAACACATGTATATTTGTGCATGTTTTATAAATCTTCAGTCCATATCAGTAACTCCAATTTAATACATCTCATAGGATCCACCTTGCTTTTCCCTTTTCATTATTTGTATGTTCCTACTTCCCCATTGAGAACCCTAGCTCTCAACAATATCAACACATTTACTCATCTATAACTCATGTAAAATATATTTATTTACTCATATCTAATATATATAATACAAATGTATTTATATAGTTTATATATAATATATAACAATATTATATATATCATATAAATATATATACATGTACTTACCTATAATACATCTAAAATAAATTCAGAATTGCTTTGCCCATACCTCTACAAAAACAAGCCTACTAGAAAAGGTTCAGGATTTGTTTGCTGTTTTCCCCCAGCCCAACCAAGACAGAGAAATATTTATAGTCCAATTCTATGTTTGTAAATTACTTGGATTAGTTGGCTTCCCCCCACCCCCCCTTCAGTGTGGCTATGTTCTTCATTTAGATACTGTTATAATCATTTATCTGGTTTGTTTTAGTTTTAGTAACTCCTTCCTGTCCTTGATTTAATTTTATGTTTTGATCATGTAGACCACGTTTTCAAAAGTCAACACTATATAAAACAGGATTCAGAAAAGTGTCACTCCATTCTGAATTCCTTCTTACTCCCTCTGCCACCCTCTCTTAGAGAGAGCTGTCGTTTTCTGTTTAACCTTTCTGAGTTTCCTTTTGGAAAGATAAGTGGCTTTAGGCATGTTTTCTTATTTCTCCCTCTTACGCAAAAGTTAGCATACTACAGATGCTATTCTACAGTTTGATTTTTCCACTTAAGAATATCTCTTGGAGGGGCGCCTGGGTGGCTCAGTAGGTTGGAGCCTCTGCCGTCAATTCAGGTCATGGTCCCAGGGTCCTGGGATGGAGGCCCACATGGGGCGCTCTGCTCAGCGGAGAGCCTGATTCTTCCTCACTCTCTGCCTGTTTCTCTGCCTGCTTGTGATCTCTGTCTGTCAAATAAAATCTTTAAAAAAAAAAAAGAATATCTCTTGGAGGGTGCCTGGGTGGCTCAGTGGGTTAAAGCCTCTGCCTTCGGCTCGGGTCGTGATCTTGGGGTCCTGGGATCTAGCCCCGCATCGGGCTCTCTGCTCAGCGGAGAGCCTGCTTCCTCCTCTCTCTGCCTGCCTCTCTGCCTACTTGTGATTTCTGTCTGTCAAATTAATAAATAAGATCTTAAAAAAAAAAAAAAAGAATATCTTTTGGGAATTACTCCATACCAATTCAAAGAGATCTTTCTCTTCTCTCTTTACAGATCCAAATTGCCCCATCATGAGTATTTACCATAGTTTATTTAACTGATTGCCTATGCTTGGATATCTTGTTTCTAATATTTTAAGCAACTGCAAATAATGCTGCAGTGAATAACCTTGTGCAAATGTTTTGTTTTTGTTTTTTTTTATTTTGTTTTGTTTTTGTTTTTGTTTTTTTTGGTATTATTGGAGTTGTGCCTTCAGAGTTAATACCCAGAAGTGTGATTGGCAGGTCAAAGTGTAAATTCGGATGAAGTTTGTGGACAATGCCAAATTCCTCTCCATAGGGGTTACACGATTTTGCATTCTCAGTGAGAAAGCAATGTGTGAATGCCTGTATTCTCTCATGTCCTTGCCAAACAGTGCCATCATAAGCTTTTGAATTTTTGCCAAACTGATGGGTGATAAATGGTGTCTCAATGTTATTTTAATTTGCGTTTTTTTAAATTATGAGTGAAACTGAATATTTTCTCATATGTTTAAGGTTAATTTTTATTACACTTTTTTTTTGAATTGTCTGTGGACATCTTTTGCCCATTTATTAATAGGATTTAAACGTGTTAAAGTTGTTTAGTTGGAAAAATTGTTTTTAATACAGTTTACACTAGTCGAAGGTAGAATCCCAAAGTACCTGCTGTGGATAAGCTATGGCTTCTGCCCTCTAGGAACTCACAATGTATATACCGAGCACTGTCATAGTGGGTCCAAACATAGACTCTGGAACCAGATTGCCTGCCTTCAAACGCCAGTCCTGCCACTTGGGCGTGTGTGTGTGTGTTTTAAGATTTTATTTATTTATTTGAGAGAGAGGGAAAGCAGCAGAGGGAAAGAGAGAGAAGCAGGCTCCCCACTGAGCAGTGAGCGGATGTGGGGCTTGATCCCAGGATCCAGGGATCGTGAGCTTAGCCCAAGGCAGATGTTTATCCAGCTGAGCCACCCAGGTGCCCCCATACAGGCATGTTTTAAACCACTTGGCGCTTTAGTGTTTCTAACTGTAAGGTGAAAATATTAACAGCATTTACCTCTTAGGTTTGTTTTATGGATTAAATGACTTAACATATACGTAAAGTACCTTTCGTAAATGTTATTTAACAATCAAGAAAAAGCTCTGAAATACACTGATTTGATCCCATAAGAATATTGTTATGTATAGTTATTAAAAATGAGGAGCTGGAAGTTTAGAAACATTAGGTGCATCAGTGGTAGAACCAGAATTTTTTAAAATTAATCCCCACACTCAACATGGGGCTTGAACTCAAGACCCAAGGTTAAGAGTCACATGCTCTGCCACTGAGCCAGTCAGGTGCCTCTGAATAAGATGGATCCTTGAGCCCCTGAAGTGCACCTTCTTGTGCTGGAGGGGTCTGTGTGGGCTGTAGAAAGGAAAAAAACAAACGACTAAGTAAACCAGTTTTGTCTGTCATGTTCATTACTTGTTGTTCAGCACACATGACAGTGCCAAAATTCATTTGTTCAATGAAAAAAAAAAAAGAGGAATAAGGGACAGAATAGTGAAAAATGAAGCTTGATACATAGGTGAAAGGCCTTGTCAACCACTCAGAAGGGTTTAGACTTGATCCTGAGCAGAGAAATCACATTAACCGATCTGCATTGAAGAAAACTTAAGGACCCGCAGGAGAAGGGCCCACACAATATTACCTCAGTGTAGTGGGAAATGATGGTGCCGAATCAAGAGGGAGGCTGAGAGGATGGAGAGGAGGTGACTTGCAGAGAGATTCAGAAATCAGAACCAGCTCGAGGCGCCTGGGTGGCTCAGTGGGTTAAAGCCTCTGCCTTTGGCTCAGGTCATGATCTCAGAGTCCTGGGATCGAGCCCCATATCAGGCTCTCTGCTCAGCTTAGAGCTTGCTTCCCCCTCTCTCAGCCTGTTTCTCTGCCTACTTGTGATCTCTGTCTGTCAAATAAATAAAATCTTTAAAAAAAATTAAAAAAAAAATCAGAACCAGCTTAGAACAGACTTGTTTGGTGCAGAGTGCAGGAGAGAGGAGGGAAAGGTCTGAGGTAACACTGAAGCTTCACTGCACTGAGTAACTGAAGAGGGATAGCTGACTGGGAAAAATGAAGAAAGGACTTTTCGACACACATAGATTTGGGGCAACTGTGGGATAATGCTCAATCTCTTGACTATACTTGCATTTGGCTTCTCTATACCCCTTAAATTCAGGAGCTGTGTGGCCCTGTTCAGGGTACTGTAGTAGCAGCCTAGGAAACAATAGTGTGTAATAGTGTAAAAGAAAGCAGTTAGGTCAATAGAAGGGGAGGGGTGTAGCCTTAGGTCCCTGGGGGTCCATGATGGGGTGCACTGAGTACTAAGTTAACTGCTAGCTCTCACTGAAACGTTATTCTTTGACGGCAAAAATACTCATTTTTGCATCTTCTTGCTCAAGATGATACCTTGCATAAAGCAGATTGTGGGCAACATTAAATAGATGCCACATAGGGAGATTATGAAAGGAAATCCATCATCAAGCCAGGCTTATGGCTGGGAGCTTAGGGGCACTGAACCAGGAGGCAGGGAGTAGGAAGTCCAGGAGGAGCTCCAAATCCCTTTCCATAAAGACAGAAAACAGATGAATAAACTAACAGCCCAGTGGAAACCCTGATAAAATGGCATGTTGAAGCTTCTAGGACAACAGTGCTTTTCTAGAGATTATGCAGAAGGAAAGACCCTGATTTTTAGACTTGTGAGAAGACCTGGCCAAGACAGCAGTTTGGACAACTGGACACCTATCTTTACCAAGAAAAGGACTTTTTAATGCATTGGTGATGTGGTAAAAAAAAATCCAAAAGAAAAGAGACCGCATTTTGCAAAAGCTTCCACAGGCTGGTATTAATTTTAAAAAGTGACTTAACTTTCTACAGGATATCATTGGATTCTCACAAGAGGGTTCATCATAGTAAAGGACCTGCTACAATTCATTATCTGATGACAGTGCTTTCTGACTTGTCCCTGCAGGTACTGGGAGGAGGAAAGGGTATGCACAGTCGGGAAGATAGGTGGAGGGTCTCCTAAGCAGATGGGAACTATTGCAAACAAACCATAGGATGGTCTCCAGAGGGGAAGCAACATTAGGGACTTGGATGAGGAAAGATCAAAAGGAAAAGCAGAGCAATAGCTTGGGAAAGGGGAAAGAGAGGGAGAGGGAGAACAGCTGTGGAGGATAAAACAGAGAAAAAGGTGTACGAAAGCATGTGCAGGGCACGAGTTAACGATTACGAAGAAGAGCAGTAAAAAGAATTGGGTTACTGAACAGGGAAGGAGGGACTTGGTTCTCTGGAGATCCCTTCTGCGTTTACACGGACCAGCCCAGCGCTAAGGGGGTGTGGTACTGAGCTCAGAGCCGTGTGGAGCGAGGCGATCGCGGTAGGGGCGCCGCCCAATCCCTTCTAGCAGTGGAAAATCAGGGAAACCCAGCGACTGGCAGGCAGGCGGGCAGGGCGGAGGCGGAGCGAGGGCGCCGATGGGCGGGTCGGGGGAGGGCGTGGGGAGGACAAGGAGACGCTGGCTAAAGGCGGCGCTAGGACCCGCGGGCGCCCCGCCGGCTCCCGGGAGGTTGATAAAGCGGCGGCGGCGTTTGACGTCAGTGGGGAGTTAATTTTAAATCGGTACAAGATGGCGGAGGGGGACGAGGCAGCGCGGAGGCAGCAGCCGCACCAGGGGCTGCGGCGGCGGCGGGGGACCAGCGACCCAAGCACCGGGGTTAACCACGTATCGTCCACGACCTTCCTAGGTACGCGCCGGCGGGGTGGAGGCCGCAGGGCCCGGGTGGGGACAAGGCGCGGGCCGCTCGGACCCGCGGGCACCGGCCGCAGGCGGCGGGGTCGTCGGCCCCGGCTGGTTCAGCTTTCCTCCTGCCGCCTCGTCTGACGGCCGCCGGGCCTAGCTCCCGCCGCGCCCCGAGCTTCTGCGGCGCGCGGCCTGAAAGGGCGGCCCTGGGGCAGCGGCTCCCGCTGCTGTCGGGTGAACGGGCTGCGAGCGCATCTGCGCCCGGCCCGGCCCCCTGCCCTCCCGCCGCGTGGCTGCCGTCGCGTCCGCCCCGACCTGAGGGGGCGGCCTTGAGCTGGGGCCGCAGACCTGGGGCGCGGGGAGGTCGGTGGCGCCGCGTCTGGGTGTTGGAGAGTTCCGGACGCTGCAGGGCGACGTTTCCTGGCGGGCAGTGCTCTCTGTCCTTCTGTCAGAAAGGGAGGCAAGGGTGGCCGGGGCTTGATGAACCCCACGGAGGAGGAGGACGCGGAGCGCGCGGGGGGAGCGGACACCTCGCTGCCAGGTCGGAAAGCTCTCCAGACTCCCTCCCAGGAGGGAACCGCAGTCCGCAGGCCAGTGCTGTGACCCGGGGCTCGGGTTTTGGGGCTCCTCGGCCCGCAAACCTATTGGCGCGGGTTTCGCGTGGCTAGGATGCAAGTCCAGATTTAGTTGTTAAACTAGGGTTGCGAGCAGTTTACTAGTCACTTAGACGGTATAGTAAGGCCCGATCAGACTCCCAAGTGTCTGGGGTGTGAAGTCACCTGATCCTTCGCTCCCCGGTTTTGCGGAATGTGAGCTGCTACTGTACGTGTACAAGGAGCGCCCCTGCCCTCTCCAAGACGCGTTTGCTTTGGCAGCGGAGTGTTGTGTGTCCCTCTCATAACACCCCTATTTTTAGGAGTTCAGCATTTGATCTTTCGCTCTGGTGTGAACTGAACGCATGTAATCCTGATTGAGAATTTTGATAGTACTTAAAGGCGTAAAGTTTTTCAAAGGCTTATAAATAGTAAAAACTTACGGTTAGGTAAGTACGGCCATGGAATACGTAAGAGTTTATAAACGACTCTAAATGTGAATTTGTGGTCTTCAGATTCCTCTATCCACAGTCTGATAAAGGTTTTGTGAAATGAAATGTGAAACATTTTGGTAAGTTAGTCCGTGAAGACTAACTTCAGTTAGAAAAGTTTATGTGAGGGGCGCCTGGGTGGCTCAGTGGGTTAAAGCCTCTGCTTTCGGCTCAGGTCATGATCCCAGGGTCCTGGGATCTAGCCCCGCATCGGGCTCTCTGCTCAGCAGGGAGCCTGCTTCCTCCTCTCTCTGAATGCCTCTCTGCCTGCTTGTGATCTCTGTCTGTCAAATAAATAAATAAAATCTTTAAAAAAAAAAAAAAAAAAAAGAAAAGTTTATGTGAAATATATTTCATCATTCATGGTAACCTTTGGATGTGCTGAACATATGTCAGGGGTGATGACAGACTAGAGTTTTGATACAGGATAAAGAACAGGAAATAAAGCTTATTTTATTATTGCCTGCCAACAAAAGCACTTGACAGAACTGTTTGCATAGAAACACCCACACCCCCCTCCCCCCCAACACAACACAACACAACACAACACCAGAGAAGAGAGGTTTTGCCTTAGATCTCTTCTGGTTGGAATTCTCAAGTAATTAGTTTTGGAATGCTGATGGGTTGATTTGGATCTTTTGGACCCTAGGGGTGTGTGTGTTGTGTGTGTGTTTGCTCTTGAACTTACTTAGATATATTTTAACGTAATCATTTTAGATGTAGTTTCAAAGTGGTTTTTTTTTTTTTTTTTTTTTTTTAAGATTTTATTTATTTATTTATTTGACAGAGAGAGAGAGAGATCACAAGTAGGCGGAGAGTCAGGCAGAGAGAGAGAGAGAGAAGCAGGCTCCCGCTGAGCAAAGAGCCCGATGCGGGGCTCGATCCCAGGACCCTGAGATCATGACCTGAGCCGAAGGCAGCGGCTTAATCCACTGAGCCACCCAGGCGCCCCATTTTTTTTTTTTTTTTTTTTTTTTTTTTAAGATTTTATTTATTTGACTGAGATGGAAAGTAGACAGACAGAGGGGCAGGCAGAGGTGGGGTGGGGGGAAGCAGGCTCCTGCTCCATCCCAGGACCCTCAGCTCATGACCCGAGCTGAAGGCAGAGGCTTAACCCACTGAGCCACCCAGGCACCCCTCAAAGTGTTTTATACACTTGCCTTATTAGGAGAAGCGTAACTTCATGATTTGGTCATGGTTATGAACATCATTTTTATTTTGTGGTACATTGAGAAGAGATGTGATTCTTAAGAGTTGATAAATAGGGCCCACCATTTATTAAACATTCTGTCTGCTACTCAGATTTTTGTGTGTTATGTTTTCCCCCCACTCTTGGAGGTAGCCCTTTCCTTGATAACCGTACCTATCAAATGACTGCCTAAAACCTTTTCATTTGCTCTGTAGTCACTCAGTACAGCATTAAAATCCCAATAAAACTTAAGATTTGTGTTTAGTCAGAGCAAACAGGCTGTGAATGAGTAGGAACTCAGCTATATTGGAGTTTGTATAAGAAACTCTTTGTCTCCCTCTGCTTTCTGAATAAGTAAACTTGAAGAATTGAGTTGGGGTCAGTCAGGTGCCATAGTGGTTTAGTCTTAGGAAGGTGCTTTGTGTCTCTTAAGAGAAATGCTTACTTTCTTTAGGATTAGGAATGTAGGGTCTTTATAAAGCATTATGTAATCCTGTACTTTAATGGCTTTGTAGGATTAAATCTCTTGGAAATTATTTATTTGGGGAAGAAGGAGCTGTTTTACATACAGTAAAGAGGTATTTATTGTAGGGAAAATAAACGGTGATTTAAAATGAGATTCTGCCTTTAAGTTGGGTGCACCTATTTTGGGATTCGATTTTAGTTTGCCATTGTGTTTTAACTTGAGGATAAAGTTTTTAAATATCCATAGATGAAAGTAACTTTCTTGAAATTGTTTAGAAAGTTTTCCAAAATTGTGCTTTTTCCATCTGTCTGATATTAAGCAGTTAAAGAGTACCTGTCACCTCATTCCATGCTGTGGTTCAAGGCATATTTTTACAGTTTTGATACTTTTTAGCAAGATGCATTTTAAAAATTTGTTTATGCTCAGTAGGAAGACCTGTTTGACACACAGTTGTAAGCGAAAGCTCCCCAAGATACGTGTTGGGCAATCATCCTCCAAGCATATGATCCACCAGTATACATCTGAAGGGTCTCATGACTCAGGTTTTATTGGACAGTAATAAATGATCTTTTCCCAACAATAGCTAGCTCCCTCAAGGTCCTGGAAACCTTGCTTCCAAAATTCCTTAGAGACTTACACTATCCCTAACTCCCTCCCAACTTGAAAGTATGTAATGGGCTATACTCCTCTATTCCCCAGTGCAGCTGTTTCTGCCATGGGTTCTGTCCTTGTGATTTATTTATTTTTTTTAAATAAAAGATATTTATTTATTTGACAGAGATCACAAGTAGGCAAGGAGGCAGGCAGAGAGGGAAAGGGAAAAGCAGGCTCCCTGGAATCATGACCTGAGCTGAAGGCAGAGGCTTTAGCCCACTGAGCCACCCAGGCGCCCCGTGTCCTTGTGCTTTAATAAAATCACCATTTTGCACCAAAGATGTCTCAAGAATTCTTTCTTGGGCATCTGGCTTCGAACCCTAATTAATGTTCTTCTCTTTATCACTCACTACCCATCCTATAGAAAGAATGGATGAGTGCTTTCTTATCACATATATAATTAGAAATGTCTTGGTAAAACTGTTGAATGAGTGATGTCTGAAACCATACTAATGAGAAGCTGGGGCAGTTAATAAGTAAAGCTAGAGCGAGTTACTAAGTGGAGTGAGAAATTTAAAGAAGGGAAAAGGTAGTTGTAGAAAGACAATTCATGAAGTAGAAAAATTCTGCTTGTTAAGAACATTGAGGAGTACGAAGTACAAAGCCAAGGTAACTTACAAATGATTTTTTAAGTTACTGGTAATCATATCTCCGTGTGTTTAGGTGTACACATATTTGCTAAACTTAGGTAGATTTTTAAAAATACGTATTTAATTAAGTAGCCATCCTCACTTTCTACTGTGGGACAGATGGCTGTAGGTAGTTGATTTTATGGGCAGATGATACCTATTAGAAGCAACTGTTAAGTCATAAAAGACTAGCATACATGTACTTTGTTTTCCCAAGGAGATAGTATGCACTTTTGACTTGGGGTTTAGTTTTCTGGCCAGTACAAGTAGGATTTAGGGGATTCCTTGTTAATGAACCAGCTTAATGAAAATTATTCATACAAATTATATTTTTGTTTATGCTCTAAGTCAGAATAACCAGTAATTCTAATAGCTTGGTGAGCTGTGTAAATTTATGAAAGGATCATAAAGGATCTTGTTAAGGATCATTTACTTAAATGTACAAGAGTACATTCACTTAAATGCACAAGAGTGCATTCACTCTTTTTATTGTGGGTGCAGTGTTTTTTTTTAATTATAGAGAAGTCAAGATAGTGCAATGGAAAAGAATGAGGAAAGGAATCAAAAGCTGAGTGAATAAACTCTCTGAGCCTTGAAGCCCCTCACACATAGCAGTGATAGTATTCTGTAATAGGACTGTTGTGGGAAAGAAATGAGATAGGTACAGATGTTTTATAAATTGTAGAGCTGTCTGTGTGTAAGAGACTGTAATGCTTACGTAAGAATGTGCCTATATGACTACTTATGCTATTATATGTATATATGTGCTTATTTCCTGTCAGTTTCTTCTAATGTTTTTCCCTGCAGTGTAGACAGAGGCTTAGTTTGGGCAAGGGTGGTGGGTAAATTTTTAACTTGACCTGTAGAATGCTGATAATGTGTTCCTGATTAGGGGTATGGCAAGTATTAAATGTGATAAAAGTGCTTATTAACCCAGTGGCAGACATTCTGTTGATGGTAGTATTCCTATAATGTTTGTTGTTTTGAACGAAAAGTTAAATTTCAAAATATGTGACCTGAAAAACCTTTGTTTGGTTTTTATAAGATAAAAATATACATTCATACTTCTCAGCTGTCTTTATTTCAATAAACTTGCACTTTAGAGAATCAGTCATAGCAAAATAGTCTTCTGAAATTGTTTATTTCCAGTATAGGATTCAATATGAAGTAATTCTTAAGGTCATGGCAGTTTTCAAGTAGAGTGCATTTACCTTTCAGGTAGTAAATGCGCAGAATCTAACTGGAGTCTGTTTTGTACAAAAATGCCTAAAGAATGATTGACTTGAAAGTACACAAATTGTGAACCCCATTAAAAGCTTTTTCCCCCTTACATGTAATCATTTAGTGTCATGAATAGGGATTAGGATATATTTTAACTTTTGAATTCTGTGAACTTATTTCGATCTTCAGAATGGATTTAGAATGGAGGGCTGGATTTTAATATTAGCTCTGTAATAACATTTTTTCCTTCCTGGTAGCTAATAATCTGCCCTAGCAAACTTAAAGGTTTTTTGTTTTTGTTTTTATTAAATAGCTAATCTGTGAAGGCACAGTAGAAACTTTAAAGCCGGGCGCCTGGGTGGCTCAGTGGGTTAGAGCATCTGCCTTCGGCTCGGCTCGGCTCGGGTCATGATCCGGGGATCCTGGGATCGAGGAGTCCCGCATCAGACTCTGCGCGGCGGGGAGCCTGCTTCCCTTCCTCTCTGTCTGTCTGCCTCTCTGCCTACTTGTGATCTCTGTCTGTCAAATAAATAAATAAAATCTTTTAAAAAAAGAAAGAAAGAAAGAAAGAAAGAACGAAACTTTAAAGCCTTCTGTAAGGAAACTGTCTTTTAAAGATTTTATTTATTTATGTATTTATTGACAGAGACAGAGATCACAAGTAGGCAGAGAGAGAAGGAAGCAGGCTCCCTGCTGAGCAGAGAGCCCGTTGGCGGGGCGTGATCCCAGAACCCTGGGATCATGACTGGAGCCAAAGGCAGAAGCTTTAACCCGCTGAGCCACCCAGGCGCCCCAAGGAAACTGTCTTTTAAAGGGGGGTGGAATTGGCATGCTAAATGAGCTTCTCATTTCATATTTGAATGAATGGGTTTATGAGATACTAATTTTTTTCAATTTTTTTTTTTTTTTAAAGATTTCATTTATTTATTTGACAGAGATCACAAGTAGGCCGAGAGCAGGCAGAGAGAGAGAGGAGGAAGCAGGCTCCCTGCCGAGCAGAGAGCCCTGTGCAATGAGGGGCTCCATCCCGGGACCGGGACCACTACTGGAGCCGAAGGCAGAGGCTTTAACCCACTGAGCCACCCAGGTGCCCCTATGAGATATTAAAACTTGGATTAAGTTTACTTTTATGTGGGGGGAGTTGTTTTTGAAGTAAGTTGTAGAGAAACTTTGACATGAATCACCCTTATTCTTAAGATTTTTTTGAACTTAGTTTTTAATCACATCTTCAGAAATCACTCTCTTCATCAGCACTTGAATTTTAAAATAGATAATACAATATGATCTGCGGAGTTTGTTTAGAGTTGAGAGGAGTTTTATTGAAGGAGAATGGCAGTGGCCTTGGGTATTGTTTTGCAAATTCAGAAGTGTAGGCTGAAAGTTCTCAGAAAGGTTGAACAATGTTGTTGTTGCCAGAAGTCTAACAATTCGATATTAAGATAGAAACTTACTGCCTTTAAATTACATCTAAACTTGTGATTGACCAGAGCTTGTGATCATGGCTCTTAATCTGTTATAAGTCATAGGTAATTTATACCTAGTGAGAGTTTTAAATTTTTTTTTTAATTTCAAAAGCAGTAAATCTTTGTAGACATTTTGGAAAATACAAATAAAGAAGAAAGTAAAAATATCTACTAGTGGTAAGCACTGCTAGCATTAGGGTATACATCTTGTAGTATATATCCTTTTTTAATGCATAATTTAATGTTTTCTAAATTGGGATCTTACTGTAATTTTGTAATTTATTTTTCCATTCATTGTATTTCCCTTTGTGATTAACTAATCTCTACAACATGATTTTTAAAATAGCATTGTCATACTAAACTAATCCTTCATCTAGATACAGGGTTATTTTTTGTGAATAATGCTGGCTAAGCCTTTCTGTAGATAAGTCTTGACCTTTAGGATAAAGTCTTAAAAGTATTTTTTGTACCATCTGTATGTTTCAATATTGAAGACACATCAGCCAGTCCATTCAGAAAATTCTGATTTATCTTGTGTTTGGGTTAGGTTTGCACTTGTTTGCAAATACTTTGTTTACAAGTGGGTGTTGTTATTTAAAAATGAATGCTAACACATAGGTAGAGGATCTTACTGTTGCATTTGTATTTCTTTGATTACAGTTGATGTTTAAATTTTAATGTCAACTGAATATGCATTTTTAAGAAGATTTGTTTATTTATTTGACGGAGCGCAAGTAGGCAGAGTGGCAGGCAGAGGGAGAGGGAGAAGCAGGGAGCCCAATGTGGGGCTCCATCCCAGGACCCTGGGATCATGACCTGAGCCGAAGGCAGACACTTAACCAACTGAGCCACCTAGGTGCCCTTATTAATTGCATTTTCATCTTCTTGGACCATCTCTCAGTGTTTTCCTTACTGTTTTGTAAAAGCCCTTTTGTACATAAGGGATTTTTTCATGTTTGACTTTTTAATTTTGTGGATATATTGTGTTTCTGAAAAAAAAGTTTTTAAATGGTTCCATGTTTTCTTAAATAAATTGGCAACTTTTCAACTTACTGGTGCTAGTCTCTTCTGAATTTTTAGGTATGCTGCCAGAGGATTTTTTTTTTTTTTTTTAAACTGTTTCAAATTCTTCCTGAAGAATTTTTTATTCCCGACTCTTCAATGGCAGACGGTAGGGGCATCTGTTTTGGTGCCCAGGAGCTTGGTATGGATTGTTAACCACCACCAAGCTTCAGCTTCTTTAACTAAAAAAAAAGACCCTACTTTGGAAGTTTAAGATGAAAAGATAATGTCTTAAAAACACTTGCCTTGTTTTGAGTGTACAGAGTTACCACTCCTTCAGGGTAAAGACACTAGTTTTCTTAGGGAGTAAAGAGGTGGAGGAGGGCAGGCTGATAGAAGACCATTTTTAGACAAAGAACTGGCTTTTTTCCCTTGATGTTATCAGTTGACATATTGAGCCACCTACCTTATGAAAGGGCTTTTCAGTTGCTTGTAATGAGTACCTCTGTAGAAAAGTGTAGGAACAGAGCCCTGTTCTAAGCTTTCATGTAGTTGGGAGATCAGATAGATCTTATGCATATTTGTTAGTAAAGTGTATCATTAAGTTTATAATTTCAGAAGTAGGAATTACTGTGTGCTAGTGTTACTGAGGAAGACTTCAAGGAGGAGGGTGGTCTTTGTCAGACCTTGAAGAATGGGTGGGTTTTAGAAGGCAGAGAGTAGGATATACCTCTTGTGTGAAGATAGAAAGGCAGTATATGGTAAGGTTTTTTACAAAATAGTTTAAGGATTTGTCTCTCCTTTCTAAGAATTTTTCCAGAAGGGATACTTAAAAGGTATTTAAAAGCAGTTAGGTAGAAGTAACTGAAGGTGGTAGAGCATGTGTAATAAAAAGAGAATATGGGCTGTTTTTGTAGCCAAGTCGAGCAAAGAACTGATTTAAATAACTGGATGATTCCTGGAAAAACTGTCTGAATAGCCCTAAATGTGACTTCTTAAAAACTATAGAGATGTGTTCCCCTACCTGTTTTTGAGCATCTCTTTTATCTGCTACAAAGAATCCTGATGTGTATGTACTCTAAAAGTTGCCAAACTAGAGAAAGGATAAAAGGAG
>NC_081563.1:31086516-31159583 GCF_022355385.1 Mustela nigripes | reverse complement strand
GAGTATAATGAGAATCTCTGACTTTGTTTCCCTTTTGATTTTCAAGTTATTTTAGATTAGTCACATATATCTACTTGGAAGGAGGTTTGTCTGAAGGAAGAGTATAATGAGAATCTCTGACTTTGTTTCCCTTTTGATTTTCAAGTTATTTTAGATTAGTCACATATATCTACTTGGAAGGAGGTTTGTCTGTTTTGCACTATTCCTTTCTTCTTACAGCTCTTTTGTTAGTAGGAATTTTGCCTGGTTTGAGTGTATACTTTGTTTTTTTAAAGTGCTGCTATAGGGGCATCTGGGTGGCTCAGTTGGTTAGGCATCTGACTTTAGCGCATGTCATGATACCAAGGTCCTGGGATTGAGCCCTTCCCATGTTGGGCTCCAAATTCAGTGGGGAGTCTGCTTGTTCCTCTCTCCCTGCCCTCCCCCGCCTTGTGCGCACATACTCTCAGATAGATAATCAGTCTTCTTTCTTTCTTCCTCACTCCTTCCCTCCTTTCTCTCTCTCTCTCTTTCTTTCTTAAATAAAGTGCTGCTATAATGAGCCATCTAAGGTAGAGAGTTGTGGCAATATGGAATGTAGCATCTTATTTCTAGAGTCTTGGCAGATAACCTATTTGAGATTTATCATAAAAGCCTTATTCTAAATTTAAGCCTGGATCTGTGTATTAATGATTCTTTTGCTAACTGATTATCCCAAATTTCAGTAGCTTTTCTGTGGATTTAATATCTTTAACTCACTACTGAGTTAATTTGGGGGCCAAAAGGGAATGATTCAGTGGTTTGCCTGAGTCAAGGAAACCTACTCTGGTTTTGATGGATACCTGAACCCTGTGTTAGAAAACCTTAGCGTAACTGCCAAAATTACTTTTGGAAATGGAAATTTAGTGTATTGTTGTTTTATAAAGGTTTATAAGAATATATTCCTTATAGAAATATGGAATAATTTAGTATATGCTGTTGCCTAGTTCAGAGGGGGATGTTGAAGAGGAACTGGCTAGCTCTTACATGCATTGCTTTTCATTTTTACTGTCACGTCCTGACTTTGGGCTTCTCACCTATACTTAGGCTCTCTAGTTACTTAATATCTGATTTCTCTGTTTTTAGATTCTCATTATACATCTTAAACACTCATCACTTTTGGTTTATCTCAGCAGCACAGCTGTGATCCTGTCACTCGTCTGCCTCAAAATTTTCCTTGTCTCTCAGGATAATGCCTAGTATTCTTAGCCTAAACTTTGAAGGTTAGCCTTAATTTGATTTTCAGGGCTCAGAAAGATGCAGCCTTCTCCAGAGGATGTCTTCATTGATAACACTAGCTAAATAATTTAATGTAGTGCTTTCTTTACTATTCTTTTATACTTGTTTGTGTTGGACCCTTGAGAGTAAGGACTGTTATCAGCAAATTGCATTTCTCTGGTATCAGGTATAGTGCCTTGCTCTCTAGTTACTACTAGCTTGAAGTAGATGGGGTGGGGGACCTTCCTCAGTTATTGATGACACTTTGTATAGGTGTACCATATGAAACAATGAATTACACATTTATTTACATGTAAATATATATGCATATCTTACCAAAGATAGGCAAATATAATTTTATTGCATCTTATATTTTAAAAGTCTCCAATTTAAAATTTGCCCTTCTAGAAAGCTAATGAAGAGAAAAAAGAGTATTTCCCACATGTTGGGGGATGGTATAAATGCTTTGCTGACTATATAAATAAATTTTGACAAACTTTTCGAAAGAGGGAAAAGTAGCTGTATGCTAAGAATTGTTTTAAAGGAAATAAATAAATCCCTCTTCTTTTTTTTTTTTTTTTAAACAAATTGTGGTTTTGGTAACTTTTTTTTAGCTTTCGAGATATCTTGAGCAGGTTAACAGTTCAGCTCTTGAGTTTATTCAACAAACATGCTCATTTGGCATAGTTGGAAGATGATGGATTTGACAAGGACCTGAGTGTGCATACAAATTTGATTACTTGGGAAATATATGTCCTTGCAGATTGCTTAATCTGGACCTCATAGTCCTCCTTTATGCAAACAGGGAAACTTATAGTTTACCAAGCAAAACGACTTTGAGGATTAAAGAGGTATTATATAGCTATTAACCCAGAATAGACAGTGTTTTTCCCTCTTCTATAGTAGAAGGTACACCTAAAATTATTTCATACATTATTTGGAAGAGTGAGAAAGTTATTAATGATGTTTTTACCCATTCTCCCAGATACTATCACTTCTTTCAGTTTTCTGCTCAACTGTTTCCTTATTAGAGAATCTTTGCCTGATCATTCTTTCATGGAATAGCAAGCCCTGTTCCATTTCCTTTAACCTGCTTTATTTTTCTCTGTACTATACTTAACACTAGCCAATGTCATTTATTTGTTTTCTTGTTTTCTATTTTCTCATCTTTAGGATGTAATAAACTCCTAAGGGCAGGACTTTTTAAAAAAAATTTGTTCACTAGTGAATCTTGCAATTCTTAGAACCTTGTTGTGGGTGTTTAGTGAGTGTTTGTTGAAGGAATAAAGACTTAACGCACTCCTACTTCTAGTCCTTTAACCCCCTTGCGTTGGAATGACGGTGGTGGTGGTTAGTGGGGTGCTTTTACAGATGCAGGTTCCTGGACTCGCTCCTGATCAGCTGAATCAGCTCTGGAGTTGAGATCCAAGAGTGTATTCCAAACAAGCCACCCAGCTGGTTCTTAAGCTTTAGTGTACATGGGACTCACTGTTTTATGGTGTGGTGTTGGCTAATTAAATATTGTCAGTATAACTCAGATCCATGTATGATTAAATTACAGCTAGACTGTGCTATAGCAGACATATTTTTTTAAAAATTCCTATTGATCTATCAAGGAAGACATGTGTATCTGTAGTTTTAATTATTTTGGTTACTCTATTTATTTTTGTCCAGGACTCCAGTTTAATCCAGGACTTTAAAGGATCTAAAAATCTCAAATTTTAGATGTTTATCAGTTTACCTCTCCCAATGACACAAAATCAAACTTGTTAAGCCCACACATAATCTGTACTTGTCATTTTTTGCCTTATAAGGATAGAGGAACTGATATCAAGGATTTGTTTTAAGTGATAAACATCTTTTTAGAAATAATGGACTGATTTATGTCTCCTTTCCTGTGGCTATGCTACTGGGGAACAATGATTTTCTATAAGAATTATCTTGTAATATTGTAAGTTTGGTATAGAGGAAACAGCATGGACTTGTTATAAAACCCCAGATAGAAATCTTTTTTTTTTTTTTAAAGATTTTATTTATGTATGACAGAGATCACTAGTAGGCAGAGAGGCCGGCTAAGAGAGAGGGAAAAGCAGGCTCCCTGCTCCATCCCAGGACCCTAAGTTCATGACCTGAGCTGGAGGTAGAGGCTTAACCCACTGAGCCATCCAGGTGCCCCCCTCAAGATAGAAATCTTGATGCATATATGCTTTTTCTTTTTAAAAAAATTTTGTCCGTAATTCTAATCTCTGAATTGGGGATAATTGCTAAATTGTAGGGTTGTTGTTCCTCTCACGGTACCTGGCCCAAAGTCATGGAGTCATTCAATACTTAGAAGTGACTTTTTTCTGTGAAGTAAATTCTGAAGTAATCTAAAAGTCTTTATTAAAAACAATTGTAACATATTTCAAACTTACAAAAATGAAAGGAAAATTTTATAGATGTCTAAGCTCCCATTGCCTACATCTAATGCATAGTATTTACCCTAATTGTTTTGAATCATTTTTAACGAGAAATAAAATGTCACTTCACAAGTTGAAGGGTTCTCGCAACTTCCCTTCCTACACATACACACTCTTGAAGTTGGCATATATATCTGTTTTTTTTTTTTTAAAGTAGACTCCACACCCAGTATGGAGCCCGAGTGTGGGGCTTGAATTCACACCCCTGAGATCAAAACCTGAGCTAAGATCAAGAGTTGAATGCTTAACCAACTGAGCCACCGAGGCACCCCCTTACATGTATTTTTAAAATAAATAATACACAGTATTGTGCTTTATTTAACAATTTTTAGTAAGTGGCCCAAAGGATGTACTTGTGATTTGTTTTTTTCATTTGACATTGGTTTTGAAGTTTATCCACGTTGACACACTTATATCTTGTTTGTTAATTTTGGCTTTCTATTTCATGGTTAATTTATCCATGAATATTTAGATTGTTTCAGATCCTCCCCCACCCCGCCCCATTTCTTAATAGTACTTCATGGACAAGGAAACTTTTTTTTTCCTGTTATCTTCCCTACCTCCCCCCTCAAAAAAAAGTTTTTAAGAACAGATGCAAGACCCCTGGGGTAACTTGGGTGAGATTTTCTACAGGACTTAACTTTAGAAAGAAATTGATAAAAACCTTTGTTGCTGATCCTAAGTAGAATTTTTCTAAATTTCTGTGTTGTTGCTTAAGAGTCCCCTGAGCCATTATTCCAGCATCTCTTAACTAGCTAACAAAATTGACTTCATAAACTGTATCCTCATTTAAGCTATCTAATTTAAATTAACCTCAGTTGAAATTTTTTTTCTTCAGAGTACACTTACATTTTCCAAAGGGTATGCTTTAAGAACTGCTTGATATTTGGAGATAAGCTTGGGGGAAAATACCTTGTGCTTGTACATTTGTAATCTATTCTACATTTTTCTTAATCTGTTTAGATAAATTCATAAAAACATTTTTATGCCTCATATTAAAATGGGAACAGCAAAAATTCCGTGACATCAGTGCTGGTTACTATGGAAACAGTAGTTTTCAAGTGGAAAGTAATATGTGAATCTTTTAAGAAAACAATTTTTGTGTATCTCTTAATTTGACAGTAATGAAGGAAGGAGATGAATTACATTAGATACTCTTTAAAAACATTTTTAGCAAAATGATTAGCAAAAGGGGAAAAGCTAATGTGGGAAAGTATCTGATATCTGACATCATTAATAGGTCTTCTGAAATCTTTGAAGTTTTTATTTTTGCAATTTGCGTTGTAGTTTCTGTTTTATATGAGAGAGGTTTAACTTGTGAGTTGTTTTTTTTTTTAAGATTTTACTTATTTATTTGACAGAGATCACAAGTAGGCAGAGAGGCAGGCAGAGAGAGAGGGGGAAGCAGGCTCCCCCTGAGCAGAGAGCCCAATGTGGGGCTCCATCCCAGACCCTGAGATCGTGACCTGAGCTGAAGGCAGAGGCCTAACCCACTGGGCCACCCAGGTGCCCCTAACCTTGTAAGTTCTTAATAACACTATCTTATAGGAACAAATAGTTAAAACTTGAAGTCCCTGATTCTACTTCTCTTTTTCAAAAAAAACTGTATTATCGAAATCCAAGTGTTTGTCGGTCAGTATTCTTCTGGGCTGCATCTGGCTGGGGGAGGGGTGAGGGAAGCCCAGCGTTGTTATGAAAGTTCCCTCAGGTGAACTGATGGTGACTCCTGACCAACAGACCAGTAATTTTCAACTCTAGCTATATATCATGTCAACATATTAAAAAACATTTTCTACACTTACATTTTTAAAGTAGGGATGTCTTTGTTCACTGCCTTTTTCACCTTATCCAGAATCCTCAGTGACTAGGTTGGAGTGGTTAGTTACATCAGAGTATCAGCGGTCTCTCAGGAAGAATACAGGATTATAGTTTAGCTTGAAAACTTTTTCCTTCTGTAAAAACATAAGAAACTACAAAATAAAATTGGTTTACTTACTAAACACTCTATAAAATATGGTGATCCATGGTTCTCCATTAGGTTCAGAAACCAATAGTGCTGGCATCAATTTTGATGTTAGAAATGTGCAGTTTTAGGCTCCCCTCCAGATTTACTGAATCAGAATATGCATTTTAACAAGGTCCCCAAGTGATTCATATGCATGTTAAAAGTTTGAGAAGCACTGCTGTAGAGAAAAATCACAAAATTAATAAGAAGACCTAGCCCAGTTCTTGCTGCAAACGGAAATCTAGTCCTGTGTTTTCCTTTCCTGTAAAATTAATGAATTTGGCTGCCTGATCTCTAAAGCCCCTGTGAGTGATATATTAGATATAATTTTGAGTATTGAGGCTAATTTTTAAGCATACATGTTAGAACTTAAATGTCCTCATGGGTCTTGACATAGATATTCTGGGAGGCATATGCATAATCTCTTGATGCCTTAACAGATTGTGGGATTTATAGGAATAACAATAATAATAAAACGTCCTACCTCCCCAATATAAAAAGCTGTTTTGAATTCTTTAAGAAAATAAGTATTAGTAACTTCCTAATTACCTTTTTATTTCCTAACCAAAATATTTTGGCATGGTGAGGTAGTGGATTCACAGGAATTCATTCACAGAGGAGTATATTTGTCACTATTGGAGACCCTCAGAATTATATTTTCTAGTTCCTAATTTCACGTCAAGAGAAAACTTTTTTTCAAAAAGATTTTTATTTATTTATTTATTTATTCATAAAGGATTTTATTTATTTATTTATTTATTTATTTGATAGGCAGAGATCACAATTAGGCAGAGAGGCAGGTAGAAAGAGAGAGGGGGAAGCAAGCTCCCCACTGAGCATAGAGCCCGATGCGCAGTGCTCGATCCCGGGACCCTGGGATCATGACCTGAGCAGAAAGCAGAGGCTTTAACCCACTGAGCCACCCAGGTGCCCCTATTTATTTATTTATTTATTTATTTATTTTATTTGACAGAGAGAGAGAGAGATGACACGTAGGCAGAGAAGCAGGCAGAGAAGCAGGCAGAGGGGGGGAGGGGAATAGGCTCCCTGCTGAGCAGGTTCCCTATGTGGGCCTTAATCCCAGGACCCTGGGATCATGACCTGAGCCGAAGTCAGAGGCTTATTAACCCATTGAACTACCCAGGCACCCAAGAGAAATCATTTTATATATTTAGCGGCTTATCTTTTTTTTAAAGATATTATTTATTTATTTTACAGAGAGAGATCACAAGTAGGCAGAGAGGCAGGCAGAGAGAGAGAGAGGAGGAAGCAGGCTCCTGCTGAGCAGAGAGCCCGATGCGGGACTCGATCCCAGGACCCTGAGATCATGACCTGAGCCGAAGGCAGCGGCTTAACCCACTGAGCCACCCAGGCGCCCCAAGAGAAATCATTTTAAATTGAATTTGAGCAGTGTCTGAATTGACAGCTCTAGTTTTTCATCCCATTGGAGTATAACCTTCATGGGCAATACTCCTTAAAGAGGATAATACTATTTACAATATTTTTGTTCTGGAAAATGATGAATAAATTGGTTGTATTGCTTTATCCTCTCATTTATGTGGTTTGGCACCTGGGTGGCTCAGTCAGTTAAGCATCTGCGTTGATCCAGGTCATGATATTGGGGGTTGGGCTCCCTGCTCAGCTGGGAGTCTGCTCCTCCCTCACCCCAGCCCCTTTCTCATGAATGAATAAAATATTAAAAAAAAAAAAAAAAAAGAAAGTGCTAAGGGGAATAGGCTGCATGATTTTTTTCAAAATCTGCCTTACTGCGATAATTTACATAAAATTCACTGATTTTTGAGTACAATTTAATGAGTTTTGATGAATTTGTAGTTGTTTGGCCCCCACCACTGCCACCATCATGGTACAGAGCAGTTCTATCATCTCAAAAAACTCGTTGCATCCTTTTATAATTACCTTAGCTTGGGCTGCTTTAACAGATTACTGTAGACTGGATAGCTTAAATAGACATTTATTTTTCAGTTAATGGAGATTGGAAAGCCTAGGATCAAGGTGCCAGAAGATTTGGTTTCAGTTCTCTTCTTGTTTGTATATGGCTGGCTTGCTGTGTCCTCACAGGGTGGAGAAAGATCATTTCTCTCAAGTCCCTTACTAATTCCATACATGAGGGCTCTACCCTCATGACCTTATATTATCACCCCACAGGCCCCACCTCCAAATGCCATCACATCCAGGATTACGGAGGGCTTCAGTATACGAATTTGGGGACACATGCACATTGAGTTTGTAGTAGTAGTCAATTCTCCTCCCCTGTCTTCAGCTCCCAGGAGCCAATGATATGCTTTCTGTTACTGTAGTTTTACTTTTTCTAGAATTTCATATGTGTGGCTCCTTTCACTTAGTATATAGCTTTTTATATCTCCCGAGAGGGTTTCTCTAATATCTCCCATGCCTTTTTTGAGCCCGGCTAGAACCTTGAGAATTGTCATTCTGAACTCTAGATCTGACATATTACCAATGTCTGCTGCCTCTTCTTCTTTTTTTTGTGGTGAATTTTTCCGCCTTGTCATTTTGTCCAGATAAGAGTATATGAAGGAGCAAGTAAAATACTAAAAGGGTGGCAACAACCCCAGGAAAATCTGCTTTAACCAAATGAGAAGCGATCCCAAATCTTGAGGGGGGAGAAAGGGGATAAAAAGAGGTTCAAAAAGAAAGAAAGAAAGAAAAAAAAAAAGAATTAAAAAAGAAAGCGAATAAAGAAAAATATAAAAAATAAAAAATATATATATTAGAAAAACTTTGAGAAAGTGGTTGTTTTTCTGTTTCCAGAATTGCTGTTCTTCTTCTCTTCGATCTGCTGATGGATTTGCAGGTGTTCGCAATCTTTAGATAAGCTATCTAGCTGATCTCCTGCTAGCTGAAGTAGTCTCAGCCTGCTACTTCTCCGCCATCTTGACTCCTCCTCTCCAGTATATAGCTTTTTAGATTTATCTGTATTAGTGTGTATTTCAGTAATTCATTTTCATTTCCAAGTAATAGTTCATTGTATGGGTTTAACACAATTTATGCATTTTCCAGTGAATGGACCTTTGGTTTCTTTTTTTTTTTTTCACTTATGGCCGTTATAATGAATATTCATTTTCAAGTCTGGTGTCATATGTTTTGATTTCTCTTTTAAGTACCTAGATGTGTGATTGCAGGTTGTATGGTAAATACATGTTTAATTGGGGCTCCTGTCTAGGTTAGTAGAGCATGGGACTCTTGATCTTGGGGTCATGAATTCAGGCCCCACCTTGGGCATAGAGATTATTTAAACTATGTTTAATTTTCTATAAGGTATTACCAAAACTTTTTTTTCCAAGTGATTGTATCATTTTTTACTCTAAACAGAAATATATGTGAGTGCCATTTGCTCCCCACCAGCTGTTTTGTCAGTCTTGTAAATTTTAGCTGTTAAGAATGTGTAGTGGTATCTGATTGTGGTATTAATTCTTATTTCCCTAACATCTAATGGTATTGAGCATATTTTCATGTGCTTAATGACCATTCATATGTCTTCTTTGAAGTGTTTATTAAAATCTTTCATCCACTTTAAGGTGGAATTTCTAGGGGTGCCTGGGTGGCTCAGCTGGTTAAGCATCTGACTTGGGCTCAGATCCTGGGATCTAGGCCCCTGTGTCAGGAGTCTGCTCAGCAGGGAGTTTGCTCGTCCCTTTGCCGCTCCCCATGCATGTGTGCATGCATGTTCTCTCTCTCTGTCTCTAATAAAGTCTTTGAAAAAAAAGTGGAATTGCTCTTACCAAACAACTAAGAATTTTTTTGTGTATTCTGAATACAGGATTTTGATTAAGGATTTTATATCTGTTCATGAGGGCTATTGGTTCGTAGTTTTTTCTTGTAACGTTTTTGTCTGGTTTTGGTATTAGGGTAATAGTACTGTCTTCATAAAATGTGTTGGGAGATACTCTTTTTTTTTTCTCCCCCTGTAAGAGCCTTTGTAGAATTGGTATAGTTTCTTCCTTTAAAAAATTTTTTTCCCTTCCTTAAATGTTTGGTAGAATTCACCAGTGTAGCCATCTGGTCCTAAAATTCTCTTTTTAGGCTTTTAATGGATTTGATTTTAAATCTCATTTTTTTTTTCAGTTTTCCCTAGTAAAGAGTACCTGCTTTTAGTTAGACAATTGATAATGAGTTTTTTAGGGTTTTTGCTTTCAGAGTTTATGAGGCAAGGATTTATGTGTTTAGATGAACTTTTTTTATGGGGAGTTGGGTTGATGAGAGTGGTAGAGTAGACATAGAACTTTACAATTGCTTGAACTTGTGTATTTTTGAAAACTTAAAAAAAAAAAAATCCTCCATGGCACTCCTTTGTCTCTCCCAATCATTAAAGGGCTGTGGAAGTAGAAGAAAGGTTGAGAAAGCTGTGTTATAGAATCTTTCAGACTTCTTTTGTATTTCTAATAGCACTGACCTGCATCTCTGTCTTTTGTATTTGGATCTGTTTCATCTCTTGATAAAACCTTTATTAGCCTCACTACCTTTTTTGCCCCCCCCCCGCCATATTTATTAGAGAGAGAGAGTGCTCATGAGAGGGGGGAGGAAGGGAGAGAATTTCAAGCAGACTCCCTGCTGCACTGGAGCCCTGCACAGGCCTCAGTCCCATGACTCTGAGATCATGACCTGAGTAAGAGTTGGGCACTTAACCAACTGAGCCATCCCGGTGCCTCTAGCCCTACTACTTTTTTAAAAGAAACTTTCTACTATGGACATTTTCAAATATGTGTGGAAATGATGAGAATGACATAAGGAACTTGTGTATATACATCTCCCAGATTCAGAGACTATCAGCCTAATGGCTGTCGTGTTTTATCTATTCTGTAGCCCGCCTCCCCATCAGATTCTTTCATGCCTTTGTGGTGCCTGAGGTGTTCTTCATAAAGATCTTTCCATCACAGCTGGACCAGAATGCCAAAGTATCCCAGTACTGTCATTTTTGGTGTCTCTTGTTCGTCTTTCAACCCTGTAGTAACAGCTTTCTGGTAAGCTTTGCATAGTGTTGTGTTCCTCTGTACCTGTGAATCTTCTGGGCTATACCTCTGCACAGCTTCTTTAACTCTCTTTTGTGTGTGACAGGTTCCAACTGCTTTAGCAGCCCTGAGCTCAGATACTGTGCTGTGGTTCCCCATGCTATGTTTAGGCAATTGCTTCTAGGTGGAGAGTGGGAGGGTTAAGTGAGAGATGGGCATGGTGATCATGGGGCTCTCCTTGTGAGTTTTCTTCTATCAAGGATTACTGTCCTATGATTATTGTTGTCCATCCTTGAAAAAAGATGCCTCATGTATTTTGCTTAGTTTTACAGTTTGTGGCAGAGGGCCAACAGTTACTCTAATGACTGGAAGAGAAAGTCCCAAGTGTTATTTTGTTTTTGTTTTTTTCTCTGTAAGTTATCTAATGTTTTTTAAAAACAAAGCAAAACAGAATTGGGGGTGAGTTGTAATAGTTTGTGATCTGCCTTTTTCCCACTTATTTTATACTGATGTCTTAAATATTCTTAATATCTTAAATGTGTGGATGTGTTCTTAAGCCATGTCATATGTCCACGTGATTTAAAAGAACTGGTCTATTTCCAGTGGAGTTCCAACATTAGTTTTTTGTGTTTTTTTTTTTTTTTTAAAGATTTTATTTATTTATTTGACAGATCACAAGTAGGCAGAGAGAAGAGAGAGAGAGAGAGAGAGAAAGAAGGAAGCAGGCTCCCTGTAGAGCAGAGAGCCTGATGTGGGGTTCGATCCCAGAACCCTGGGATCATGACCTGAGCTGAAGGCAGAGGCCTCAACCCACTGAGCCACCCAGGCACCCCCTCAACATTAGTTTTCACTGCCACAAATAATGCTGCTCAATAAACTTGTTCATCTTTGTTAGCATCTTTTATTTTCTTATAAAGTTCCTACAAATAGGTTTGCTATGGTATAATCTCTTTAAGGCTTTTAAAAAAATATGCTAGAATAAACTTCTGAATACTTAGATACTGTTTTTATTTGGTTATAGAGTATAAATATTGAGGGCCAAGTACCAGACACAAAAATCCTTTTGTCAAACTGCTATTTTTTGTAAATAGTGAGTAGACTGAACCATGCTACTTTCCATGCAGATTGTTTTACATTTTTAGTTGGAATGTGAATAATAACTTAAAATATACTTTTCATTGCATTTCATTTCATTTGAAAAGTGAATTACCCTTTACTTGGTTCTCTTTCTACAAGTTTACTTTGGGGTTGAAATATCTAACATTAGTAACATTTTATTGTAATGCAGATTTGTAGCATCTTTTTATTGCCTTAGCTTATAATTATGTTGGAAGTTGGCAGATGGATCTAGGTCAGTCCTGAAGTGTAAATTTTGCCATTGGAGTATATGCTGAATGTATGAATTTGGCAGATTTAAGATAAAGAATGTTTAAAGAGCGATCAAAAAGACAAGTGTCTTTTTTTGTAGATTTCCTTTTTTAGAGCAGTTTTAGGTTCGCAGCAAAACTGAGTGGAAAACACAGAGTTGCATGTTCCCTCATCCCCACACATCAACAGGCTCCCTGCTCCAGACCAAAGTGGTACATTTTTTTACAGTTTATGAATCTTCACTGGCTCCTCATTATTACTCAAAGCCCACAGTTTACATTAGGCTTCACTGTTGGGGTTGCATATTCTGTGGATTTTGACAAATGTATAATGCCATATGTCTATAGCATTAGAGAGAATAGTTTGACTGCCCTAAAAATCCTGAAGCTCCACCTGGTCATGTCTCCTTCCCCCTGAACCAGTGACAACTACTGATCTTTTTTTTACTAAAGTAAATGTCTTTTTGTAGCCCTTCTGACATATAGGTTAAGTATGCTTAGCATTTAAGGCATGGGGAAATATTTGAGGAACATTTGATTTTCTCTAGGTGGGTATCTTTCAGCTTTGACCTTGAAAGATCCATTTGGGAGTTGGAGTGGGGGAAGAACTAACTTGGAACAGTGAATCAGGAAAATTTATTGGAGGTCTGAAGTCACCTTCAGTCATTTTTGGACACTAAAAAATGGAAATAGAATTAAAATCACTATTCTCTGTATAACATTCAACTTCAGTTTAAAATCTCAGAGTAATGGTAAATTTAAAAAGATTTCCAATTTAGGTAATCACTGTATGTTAAGGTTTACAAGTAGTCTAATGAAATGTACATTACAGTTATTCAGTTGCTTGTATCAGTGATGAATGAAGTATACTTTATCTGTGGTTAGTACAAATTTGGTAGAGAAATCATGATGGGGGAGTAAACTTAGTGAACCATGTCATTGTGCTTCACTATACCTTTGAAATGTGTTTGCGGCACTTCACTTCAGAAGTCTGTAGACTAGAAATGGTGACGATATGTAGACATCTGCTGCCTGTATATCTTAGGTACCTATCTTTATCCATGCGAATCAAAACTGGCTACATGGTAACTATAGTCAACTAATCTAGGTGAAATTTTAAGTTAATAAAAATTTCCTGCCAAGTGGTTTGTCTGTTTTATTTTTCAGAGACTAGTGCTTTTATATAGGAGCAGGACTATTTGTTCATTTTTAACAAAATCTGCAATCCAAATTTGGTCATGACATTTTAGCATACTTCATTCATTTTAGGTTCTTTTAAATTAGTGTATTACTTGGCAGAACTTCATACTTCTAATTTTTTTTTAAAGATTTTATTTATTTATTTGACAGAAATCACAAGTAGATGGAGAGGCAGGCAGAGAGAGAGAGAGGGAAGCAGGCTCCCCGCTGAGCAGAGAGCCCAATGCAGGACTCGATCCCAGGACCCCGAGATCATGACCCGAGCCGAAGGCAGCGGCTCAACCCACTGAGCCACCCAGGCGCCCCCATACTTCTAATTTTAATTTTGTAATAAATATACTACTTTTGAGTTGCCGGAAGTATTTTCCCAAACTAGTTATGTGATTGTCACATTTGCCCATAAAATACATAGGGGCAGGTGTAAAACTCCTGAGTAAAATGTGTAAATTTCATCCAATCAAGAAGTATTTATTAAGCACCTGCTAGGTGCCAAGCACTGTTCGGGGTGCTGGGAGAGAGAGTGGTCAGCAGGGTACTTGGGATACTTTTTTTTGTGGTACATATATATTATGGAGGGAGAGATACAAGATACACATGTAAACGAATGAAAAAGGGTTATTTTAGATACTGAGAAGGACTTGGGGGGGAACCCTGTTTTGTTAAAGTGATGTGGAGGGGTCTAATTTAGACTGAGTAGTCAAGGAAGACCACATTTAAGAGATAATACTTGAGGGTGCCTAGGAGGCTCAGTGGGTTAAGCCTCTGCCTTCGGCTCAGGTCATGCATGATCTCAGGGTCCTAGGATTGAGCCCCACATTGAGCTCTCTGCTCAGTGGGTAGCCAGCTTCCCCGCCCCCCACCTGCTTCTCTGCCTGCTTGTGACCTCTCTCTCTGTCAAATAAATAAATAAAATCTTAAAAAAAAAAAAAGGGATAATACTTGAGCTGAGACCTTGATGATGGAGAATTAAACCCCCTGAATTTCTAGGGACAGAGCGTTCTAGACAGGAGAAAACAGCACAAAGATTCTAAGGTGGGAAACAGGTTTGGCCTGTTCAAGGAACAGCGAGAAGTCTAGACTGTAGGAGCCAGATCACACAGGACTGTGGAGGTGATGGTAAGGAACTTAGAGTTTGTTTTGTTTTCTATTTTCTGGTTACAGTGGGAAGCTAATTGAAGGTTTTGAACAGAGGATTGATAGTCTAGAGGGGGAAACATACAATAATTAAGTACTTATATAAATATTCAATACTTATATAAGTACTTATATAAATAGATAAAGATTGGGGGAGGATAGGAGGACTAAACTTGTTAGGAGCCTCAGGAAAGATATTCCTGAGGAAATGATGTTTAAATGAGAGCTAAAGAATAAGCATGAATTGATTAGGGCAGTGATGTGGAAAAGAATATTCTAGACAGAGGAATATCGTGAGTGAAATACGAGTCTAGAAAGAGCTTTAATAGCATAAGGATCTGAAAAAAGGCTAGCGTGTCTGTTTTTGTAGCTTACTGAGGTGAGAGTAGGAGAGATTTGGCAGTATAGGATTTTATAAGACATGTGTAGGATTTTGGTTGTTAATCCTCTGTAATAGTGATTTTAGGGAGAGTAATTTAATCACACTCATATTTACCTGTATTATTTAGTTGCTACTTTGTGGAATTTAGACTGGATTAGAGGAGGTGGCAAAAAGGGAGTCCAGTTACGTACTGCTCTGTATTTGTGTGCTGTTGAAACTGGAAGTGATAGTATTCTTTAATTAAATAATTGATTGCTTTTACTTTCAAAGATTCTCCTTTGAAATCCCTTGCTCTTTATATCATCACTGTTTGCAGCACATTTTGAAATAGTGTTGCTGCTTTTGCTTTGTACAGTGAAAGTGGCCTTGTGACCTGGAAGTAAAGGCTCTTAGCTTTTGCAAATCAAGTAAGCTAGGTATTTCTTTCTGTAAGGAGAAAAAAAATCAATTAATGTAGAAAAATAATCTTTAAGAATAGTGGTTAGTTGGATAAGGTGTTCTTGGATTGTTGGCTAATAATGTTCCCCTCCTCAGTAGACTGTTTCCTGGAAGAGAAGGGACTCTTTGCATTGCATTGAACACAATAGATACCGTATGTCTCCATAGATTGGAAAGGGGCATTTAGTAGACAGGTTCAAGGGGAGAGTCTTCTAAAAACGTTGATGTGGGAAAGGGTAATAAATAAGCTCCCCAGGAGTAAGTTGTTACTGTGTGGGATCAGGCCATTGATAGGAAAGAAAGCCAGATAAGGGGTATAGACTCTGAAACCAGCTATTAGGTCTTTTTGTTTGTTTTGTTTTTTAAAAGAGCAGAAACCTACACTTGTGGAACTTGTCTCTGTTGTTTCATGTTTTATAGTTCTTTCTTTCTTTTTTTTTTTTTTAAAGACTTTATTTATTTATTTGCCAGAGACAGAGGGAGAGAGAGCGAGCACAGGCAGACAAAGAGGCAGGCAGAGGCAGAGGGAGAAACAGGCTCCCTGCCGAGCAAGGAGCCCAATGTGGGATCCTGGGATCATGACCTGAGCCGAAGGCAGCTGCTCAACCAACTGAGCCACCCTATTGAGTAAAGTTCTTCTGCAAAGGTTACCTTCTTTTAGTGTCCTAGGTAAACAAAGGAAGAGTTTATATAGCTGTTTCGGGGAGTTACGTGATTTTTGAAGTGGTAGCTGTGGTCTTTGGTGAAAAAGAGCCCAGAAGCCGATGAAACTGTAGGATATAACTCTATACCTCACTGACTCTTCTTCTTGTGTTTTCCATTAAAATATTAATCCTGGGCTTTGCTTTAATAAGGGAAGTGTGCTATTATATTACTTGTTAGCTTTACTGGATGTATGAGTTTTAGAAACTTCTTAGGACCTTAGCTTAGCCATTTAAGTTTCACAGCAAACAATATTTACATTTCCTGTTTTAAGCTTTGTAATTTAGAGTAATTTCCAGGTGGTGCCCACAGGGAAAATTGGGTTCTGAGTTATCAGGTAAAATCGATCCCCCCAACCTCCTTTTACACAGATCAGTTTCTGTGTGCATATAGTAGCAGAAGTTGTTTATGGAATAGTGTGTGCTCCAGAAATAGCTACTGTTCATGTTTAGCTGTTAAGACTTAATAGTAGAGGTTGTATTCAGTATTGCTGCTTATCTGTATATATAGTGGGAAATCTTAGCAATATTCTTTTTTTTTTTTTAAGATTTTATTTATTTATTTGGCAGAGAGATCACAAGTGGGGGGGGGGAAGCAGGCTCCCTGCTGAGCAGAGAGCCCCATGCGGGGCTTGATCCCATGGCCCTGAGATCCATGACCTGAGCTGAAGACAGAGGCTTAACCCCCTGAGCCAGCCAGGTGCCCCTTTTAGCAATATTCTTGATCCTGTTATAGAGGGAATGAGAAATCCAATATGACTTGGCCATCACTTTTTTTTTTTTTTAAGATTTTTATTTATTTATTTGACAGAGAGAAATCACAAGTAGATGGAGAGGCAGGCAGAGAGAGAGAGAGAGAGAGAGGGAAGCGGGCTCCCTGCTGAGCAGAGAGCCCGATGTGGGACTCGATCCCAGGACCCTGAGATCATGACCTGAGCCGAAGGCAGCGGCCTAACCCACTGAGCCACCCAGGCGCCCTGGCCATCACTTTTTATAACTATTTTTAGATGATCTGGAATAAAGGGGAAGTTATTTGAAATTTTGTTTAGTTTTGATGCTTTAGGAGAAGTTTGTAATGCAGGAATTCAAGTAACCTCTTTCTCTTGTTTTAATTCTAGGTGAGAATTATGAAGATGATGACCTAGTTAACTCTGATGAGGTTATGAAGAAACCATGTCCAGTGCAGATTGTTCTTGCTCATGAAGATGACCATAACTTTGAGCTCGATGAAGAAGCTTTGGAGCAGATATTGCTACAGGAGCACATACGAGATCTTAACATAGTAGTGGTATCCGTGGCAGGAGCTTTTCGTAAAGGGAAATCATTTCTACTGGACTTCATGCTTAGATATATGTATAACAAGGTGAATAGTGTCTTTTAAATTGAACCCAGTTAAAAACAACCAACCTTGTTTAAAAACCATAGACAAAAAACAGTGAGAGCTGTGTCTTTAATTTTACAAAAATCTGGTTCTTGATAAGACTTCTCATTAAGACAGTAATCTAAGTTTGAGGTTTGATTCTTCCTCATCTCCATAATTGCTTTTTGCTATAGTACACGATGATGCATATGACTGAGCATCTACTGTAGAGACATTGTCGCTCTGACCTGCAGTGTCTTAAGTATACCCCAAAGTCTCTGATGTACTGCTCATTTCTCCCTTTTTGTGATTTCTTCACACCTTCACCTTCTTGATCACCTTTCTAACAATGTGTGAAGTAGGCTGATAGAAACTTTTGTAAAAGTACACCTGTGCTCTTCCAGTAAGTCAGCTTCAGTCACTATTACATTTTGAAATCAAGTCCAGTTCCTTAGCGTGGCTTCCAGAGCTTTTCATAATGTCTGAGCTGTATCAGGTATACTATAGTTTTTGCAGTTCCTCAAGTGTTTCATGTCATTTCTCAAATGTTGGTGTATTCTTGGCTAAGCTTTGCATAGCAGGCCTTCCCTTAAAATTTTTTTTTTTTTTTTTTTTAAGATTTCATCTATTCATTTGACAGAGAGAGATCACAAGTAGGCAGAGAGGCAGGCAGAGAGAGAGAGAGGGAAGCAGGCTCCCTGCTGAGCAGAGAGCCCTATGCAGGAGTCGATCCCAGGACCCTGAGATCATGACCCGAGCCGAAGGCAGCGGCTCAACCCACCGAGCCACCCAGGTGCCCCCAATTTTTTTTTTTTTTTTAAAGTAGACTCTGTGCCCAACATGGGGCTTGAACTCACAACCCTCAGATCAAGAGTTACATGTTCTAGGACTGAGTCAGCAGGTTGCCCTGAGGCCTTCTCTGATTTTTAAGACTATGTTATATCCAACTTTCATGGCACAAGTTATTTGTTTCATTGATACTGCTTTAGTTACTTATTTTTCCTGGCCAGTTTAATCTCTTCCAGGAGAGAGTCTTACCTTAATTACTACATCTACCTCACCTAACACATTAATTGGCCCATAGTAAGCATTTATTTTCTGTTTTGACCAATGACTCTCCCTTTCTCCACAGTTTTTTCACTTTTTAATGGTACTAAGCAATTGTTATTTCCCTCTCCCTCCCTGATTTTGGCTTTCTCCCTTGAAAAAAAAGCACAAAATAATATCACTTGAATCAGAGTGTTCTTCTAACAGTTGAGAGTTGGGTTGAGGGGGTGAGAATTTGATAGGGACAAAGAAGGAGGAATTGGAAATTTGGAATGGAGTACTTAGGCGGAAGAACTTTCTACAGGGGGCGTTTGACATTCAGAAATTACATGAAGATGCTAGAAATAACACTTTGACAGAATTATGTAATTGTCTAAACACATGTCAGGGTGCTCACCTTTACAAGTTCTGTATCAGTCTGTAACCGGGTGTGCATCTGCCCTAAGGTAAGTAACATGGTAAACATTCCTAGTTGATTTTCCAGGAAGCTTTTCAGTAAATTGTTGTCATAGGATTTGTCTCAGTCATGGTCAGGTATGCCTCAGTATCAAGAATGTAGTTCAAATTAAATAACACTGTTGTGCATGTTTAGCAAATTGAGAAAGATTCAGTATTTCATCCATTTAGACTTGATTATTTCTCATAGTTTTACATCTGAAATAAAAAAATGAATAAATAGTGACATACTCTAAAAAAAAGAATGTCTATTTAAAGATGGAGTGTCCATTTAAAGATGATAATTGAGGTTCTAACTCCTTAAATTAGCTTGTGTATATTGTATATATATATGTATGTCTGATCTGTTTAATGCAAATGTATTTAATTCCTAGTGGGTCACAGACAAATGTTCAAAGGGGAAGAAAGCGTAGATCACTTGCCTAGCAGTGACAGATAAATTTCACCTCATGTGCCATTTCTGAATCCATCTCTGATCTATTAGTAGTGGTTGTTCAGAGGGGGAGTAGCAGCCTACACAGTGTCATGTTTTTGCAGTCTCTGAAATAATGCTTTCCCTTTTCCTGAGCGGGACACTGGAGCCACAGGAAGGTTATGAGGGTCTGAGTGAGGTTATATACCTAGTTAGTGGCCTCTAAGCTGAAATGTTGTTATTAATTTTCATTGATAAGGTTTCCATATAGAATTTCTGGTATAAATAATATTATTCTGTTAATTAAAAATGACATTAAACATTGTCTGATTTGGGGGATAGCATGCCTCTACTTACACTGATTCAGTGGTGGGTCATGCTTTTCCTTGGAGAATGAAAGTAAAGAAGGAGAAGTCACAGTGATTAGTTTTGAATTTATTTCATGAACCATATCTGCCTGCAGAGGTGGAATGCCAGCTGAAGAAGGTAGGAGATGAGTAGTGGCTTACACTGACTTTGTATGTCCTCTTTATTGACCTGAGTCAATTTATGTAAGGGTGCAGTTCACTAAAGGAGCTAAATATAAATATTTTACTTCATGATTTAGAAATAGATGACTGTTCTCATTTTGAGTAATTAATAAAGTAATAATACAAGTTTAAATGTGAGCTCGTTTCTGTTGGACAAAAATGAAAACTTCAAACTAAGAATATTCTGAGGTGTTTATCAAACATTTCTAAATTATAGGGGAAATTCTGATTTGTAGGTCTCATTCTTGTGAAGTAAATAGCTTCTTAGTGTGTGTGTGTTTGTTTTTTTGAGCTGCCACTTGTATATTGAAAGTAGATTTTCAGAAGTATAGGAGGAAAGAAGTTAGCCATCTTTTGTAAACTTAAGAGGTGAACTAAACATTTTTCTAGAATAAAATCCCCTTGTGTATTGGAATTGATCAGTTACTATAGTTAAACTTTTACCATGAAATATAAGATATGAGAGGGTCACTAAAATTGCTAATTCTTGAATTCATAATGTGGGAAAACATTTTGAACTTAGAAGGATGTCACTTAACGACATTTGCTATGAATGCCATATATGAGGAATACCACAGAAATTCAGTTATTGTTGGTGAACCTAATAATTTGTAAGTAGAATATTTATCACTTGTAAAAGTCATTCTCAAAAAGCTACAGATGAAATAATTACAAAAAATTTATGTGAGAACGATCAGGTTTAGTATGTCAGTATTTATTTATTTAAAAATTTTTATTTATTTGATAGAGAGAGATCACAAGTAGACAGAGAGGCAGGCGGCAGGCTCCCCGCTGAGCAGAGAGCCTGACTTGGGTCTCGAACCCAGGCCTCCTGAGATCATGACCCGACCCGAAGGCAGAGGCTTAACCCACTGAGCCACCCAGGCCCCCCTAGTATGTCAGTATTTAAAAAACCATGATTTCGTTTATAGAAGTAGGGAGTTACACAAGAGAAGATGAAAATCTGTAATGAGAGACAAAATAGGTGGTAATGGTGGGAGAGAGGATGACTTTTCCTTGCTAATTATATATACACTCAAGTATTTTATACCTTTCCCTTTCTAATGCTGACTTGGTTGTTGGGGGAATAGTTCAGGTAAATACATTTTTTCTTTTTTTTCCTGAAGTATAATTTATATACAGGGAAGTACCCAGATCGTAAGTGTAAACTTGCTGAAATTTTACATATATATATATTTTTATATATATATATCCATATTACCACTACCCAGACGAGGATATAGAACCTTACCCTCCACTTGTTATATCGCTTCCATTTAATATTTACCCCCCAGCTCATAACTACCCCAAAAGGTAACTGCTGCACTAAACTGTCATACCACAGACTGGTTTTGCCTGTTTTTGAACTTTACATGAATGAAATCATCCCATAAGAGTTTTGTGTTTTGTTATTTCTGATCAAAATTTATCATGTAAAAGTAGTTTCAGTTTCAGGAATCAGTTTAGGAAGGTCACAATTTAGAATTAAGTTCTGTCTGTAAAACTTAATAATTAAAGATGAAAATCTTTAATCTTTATGTCTGTAAAACTTAATACTTGGGACATATTAAACATTAAGCAATGGTGAGAGCTGTTACTGAACTCTTCTGGATAGAATCTTAATTGTGTATAGGGTTGCTTGCAGTTTTATATCATTCTCTGTTTTTTAAGAAACATTATGAAGAATTTTTAACACATGTAAAAGTAGATAATAGTATAATGAGTGCTCATGTATTTAGTTATCAACTCAATCTCATTTTATTAAACCCCAACTCATTCCATACCTTATGTGTTGTTTTGAAGTATGTCCAGATACATAATTTCATTTGTCAGTATTTCAGTATATATCTCTTTTAAAAGATAAGGGGCCTTTTGGACATTACAGTAATGCCATACATAAAAGCAAATTCCTTGTTAGGTAATACAAGGGATCTGCTTTCCAGTTGACTCAGATGTTTTAATTTTTAAATTTTTAACAGTTTGTTTTGAGTCAAAATTGAACCGAATGAGGTCCACATTGTGATTGGTGGCCTTTAAAGCATTTTTAAACTCTTTTTAAGGCTTCCCTCCATCTCTTTATTCTTGGCAATTAATTTGTTGAAGAACCTGGTTGTTGGTCTTCCCTAGTCTGGATTTACTGATTTTTATTCCATTGGTATACTTTACATGTTCCTTTGTCCTATGCGTGTTAATGCTGAGGACTTGATCAGACTCAGGTTTGACTTTTTGGTAAGAGCAGCTCATAGATGATGTATTCTTCCAAGAGGAAGTATAGATTATCTTTTAAGATAACAGTTTTTGAATCATTACGGATTTCTAGGTATTCTGATTACTGAGTATTTAATAGGTACTATCTCACTCAGTATTCACATTAACTCTATGCGGTCTTTTAGTATTTCAGCTTGATGGTTGTAGAAACGAGGCACAAAGGACATACCTGGCAAGGGTAAGATCCAAACCAGGCAGTTTGATTCCAAAGTCTTTATTTTTAAAACCACTATATAAAATGATGTTGGGTCCCTTTCCATACCTACACTGAACTGTTCTTTTATAAATGGTCACTTTTCAATGTTTACTTCAGTACTTGAGACAGACTGACAGAGTGCATGCCTGCTGACTTGTTTTGCTCCCCACTGGTATCTATGCTTAATGAGTAGAGTTTTGACTCCATTTATAGCATAATTACTAAAAACATTTTAAGGGAAACTGTATGTAGTTTTTATTTTTTACTATTTAAAGAGTTGTTCCCTGAATGGCTTCCAGAGATCATTAATAAGAACTATCTTTAAGGATCATATGTGCTGCTGCATATAATTTGCCAAAAGCACAGATATCTCTAACTTGGCCATATCAGATGTTGAACTTGATTTCATCTTTTTTTCCTAAAGCTAACAATGTCTGAGATGTGAGGTTCGTGGGAGATGTTTGAATGCATGAAGAAAAATGTGGTTTGTTTCATGTTTTTTTCTAAGAAGGAAATGTATTTAGAGGGGCACCTGGGTGGGTCAGTCGTTAAGTGACTGCATTTGGCTCAGGTCATGATCCCAGGGTCCTGGGATTGAGCCCTGTGTCAGGCTCCCTGCTCTGCAGGAAGCCTGCTCCTCTTTCTCCCACTCCCCCTGGCTTGTATTCCCTCTCTCACTGTCTCTCTGTCAAATAAAATCTTCAAAATAAAATGCATTTAGAGGAAGAACAATATTTTTAAAAATTTCTTCCTAGGGTTATTTTTATTATTATTATTATTATTTTTGTGTGTGGTGTAACTTACATACAACAGAGTGCATAAACCTTAGTATAGCCAGTGAGTTTTTATGTACCTGTACTTATGTAACCACTGCCATTTGGATCAAGAAAGAGAACACGACCAGCATTCTAGAATGCTGTCTCCTTTTGCCAGGTATTCCTATCTTTAACATTGAGAGTCCGACCACCATCTTGACTTAAATCACCGTAGATTAGTTTTATCGACTCTTGAACTTAACATAAATGTAATCATAAAGTATGCACTCTTGTGTCTGGTTTCGTTCATTCAACATTGAATCCAAGAGATTTTTCCATTTATTAATGCATCAGTAATTGTTGTTTGTTATTGCTGAGTGGTGTTGCACTGGATGAAGATATCACAATTCACTCCTTTTGATAGACATACGGATTATTTATAATTTTTGTCTGTTGTGAATAAAGCTACCATGAACTTTCTTGTACAAGTCTTGGCAACATAAATACTTACTTCTGTTGGATATATTCCCAGGAGTAGAAATGCTAGGTCCATAATGCCCATTTAACTGTAGTAGGGACTGCCAAAATTTTTCCAAATTGGCTTTACCAATTTGTACTTCCATGAGCAATGTAAGAGGTTTACATTCTTAATACATCTGAGGAACAGTATTGTCAGTCTTCTTAATTTTAGCTGTTCTGATAGGTATGCATTTTCTAAGTTTTAAGCCATCATCTTACTCTTTATAGGTTCATGCTTATAAAACTGTTGCCACATTTAATGTAGAAATTTAGCCCATCCATTTAATTATTACTTTAACTGAAGAAGCTTTTGTATATTTCACTTAATGCAAGTGAAGCAGTATATGCAAGAAGCCAGCAAAATTTGATCAGAATTTCAAAAAGGAAAATAAGCATTGGTGGGCTTATTTTTATCCCTGAATATGAGCTGAGGGGTTGGGTATAGAGGTTATGTGATCTGTGAACTATTTTTTTTCATTTGCACACTGACTTTTTTATCCTCCTAGATTTTGATTTCTGGGTTGAAACTAATCTTCCGTTCTCTCATGTGCAGGTTTAAAATTAGTATGAGTAATTGCAGTTAGAAAAACTTCACCAAATGTTGCCAGAGCTAGAGGAATCGGAAGCAGAGGCGATGGAGGAGTCTACAATATATTGTTCAAAGTACTTATAGCAGTGTTTTGGGAGAGACTTTCTTGGTTGCATTCCTGAATCTGTTCCCTAAAAAATGTGCTGTCATTTGTAGTCCTCGAAAACACCTCTCTAACTTTAAGCGCTGAATGTATGTACTGCCTGTTGTGTGTATTATCATCAAAATTAGGGTACCTATATCGTCATATATTTGGACTTGGGAGAACATAAATTATTTGTTCCAACAGATCTTTTTCCATTTTGAAGTCTGTGTTCCTTTTAAGTTAAAATTTACTGTTTCTAAAGTGCTTGATTTCATTTAGGTCATTTATTGAAGGATATCTGAAATAATAGACTGTTAATGTAAATACTGATTACTCAAACACAGTTTTAAGATATTTAGGGAGTTAAACAGTCTTGTGTAATTTAAGTTCCTTTTATATTAATATTAACTTTTTGAAGAATACTTTTTTTAAAAGATTTTATTTATTTGACACAGAGGGAGAGGTCACAAGTAGGCAGAGAAGCAGGCAGAGAGAGAGGAGGAAGCAGGTTCCCCGCCAAGCAGAGAACCCGATGTGGGGCTCGATCCCAGGACCCTGAGATCATGACCTGAGCTGAAGGCAGAGGCTTTAACCCACTGAGCCCCTGAAGAATACTTTTTTTTTTTTTTTTAAAGATTATTTATTTGACAGAGATCACAAATAGGCAGAGCATCAGGCAGAGATAGAGGGGAAAGCAGGCTCCCGGCTGAGCAGAGACACTGATGAGGGTCTTGGTCCCAGGACCCTGAGATCATGTCCCGAGCCAAAGGCAGAGGGTTAACTCACTGAGCCACCCAGGTGCCCCTGAAGAATACTTTTTAAGAATACTTTTTAGAAGTCATTAACTCCCTGCTTCTTTCCCTCATTTTCCCAAACAATTTTGTGTTGAACTTAGGCAATGTTTTGTTATCACTGTGAAACATTACTTTCTTACATATATTTTTAAGTAACCAATAGGGTGCATTTTGTATAGACACTTCAGTAATGCTCACCATAATCCTTTAATCAGAAAGCAAGTTTAGGGGCACCCGAATGGTTCAGTTGGTTAAACGGCCGCTCTTGATTTTGGCTGGAGGTCATGGTCTCAGGGTCCTGGGATTGAGCCCGGTGTTCTTCTCTGTGCTCAGTGGAGCACCTGCTTGAGGATTTTCTCTCTCCCTTTCTCCCTTTCTCTTCCCCTCCTGCGCTCTTGTACACTTGCTGGCTCTCTTAAGGAAAGAAATCGTCAAAAAAAAAAAGCAAGATTAGGGTTATCTGGCTGGCTTAGTAGAACATGAGACTCTTTGATCTTGAGGTTGAAAGTTTGAGTCCCATATTGGGTATAGAGATTAATTAAAAATATTTTAAAAAATGTTCTAGCCATAGGATTTTTGACATATTGCACTAGTACATGGAGAGATACAGCAGCTCCTCCAGTGGACATTCCTTTTCTTCCTAGACTTCTGTAGTATTTTGATGGATTTTGTTTGACAGGGAGTCTTTGTTAAGCTTTTGTATACTAAGTGTATTTGATTTTTGGTTTTTCTTTTAACAGCTTTATTGAGATATAATTCACATACCATATAATACATGCATTTAAACTGCACAGGTTCATAGTCTTTAGTATGTTAGAGTTGTACAACTATCATCCCAATCAATTTTTGAACATTTTTATCACCTCAGAATGAGAAAAATGAAGTCCTATACCCTTTAACTATAACTTCTTCCTCAACCCCAAATCTCTGGCCCTAAGGAACTATCAATTTGTTTTCTGTCTCTATACATTTGCCTGTTCTGGACATACACATAAATGGAATCATACCATACATGGTCTTTGGTGACTGATTTCTTTCACTTAGCATAATTTTTTTTTTTTTAAAGATTTATTTAAGAGAGAGGATGAGTGGGGATTGAGGGGCAGAAGGAGAGGGAGAAGCAGACTCTCCACTGAGCAGGGAGCCTGACTCTCAACTTGATCCCAGAACCCTGAGATCAAGACAGAGCCCAAGGCAAATGCTTAACTAACTGAGCCACCCATGTGCCCCCAGCGTAATGTTTCAAAGGTTCATTTATGTTGTAGCATTATGGTGCTTCATTACTTTTTAAGACTGATAATACTTAATTGTATAGACATAGATTTTATTTATCCATTTTATCAGTTAATGGACATATGGGTTGTAACTAATAACCCATATGGCATTGGGTTATAACTAATGCTGTGATTATATGAATATTAATATAACCTTTCACTAATTATATGAGTATATTATAATAATAATAGAAATAGATAAGGATCTAGCTTCAGTTCTTTTGTATGTGCCTATCCAGTTGTCTAAGCACCATTTATTAGAAAGGCTATTCTTTCTTCCATTGAATGTCTTGGCACTTTTTGTTGAAAATTAGTTGATGATAGACATGTGAGTTTATTTCTGGATTCTCAGTTTTATTTCATTGGTCTATATATCTGTTCTTAATGCCAGGACCTGACTGTCGATTACTGTTGGTCTTTAGTAAGTTTTCAAATGAAGAAGTGAGAGTCCTCTTATTTTGTTTTTTTTAGGTTGTCTGTTCTAAAAAATAATAAAGGAAGGTGATCTATTCTAAGTCCCTTGCAATTCCATATGAATTTTAGACTTAGCCTGTCATTTTCTATGGGAGGTTAGCTAGAAGTCTGTTGGTAATTGGACATTTTAAAATGTCTTCAAAGTTAAGGATATCTTTTTAACCGTAGATTTTCTATTTCAATTCTTGTTGAGTGTGTACCTAAGTAGATAGAGTTGTCCTTTGTCTGAGCTTGTGATTTGGGTCAGTCATAATGTTACCTATTTGTCTAGCCTCAGAAGAGAGGAGGACTTAGACATGGACTTAGGTAAGATGTTAGACAATTTTAAACTGTTCTAAGACTAATGTTTCTTAATTTGTTCTAGGGCTTGCAGGGTATTCTTACATATTGATACGAAAATAGTAAATGATGCTTGGTGGTCAGAATGTGTATATTGTATCCACAACTTGGGTGTTGATCGTTTATAACCTACCTCCTAAATTAGGTAGATTTACAAGATTAAGATTTTCATCCATGGTGCATTTGTGGAGAATGTCTAACTAAGAAGGATTTCTTTCTTTTATTGTAGTGTTACTTAAATTTTTAATTTCATCCCTTTTGTCATTTTTCCTCACAGCTATAAGTTATTATGGCCTTTATTCTTCCAGTCCATCCATTGAAGCATGTGGGTCTGCAAACAGGAGTTGTATGTGTTCTGACACATGCAGACCTGGCTGGACTACCAGCTCTTGTGTTTTTTAAAGTTTACCTAGCTGTTGTTTTACTTTGTTGCTAGGGAATGTTATCTTTCCTATGGTAAAATAAGAATTTGTTTCTTATTATTTAGAGTAGGTAGGGGTTCTTTATTGTTGACAATTATATTACATTGGTAAGTACCAGTTTATTCACTACAGTATTGGACTATATTTAAAATTCAGGTGTTTTCAGATTACCTATTACCATTAAGATTCATTTTTTAAAGAACTTTTATTTTACTGGAGGGCTAAGATTATTTTTGGAATTTTGAATTTTAAGGCTTTTTTTTTTTGTTTTTGTCTCCACAGTAGTAAATGGTAACAGTTTACTGTTTTTCAGTTCTTAGATTTATTTTTAGTACCTTATGACAAACAGTATCTATTTTCAGTGAGGCTGCTTCTAGAATTCACTGGAATGCTCCTGCAGGGCGGGAATGTATGTTCTTGTGCAGTGCTGTAGTCCTCGAACCTGGAACAGTAGCTGGAATGTGGTAGACATTCAATGAGTACTTGCAGAGTGAATGTATAAATGTATTTTATGGAAGTTACCAATATTCTTTATGATACAGATAGACTTCTTAACTTCAAGTTTTAAACCTGTCGTTCTTTTTTTTTTTCTTCTTTAAAAATATTTATTTATTTTAGCAAGAGAATGCACATTAGTTGGGGGGAGGGGCAGAGGGAGAGGATCTTAAGCAGGTTCCCTTTAGGAGCCTGACTTGGGGCTAGATCTCATGACCCATGAGATCATGACCTGAGCTGAAACCAGGAGTCAGAGGCCCAACTGACTGAGCCACCAAGGCACTCCTTCATCATTTTATTGACTAATCGGTGGTTTTTAAACATTCTATTACAGGGTCAACTAAGAAAAGATGATATATAGACAATAGAATTTTTTTCTTTTGAGACCTCAATTCTTTTTAAAGTTTTTGAGAGGGTAAAATTAACAAACATGTTAGCCTGTGATTTAGGGCAATCTACTTTTAAAAATTGATATTTGCTGTCTGTGTAATTGTTTTTAGGAATAATAAAAGGGACATATTTCTTCCATATCTCTTACCCATGCTCCAAAGGAAACACACTGTTAAGCTTAGTAATTAAAATTTTTTTACGTGTTCATTTGTTGAACATATATTTTGAATGCCTGCTATATCCAGGCATTATTCTGTGTCCTGGGTATACTGTTCTGTGTTTTGAGGGTGGAGAAAACAGGCGAAACTTACTTCCTTACGGAACTTACATTCTCATAGAGGAGATAGAGAAATAAGACAGATAAGTGAAATACAGAATAAAAACCGATTTATCTAAAGGGTGGATTCTTTTAAATTACGCATATAGGTTGGACCTTTTAAAAGTAATCAATTTGTTGAGTAGGGAATGAGAAGCTACATGTGAGAGCCAAAAATGGTGTAAGATACTTTGGTAGGAGCTGTTCGGTAAACAGTTGGAATTTATATTGTGTGCTCTTAAGACTTAACACAAGAAATGTAGCGCAATGCCATGTTGTAAAGATAACCACCTGTAGTGTCAGCAGTATTTTTTAGGAGTTCAGAAGAGTTGGAGTTTCTTGAATGCTGGCTTAGGCCAGGCAGAGAACAGGTGGAACAAAGGTATAGATACGCTAAACAACATACATATTTGGAATAGTGGTCATTTTGGTATGGTAGAAATTTGTTTTGTGTGTTAGTGGATTATAGGGTATATAGGAGCAGAGGTTGGAAAAGTAAATTGAAGGTGGATGGTATGCAACAGATCTCTCAGCGGTTCTATAGGTAAATGGGGGAACTGCAGATGATTTTTTTTTTTAAGATTTTATTTGAGAGAGAGTGGGGTGGAGGGGCAGAGGGGGAGAATCTTCAGGCAGACTACCTGCTGAGTGCAGAGCCTGATTCAGGGCTGATTTCACCATATGAGATCAGGACCTGAGTTGAAACCAAGAGTCAGGTGCTTAACTGACTGAGCCATCTCTGCACCCCCGAAGATGACTTTTTAGGACAGTAGCATGATTCCATTTCTTGTTGAGAAAATTAAGTGACTTTGGGGGAATGGGTTGGAGAGCATAGCATGGAGGTGCAGGAAGACCTATTTAGAGCATCTAAAATATAGTCCAGGGGCAGGACCACCATTGTGCTTATTTAGGGGGTACCATTATTCCTCTAATCCTGTGAAGGGTCCCTACAGAAGCATAAGTCCTAAGTACATAATGTGAATGGAGTGTGTCATGTGGCAGCTTTGTCATCAATAGAGAGCCGAGGGGGCCTTAAGATACTGAAAAGTGAGGAAGAGTCCAAGAGAATTTTATAATTGATAAGATTGGTAACCTACTGGGGATGGGAGTTTTGTGGAATAATAATCATTAGAGATAGTTTGAAGTTTAAGATTGATCTTCACATTTAGGTGTCCACTTTTTTTTTCCACCTTAAATCTGCTTTTCACAAATTGCTTCATCCCTCATTGAGCCTACCCTAAACATCTTTACTGGTAATGTGAGCTTCGTTACCTGTTTTGGACTATGTATCTAAGCTTATTAGAAGTACTTCTGAAATAGGAATTTTTCCTGTGGGGTTCTTTGAGTAAAGGATATGTGGGCGAAAGTATAGGGATCTTGATACTTGGTGAACTTACTCATTTATTATGTTCCGGAATTAATTTTCCAGATAATTATCTTAGAGTATATGAACTTTTATATTATTTCACAGTGTTTAATTATAGTTGTTTGACCCTGTGGTTTTAGTTATTAGAACATTTTTTTGCGGGAAATTTTAAACTTAACCCAAAGATAGGATAGTATAATGAACCCCAGTGTATGTGTCAACATTTTGTTGGTCCTACTTCATCTGTATACTTCCCTGCCCTTTCATTTTTTGCTGGAATATTTTAAAGCAAATGCCAGGTATATTTTCTTGAACTTTGCTATTGTTAGTATTACTTACAATACTGTTACCACACCAAGCAATCAAGTACTTCCTAGTAAAACACCATGTCTGGGATCAGATTTTCCTTTTGGTTTTGAAAAAGGCTTATCTTTCTTTCTTTCTTTCCTTTTTTAAAACAAAACAAAACAACAACAACAAAAAAAAAACAGTTGGATTGTTTGAATCAGGTTCCAAGCAAGTGTTGTGGTTATTTTTAAACTTGATATATTTTAAAGAGAAAATTAAGGCAGTGTGAAAACATTTTAGTATAAGCTATTCTAAGAGAGCAGTGCTTTTCTGACAGCCATTCTTTCTGGAACTTAAGTTTTGCTTATATGTATGAGGAGATGTCACAATAGCTGGTAGCTACTTTTTATGATTTTTAAACATAGCAAATCTTCAAAATGGGGAAAAGTGGGTATGACTTCACTTAACCTAGAAAAGTAAAGAGTGAAAAATACGAGATTTGAGAAGGTTCAGTTTGTAGGAGACTACAACTTTAGGACAAAAAACCTCAGATGGGACTTGTGATCGCTTTTGTAACTACATGTGTAATGTTATGGTGTATTTTATCTTGATGTACTTACATGCCTCATCTGTAAAATAAAGAATGGGTGATTTCTTATACTTCTCCTTAGTTCTTAATTTTTTGTGTTTTATTTTACATTTATGCTTGACTTTGACAGGATTCCCAAAGTTGGATTGGTGGAAACAATGAACCATTGACTGGCTTTACATGGCGAGGTGGTTGTGAGAGAGAAACGACAGGCATACAAGTTTGGAATGAAGTATTTGTGATCGACAGACCTAATGGAACAAAAGTAAAATACTGTTCATATTTCTTACTTTTTTTTTCTTTAATATTATTTTTTTGAGCTTTTTCATGGTATTAAAGATCAAAACAACACAAACTATTAATGTCTGATAACTTTAACATAACATATATGGATTATTATGTCAAAATGTGTGAGATATTTAGCTTACTTTTCTTACTAACTGATTTTGAGATTTATCATTTCAAATTTGGTTTTAATAGTCACTATTGGTGAGTATTTTACTTAGTGTTTTAAACTTTTAAATTCCTAGGTGGCTGTGCTGCTAATGGATACCCAGGGTGCCTTTGATAGCCAGTCAACTATCAAAGACTGTGCAACGGTGTTCGCTCTGAGCACCATGACTAGCTCTGTCCAGGTGAGACATGAAATGCTGTGGTATGATCAGTTCAGATAATCCTAATACCTTTGCTCTTTCTTAAAATGTTTTTTGAAAACAAAACAGATGAACATAGGTCAAGGGGGGGCGGGAAGAGAGGGAAGCAGACTGAACTGTAGAAGACTCAACTATAGAGAACTGAGGGTTGCTAGAGGGGAGGGTGGGGGATGGGCTAAATGGGTGATGGAGATTAAGGAGTGCACTTGTTTTTTTGAGCACTGGGTGTTACATATAAGTGATGAATCACTAAATTTCTGCTCTTGAAATCAGTATTACACTATATGTTAACTAACTAGAATTTAAAAATTTGAAAAAATCCACATTGAAAGAAAAGATTTTTTGATTAAAGAAAGGATTAAAATTAGAGTTATTTATGTTTCTTATTGGTCATTTATATTCCATACTTTTCTGGTTCACAGTGTGAAATTTCATACTTTTTGACTGGTTCGGAAGTAATAGCCAGTTCCTGGTGCGCTATATATATATATATTTATTTATTTTAAGATTTGTTCATTTATTTGAGAAAGAGCACATGAAAGGGGGGTAGGGTAGAGGTAGAGACAGAATCTCAAGCAGACTGCACTGAGCGTAGAGCCTGACATGGGGCTCGATCTCACAACCCCGAAATCCATGATCCGAGCCGATACCAAGAGTTGGAGACTTAACCCTACTGAGCCATCCAAGCACTCCTATGCTTTTTAAATTTTTTTTTATTTTTAAAGGAAAAGATACTGCATGCTGTCTTTAATTGAATTCAGACATATGGTTCCCAGATACATTAAGGTGTAGAGTATATCTGTATCTTCTATGTTTTGGCTAAACCAATAAAGAAAAAAACCCTCAAGTTTACTAACTTAGTTTTCTACTTGGTATGTATGACAACTAATACTTGATTATTTGAACTAATGGTGGTAAGGGTGGAAGAATTAATTCATATTTAACTTAGGAAGTGTATGTGCTGTTTCTGTAATACACTAAGGACTTACAGGAACTGTTTAATTTAGTAAAATCCCTTCTGTTTTCCCTTAAGTCTGTACTTTTAATTGTATTTGGTATTATATCAAGTTCTAGTCTTTTTGAAGCTAGTCCATCTCTTCTCTGTATAATTTAGGCTGACAGACTGAATTAAGTTACCACATGTCATTTTGTATCTCTTTACTTTCTTTTTCCTGAGATCATCTGTGGTTGATGCTTCTCCGGCTAAAGAATTTATTGAGTATGATGGTTAGCTCTAACTGGTGATGATGAGCCCAGAAGTATATACATGAATAATAGAAGTATGTGCTCCTCCTGAGATGATGTTTCCTATTGATGGTAGATCATAGGTGAAACTGTCACAGTGTCTTGGAATTTTTGTATGACTTTCTGGTCATATCTGGAGTATATGTCCAGTCTATATAAGTTCCATTTCCTTCCTTCCTCAATTTGAAGTATCTAGCTGTCAGAATGGAAAGCAAATTTTGGATATTACTATGAGATAAAAAAAAGAGTACTTTTCAGCTTGACTTCTGTTTTCTTATAGAGTTGGGGAGCTCTGGTGCTACCAGTTAAGTGATGCTTTGGGGACCCCTACAGTATCTTTTCTCCTTTTTGTTCTGCCATTTTCCTCTGATCTTGCAGGGTGGCGCATTTGCTTTCCTGAGGCAAGCAGAAGCCAGTCGTTGTGCGTTTCAGATTAGCTGCCTCTGTGGCTTGCCTTAAATTATACTGAGGGAATTCTCTGTCCTGAAATTTGTACCTTGGTGTTCTCTTGTTTATTTATTCAACTTTACAATAGTATAGGAGGCCTGGTTTTGGACAACTACTTAAAGCCACTCTGCCACTTAATAATCTGTAAAATGAGGATTTTTACCCATCTTGCATGCGATGGTTGTGTGGAGGCAGAAATAAGATCTAAATGAGGTATGGATAAGAAAATACCTTGTAAACCATAAATAACGAAAGTGAAAATAATTTTCATTTTTTCCCCCTCATCTTTGGGTCTACATTTCTCTTCCTTACATACATTACTATCTGGTTGATAGATCACTTGTCATTTATTCTTTCAACAAATAATTGTTGTACATCTATTAAGTAAATCTTCTCTTTTTGCCATTTGCAACCTGGCCCTGAAAATGAAAGTATCTTGACCTGTTTTCTAAAAGCTAAGGCCCCTGTGGGTAAGAATAGGTAGTCATGCTTTCAGATTTTAAGTTTAGCTCTAGTATAATCACCTCAGTCATTAATTACTTTTTAAGTACCATGTTTGGAAATAGTCAGCTGAGAATGTCATTTTAGGTTTGCTGTCCTATTTTGGCTGTTTATATTCTTGATCTCCAAGTGGTTCAGCTAGATTATCACTTACTTGCCGTTAGAACAAATTGTTCTATCTTTGGAATAACCCTGTTTTCTTTTCTTTTCTTTTTTTTTTTTTTTAAAGATTTTATTTATTTATTTGACAGAGAGAAATCACAAGTAGGCAGAGAGGCAGGCAGAGAGAGAGAGGAGGAAGCAGGCTCCCTGCTGAGCAGAGAGCCCGATGCGGGACTCGATCCCATGACCCTGAGATCATGACCTGAGCCGAAGGCAGCGGCTTAACCCACTGAGCCACCCAGGCACCCCTGGAATAACCCTGTTTTCTTAAACATAAGTTATTTCTCAGCAGAAGTGACATCTGTGGACACCCACTTTTCTCTTGCAGCTGCCTGTTTCACTTTTTAACCTGATTCAGAAGGATTGGACCTTTTCTGCAATTCAGTCTTTTCTCTGGTTTCCCTTCCTTGACAGCATGTAGACCTTCAGCTCTGGGCTCTGCCCTCTGCCCTGGCAAGCCTCCTAAAACATTCTATAGAAAGGGCAAGAGTGCCACCTACTGTTATTTTTTCAGCTGTCCTAAAATTTTCAATTTAAATTACTAAGATAGATGAGCCATGTAGACTTGATGGTAGACAAGGCACCTCTCAAATAACTAGAAACTGTATCTGTTGATCCATCCATTCATCCATCCAAACACACACACACAATTAATTATACCAGAGAGGAATATATCTTTGTAGAATTATGCCCCTCACATTCGTTAACTTAGAAAAATAATTGTGGAAACAATTTTCACTCAAAATGGTCATGTCATAATATTAAAGAAACTTTGAGAAGGAGAAAAAAATGTCTCCCGCTTTATCGCTTCTGGGCCTTTTGGCTAAGATCAAGTGTAAAAATGTCTCCCACTTTCTAGACCACAATGTTACATGTTCATAGTTTTTACATAATTTACTACCACTGCTTTCCTGTTAATGTTTTATCCCATTAGGAACAAAGAGAAAATCCTTTTTCTTGTGCCATTGGTTAAGCTAATGACTAAGTGATTAATTTGTGCTGACATATAAAATAATCTTCATATCTGCAAGTAAAGTTATACACAGGTGGGTATTAAAAAAATGAATAAAAACACAATTTTGTTTTAACAGGTATATAATCTGTCTCAGAACATTCAAGAAGATGATCTTCAACACTTGCAAGTATGTATTTCTCAAAGAATGTGTGCAAAGAATGGAAAATAAAATTCTTACTTAATTGTGACTTTGCATCTAGAAGCCTATTACAGTGTAAGAAAATTCAATATTAATATGGTTTTAAACTGATACAGAACTTCTTAACTAGAAGAAATTTTAAGGTATATCCATTCTGTTAGAAAATTAAATGCTTGACTTTCGGATGATTTTAAAGGCTTTGTTGTCTATCTGTTCTGACGTAGAATGGCTTTACAATTCTTTCAGTCTCTTTGGGGGCATTAATTTAAATAACTTGCTTTAATAGTTATTTACAGAGTACGGCAGACTTGCAATGGAGGAAATCTACCAGAAACCATTTCAGGTAAAGAAGTATTTTCTTGTTTTTTAGAAACTTACATGTAAAAAGCTGCCAAGCCACCTTATCTTTTGAGTCTGAAGATAAGAGGATATTAAAATAAACTCATTGTTCAGCAACAGATTCAGGAGAGTTGAAACTAGTGCTATTACCACCTTATTATTAGTAGGCTAACAGTAGGAAATAGAACAAATGAATATAGTTAGATTGCTAATACTTAGATTGAGAGGTTGATGTTACTCTTAATTAGATGTTATTCAATTCCTAAACTTGACACAGTCATGTAAATTTCTTTTTTACATGGGGAACTATCACAAAATATTAGTTTTTTTTGGTGTGTATGTGTGTGGTATATTACAAGTTGAGGTTAGTCCCGTTATTCTTTATTTGGTTTCATACAGAGAGGTTTCACAATTTATTATATCTTTCCCCTACTACCCCCTCAATCCCTGTATGTTTTTATTCCTTTTAAATGCCAGGTACAGAATACTAAGTCAAAAATAAACCTGGGTGGAGTTATTTGAGAAACATATGCTCTGCTTGCTTCTGTGGAGTCCTGTTGTGACAGAGATTTAAATTAAAAAAAAGCAAAGCTAATTTCAGATAGTTTCTTTGTTGAAGTAAGTGTAATTTATAAGTTGGCATTAGTACTATTTACTCAGATGTGTTATAGTCTGTGAGAATGACTCCGCCCTATTTACTTCTCAGTATGTGAAGTCCTTCTGGGTGACAGCATTGTTAGTGATTCTTAGTGTTGGTGGGTTTACATCGATCCTGCTTCAGTCTTACGTGGCTCAAGTGATCACTTTTTAAAAAAAATTAACATAATGTATTATTTGTTTCAGGGGTACAGGTCTGCGATTCATCAGTCTTACACAATTTGCAGTGCTCGCCACAACACATACCCTCCCTGGTGTCCATTACCCAGCCACCTTACCTTCCTGTCCCTCCTAAGTGATCACTTTTATGAGATATTGGGCAGGTTATGGCTTTATTTGTATATATGGATGAAATAAACTCTCTTTGTCTTATGTCAGTTTTTCTGAACTGAGTTAATTTTGTCACCCAGGGGACATTTGCCAATGTCTAGAGACATTTTGGTTGTCACAGTTTTGGAGGGAGGTTAATGATACTGGCATTAGTGCATAGAGGCCAGAAATGCTATTTACCATCCAGCCATGCACATCTAAGAATTATCTGGTTCAGAAAATCAGTAGCGCTGAGATTGAGAAACATAAGCATATATGAGTAAAAATTTCTGTGAAGAGAATCATTTGGTCTAGAAATAGATTATTTGGTCTATCAGTTATACAGCCTTGACTTAAAATTATGATCTGTATGCTTTTGTTCATTTTTTAAAGAACCTGTATTTCCTGTGGTGACTCTTTTTCATATACCATGAAGTTCTCAGATGGAAGCAATTGCTTGGTGTAGGGGTGGGAGTGTTACAGGCTTAAGAAGGCCCTTGCTAGAACTGTGAGCAGCATTAACCATTTGGTCATTATAATTTCTGGTAAAGGATTATTTAGGGGAGTGCATAATTATTAAATTGTTAAAATAATGATTTTTTTAAATCAAACTTTGTAATAAATGATTTCTACCTTTTTCTATCTGTAGACATTAATGTTTTTAATTCGGGATTGGAGTTATCCTTATGAACATTCATATGGTTTGGAAGGTGGAAAACAATTCCTTGAAAAGAGATTGCAGGTAAGCCCCCATTTCCTAGTGAAGAGAGCATAAGTACCAAGCCAGATAAAGGAGTGGGCCGTCTGGACTGCTCTTACACTTCCAGTTTCTAAGTGCCACCACCATAAATTGCATATCCTAAGTTAGTCCAGGTGGCTCCATACAGAATTGATGAGCAGTAAATTGGTATCCTGCCAAAGAGGCCAGTGCCCTTGAATAGAAATTAAGGAATAAGTATTTCTCCTTAGAACCAGCTATAAATCAATATTCAAAGGAAAAAAGTTTGAAGGAGACTTAACTTTTTTGATCTGCTTCCATTCGTGTGTCTTTCTGGCCCAGCTGACCTTCTGAACATTTGGGACAGACTGGATAATGTCATGTGCGTACATTGAACACAGACAACGTGAGGTCCTTTTTCCAAAAAATACTGTCTTCTAGAGTGACAGCATATAGAGCTAGAAGAGGGATCTTAAACATCATCTAATTCAGCTTTCTTTTTAAGATATATAATGTCACTGAACCTAGAAAAGTGACTTGCCTTTGATCTCTTAACTAATTGTTGGTAACTGGGACTAGGACCCAAATACCCAGACTCCTGGCCCATGCAACATGCTACACTAAAGCATTCCTAGAAAATAACCTCACCAGCGTGACCCTTTGTTCCTAAATATATCCTCCTGTAGAAGTACTTGGGGAAGCCCTCAGGTAAGATAGACCCATCTACTCACATACACCAAAGTTAATGCGAAAATCCCTTAATTCATAAGTAGTAGGGTCTTCTCTTTTGGTAAATAAAATTTTGTTTGCCTATAGGATGATGCATGTAGTTTTTCAACCACATTCAGAAACATAGGGTATAATATAATTTTCTTATTACTAAAAGAAGATTAAAACCAGTTCTTCATTTTTGGATATTTGAAAGGCATTTCCAGACCCTTTTGTCAGAGATAATTTCAGTCATCAGTTTCCTCTGGTTTATTCAGAAGAAATGAACACACAGCATATCAGGCATACTCAGAATTATATACTTCAAAGATAAGATTTTATTGTAAGTGATACAGCAAAGTGCTCAAGTCATAAGTGTGCATCTTGATGAATTTATGCAAATGAACAAAGCCATGTACTAGCACCCAGAAGTACCCAACCTTCATCCACTACCTTTGTAGTGTGTAGGCTTTGTGTGTGCTTTTTATGAAAGGAATCTCATACAACATGTATTCTTTTGTGTCTAGCTTCTTGCTCAATATTATGTTTCTGAGATACTGTTGCATGTAGTTTAATTCATTTATTCTCATTTATTCTCATTGCTATGTCGTATTCTACTGTATACGTATTCAGCTGTAGACCACAGTTTCTTCATTCTGTTCTTGATGGAGATTTAGGTAGTTTCCAGGTTTTGTTGATTATAAATGGTACATGTTTTTTTCAAATGGTGTTTGAGAAGAGTCTTTGAGAAGGTATGTGAGTTACACTAGGATAAGTAGTTATTAAAAAAAATTTAAGTTTAAGATTTTGTTCCAGAAAATACATAGCAGTCTCTCTTCCCAAAACACTGATAACTAGCGTAAATCAAAAATAATTATTTGGGGGTAAGTACTGAAATCCCAACAAGTTTCAAAGTCCTTTGGACTGCACTGGAGCTTTTTCATTTTGGCTATTACTTTGCTCAGGGGCTAACCTTTTTATTTGTAGGCATATTAGTACTTTGTTTTTCTTTTTGCCATTATAAGTACTTGGAAGGCAAATTATTTATTTATTTATGGTTTGTAAACCACAACCACTACTTGTTAGTCTGGTGTTGGGTATTACGATTAATTACTATTTATTATTTCATTTGTTGGGAGCTTACCTGGGGAAAACATCTTTTCTAGTTTTAAGACAAAATGGAGTCTTACTTAAGTGGTCAGAAATAGGTCTTAAGTAAAATTTTTTGTTGTCAAAAAACTCCAATCTGGAGTAGCATCTGAGGTAAGTGTGCCCACTTGTGAGCGTGTGTATATTTTCTTTAAAACTTTTTTTTCCTGTTTGCACCTTCACCTTGTCTCTTTCTACCCTTAGGTAAAGCAAAATCAACATGAAGAGCTACAGAATGTAAGGAAGCACATTCACAATTGTTTCTCAAATCTTGGTTGCTTCCTTTTGCCACATCCTGGTCTTAAAGTTGCAACTAATCCTAGTTTTGATGGGAGATTGAAAGGTGGGAATTCCCATTCTTGCTAAAGTCAAAACTTATATATTAGAGGCTGAGAGTTTAAAAAAAGAAGTACATGGTTCCTTAAATTTTCCGTTTTTTACTGGAAGACATTTTGATGCATTGTTAAGGAGGTGATTTTAATGCTTTGTGTGGTCTGTCTAGCTTTCTATTGGTTTGTCCCAGACATCTAGTGTATGGATTAGCGTATTTTATTATTATGTGGTTTATTGCTCAACACTGTTGTTCTAAAAATTCCAAAGACTGAGAGTATTTCAGTATTTCGTCTGTTTGTAGTCTGTAAAATGTTTTACCAGTATATCATATTCATGTAATCAGATTTCTGTTTTAGGGATGATACAGTTTTTTGAATATGTTTTAGGATTGGAGTGTGATGGCAAAAGGCTGGAGGAATAATGAAAGTTTTACAGTATAGCTGGAAAAACAAACTCTAGTATTAAAATTTAGTACAATTTCATGAATTGTTTGCCTTTTGAAAAGGAGATGAAATTTATTTTGGTAGTCCACTACTTCTTATTTGAGATTAAAGAATTATTAGGGTATGAGGAAAATGGAATAGCAGAGTCTATTTTTTTTCTATGAGATATGATGTCTTTGGATGAGATTTTCTAAATGAATCTACTTAAGTAATAGATACTGTATATTTTCATTTCATGAAATAGAATTTTATGTACTTGTACCAATAGGGACTCCTTTAATTCTCCTTTTTTTTGACTAACGTGTTGACTTTTTATCTCATATGTCTGCTAGATATTGATGAAGACTTTAAACGAGAGCTTCGAAATCTGGTTCCATTGCTGCTTGCCCCTGAGAATTTGGTAGAAAAAGAGATAGGTGGATCTAAAGTCACTTGTAGAGATCTTGTAGAATACTTTAAGGTAGGAAAACTCCCACCAAATGACTTTGTCTCATTTGGAAATACAGCTGACTTAAAACTCATATGTATGTTCATATATGTATTTATCTTTATAAAGCAAAAAAAGTGAAATTTATAGTTTGTTTTTCTGCTTTGAATTGGCTGCATCACTTTTTAAGGATATTTAAAATTATAGCAGACAACTTGTATTTCCTAGCGATTTTGTTTGTGGAATTATCCTACTTTTTCTCCAGCTCTGATACAGAGAGAAGAAGATCATTCACCATATAATTGTAATATCATTCTATCATTTGTGAATGATGATAGATATTGGGAGTACAATTTTGTATCTTGAGTTCTCATAAAAGCCTTCTCTCTTGAGTTCTTGAGGATTTGATAAGAGCAGTTGAAAGTACAAAACTGGTTTTTGAGTTCAAGTAAATTACACAGATTTTTTTTTCTTTCTCTCTGCTCTTCTCTAGTCATCATTGCTTGCTTACCAAGCAAGACCATTGTCAGCATTCTTATTCGTAGTACTTATAGAAGGTGGAAGGGAACAATTGACATAAGAGTGTGTTTTTGTTAATTTATTGGACAGTTGATGGTAACTTTCATACTGGTTTTCTTTAGTTATGAATTAATTTAGAGGCAGTAAAAAGTTGAGATGAACAATTCCTATTATGAACTATTTAAAAACTTTCATCTTCTTACTTTTAAAGCATTAATTGGGTAATTTTTCTTCTTGAACTGAATAACTTGGTCAAAGTGAAATACTGAGTAAAAATGTTTTCTAATTAAAACAGTGCAGGAGGGGAGAATTAAGGATTAAGGATTAAGAATTAAGGTAGATGGCATTGTATATATAGCTTTTAACTATGAGACAATTTGAATGTTGTTAGAATTACATTTAGAAACATTAGAATATAATTTAGCAATTTTTTTGCAACATTTTTTTATTAACATAAAATGTATTACTTATTTCAGGGTGCTGCAACATGTGTTTTTAATAATGTTGAGAATAGGGTTAACTGTGGAAATGAGAGCATATGATTTTCAAGTCTTCATTTTCCTTTTATATTTTTCAATTTATTTTTTTATTTAGGATTTTTTTCCTAGACTTTTCAAAGTATGAATTATTTTTATATTTAATGGCTTTCCTTCTGTAGAGCCAATTTGTTTGCCCTGCCAACATAATGTCTTTTGTATTTTAGGCTTACATTAAAATTTATCAAGGAGAGGAACTTCCACATCCAAAGTCCATGCTTCAGGTAGTATGTGTGTTGTACATAAATTTATTAATGAAGGAGAAAAGTCTTTGGTTTAGAGATAAATACTGGAAATGGCATCATGCTTCTTTGCATGCAGATAAATTTCAAATATTTAAGGCAATACACGTCTTGGGTCCTGAAGTTTTTAATATGACTGCAGACTTTGCATACACATAGGCTATCAGAAATCAGAGTTTTCAGTATCTTCTCTTTAGTTGCTGGAAGAGTGTAGAAAAAGTTCTTTTACAGGAGATGGCTAAAAATGGGCCTGTCTAAACCAAATTTATTCAGTTTTTGGAGACTTTGACAATGAATGTTTGAAATAAGGCTTATTTTTCCTCTTGATATTAATGATTTAGAGCTGCTTCTAGTGCATATAGGTTTTTTTCCCCCCTCTTTTTTAAAAGGTGCCTTTTGGAGACTCCTGGGTGACTCAGTTGGGTAAGCATCTGCCTTCAGCTCATTTTGGGATCCTGGGATTGAGCCCCACATGGGCTCCAACCCCACATGGGCTCCCTGTTTAGTGAGGAGCCTGCCTTTCCCTCTCCCTCTACTACTCCCCCTGCTTATGTGCATATGTGTGTGCTTTCTCTATTTCTCTCTCTGTGTCAAGTAAGCAAATAAATCTTTTTTTTTTTTTAAAAGGTGTTCTTTTGGGACAGTGTTATTTTAACCTAGTTAAATTTATTTATTTTTTTTTAAAGAATTATTTATTTACTTGGCAAGGAGAACAAGAGAGCACAAGCAGGGGGAGTGGCAGAGGGAGAGGGGCAGATGTGAGACTTGATCCTAGCACCCTGGGATCATGACCTGAGCTGAAGGCAGATGCTTAAACTGACTAAGCCACCCAGGTACCCCAACCTAGTTCATTTTTTGAAAAAAGATTAAACAGCTTAATTTAAGAAATGAAGAATAATTAGTGTTACATTCATGTCGATCTGTTCTTAATAAATTTTATACCAATGTGTTCATACTGTTAATGTTTCACCCAAATTTATGTTTAATCCTTTTCAGACACATATTTAGTTCCTATTTTTAAAGATTGGCCATTTTGGGTAATCTCTCGTTTTTATAGTAGATTAAACAGTATTTTCTTCTAAAAGTCCTGCAGTAAGCAGTTTTGTGGATTTAAAAAGTCTTTGTGTAATACTGATACGAGATGTCAAGCTTATCAGTAATTCTTGGTTTTATACATCTGGAGGCTTGACAAATTTTAAGGTTGTGTCTATTTCTCTATTACTTATTGAGCATGTGTGGTGTTTGTTACAAACTCTTTTTTTTTTCTTCTTTAAAGATTCATTTTTTCTAGAGAGAGCACAAGCCGGAGGGGCGGGGAGAGGGAGAGAGAATCTCAGACTCTGCGCTGAGCCAGAGCCCAGCGTGGGCCTCCATCTAATGACCCTCACTGAGATCGTAATCTGAGCTGAAAACCAAGAGTCAGACACCTAACCAGCTGAGCCACCCAGACGCCCCTGCATACCCATTTTAATAAACCCAAGTGAAACAAATAGTCCTATTAGAAGTCCTGTTAGAAGCAATTGGTTTATCTTTTATACTTGTGTTTCTTCCATTGGAAAGGAAAACTGGAAGTTGATAATGTTTTCTCTGGTTCATTTTTAGGCTTGTTCATTGTATATAATTTATTGTGTTAATCAGAATTTATAGAGCCTTTGAGTATCTTTTGCATAAAATTGGCACTTTTTTTTTTTTTTTTAAGGCAACAGCTGAAGCTAATAATCTTGCTGCGGTAGCAGGAGCAAGAGAGATCTATTGCAAAAGTATGGAGCAGGTTTGTAACCAACATTTAAATTTGACACTAGACTGAGATAGAGGATCTTTACTTTTAAAATAATTGAGCTAATTTGTGTTCCTTGTGCATTGTCACGTTACATCATTCACTGATTCCCCTTTTATCATCTCTGCTGGAAATAAACTAAGAAAATAATTCACATGGTTAGAGTGCAGGGTACAGGTGGCAAGTTATTACATAAATTGTACTAAAATAGTTTGACACATGATTCAGAGCACTCTTATTAGTAGCTTCTCATGTAATACTAGTTTAAGGCCAATAGCATCTTCTGTGCTAACCTTGCTAACTTGAAATTAAAGTACCTTTTTTCTGTGTTCTCTTTTACCCGCTCTCTGCCAGCAGTCTGTCTTGTATTCTCATGGTGTGTTGGTGGGTCAAGTGAAGTCAGCTGCAGATTGCAGTGTAATTGTTTTTGTCTTTACTGGTATTAGTCATACTTGGAAGGCTTATTTTGCCCGAGTCAGTTAAACATACAAGAAATAAGTTATGATTATGTGTGAGGTATTATGAAAAAGTTTAAAACTCAACTTGCCTTTTGAGACTAAAAACTGTGAGCAGCGAGCTTCTCTCATGTGTGAATTATTTCTTGCCTCTAATGTGTCCTTCTGTAATCCTGTCTGGACAGGTATGTGGTGGGGACAAGCCTTACATTGCACCTTCAGATCTGGAGCGAAAACACCTGGATCTCAAGGAAGTGGCGATTAAACAGTTTCGTTCAGTGAAGAAAATGGGTGGAGATGAATTCTGCCATCGTTATCAGGACCAGCTTGAAGCTGAAATTGAAGAAACCTATGCAAATTTTATAAAGCACAATGATGGCAAAAATATCTTCTATGCTGCTCGTACTCCTGCCACACTGTTTGCAGTCATGTTTGCTATGTATATAATCTCAGGACTGACTGGCTTCATTGGCCTAAACTCTATAGCCGTCTTGTGTAACCTTATCATGGGGTTAGCACTGACGTCTCTTTGTACTTGGGCATATGTAAAATACTCTGGGGAGTTCAGAGAAATTGGAACAATGATTGATCAGATTGCTGAAACACTATGGGAACAGGTTGGTATCTATCTTTTGGTTTTTCAGTGACTTATATCATCCCCGTGACACTTTCCCACCCTTCTCCCGCAGTATTTGCACACCTACTTTTTCTTTACATGAGGAATGTCAAAAGGATGTTTTCTGTTTTGTTTGGTTGTATAATCTGAATATAAAGTATGAACCGGAGAATTTTTTTCTTCAAGTCATAATTATAGTGTGCTTTGATTGGCTGAAATCTGTAATATCCTTTGGGTAGATTCTTAGTCATAGGCCTGATGACGCCAGACCATGGGCAGGACCAGAGTATCTAAGGGTTATTTTCTTGGAGGAAAGAAAATCTAGTCAGTATAAGGAAAAGAAATTTGGAAGTGTAGTGCTTTAGGAAAGCAAAATAAGTTTCGTAGTAATACTGGCAAGAAGCAATACATGCTTAATATTTGAGGAAAAATAGTGGATGGCATTGAGGTGTTTGTTGCCTTCCATGAAAATATTGGTGATTTACTGATGCACAAGTAACAATCCTATAGGGATTTCTTTTACCAAAGGAATTTTGACGTCTCTACTATGGAAACATTAATGAACAAAAAGCGAAGTGCCACAGAGAGAACCAGCTTTTCTCTCTCTCTCTCTCTTTTTTTTTAAGATTTTATTTGTTTTATGTGACAGAGATCACAAGTAGGCAGAGAGGCAGGCAGAGAGAGAGAGGAGGAAGCAGGCTCTCCACTGAGTAGAGAACCCGATGTGCGACTCGATCCCATGACCCTGAGATCATGTCCTGAGCCAAAGGCACCCAACCATCTTCTCTTAATCATAATCTTTTACCTCAAACTCTGAGAATTCAGAGTTGGGCCTGACAAGAATCTACTAAGGAAAGCCATGTTGTATATTGGCCAACTGTGTGCTGGAATTGCCTGTGTTCAGAAAATTCCATTCAGGGATGTCATTAAAATGATATTTATGAAATACTTGAGCATCATGTCGAGGATCAGGATGAAAGCTACAGATATTTTGATGGACAGTATAATAGGCATTTTCAGATATCATTTCTGGGCAAGTGCGGTATTGGGCTTATTTGAAGATCTAGGAAATGCAGGTTCATGTTGGTTTGGCTTTAAATGTAAAGACTGAAGAAGAAAATCATTTTTTGAGGAAGGTTGATTGGGTATTGACTTTTCTTATAGTAATGTCATTATTATAAAGTGACCCACTATATTAATTTGGATTTTGTATTTATTCTTCTTCAGAGAAATGCTCAATTTTTTTGGATCTGATTTGGAAGCTTGTGTTTGGATATTTGTTAACTTTAACCTTTTATCTCAAAAAATCTCTCTCTTCATATCCCTTTGATACCCTCTGCTAGAAGATGGATTAAAAGCTATCAACAACCTCACTTTTTAAAAAAATTACCTACTTTAAAATTTTTGACCATTACTGATTTTTTGCAGCATGAATTTTAATCCTTATACAGTGTCTTATTTTGAAAGCCAGTCCCCCTTCTATATAGCATTGATTCTAGGACTTTAGAGGTTCCATTATTACAAAACAATTAAATAGAAGAATCTAAAGTGTGTAAAATTATTTTCAATGTAGTTACGGTAAGTTCATCACTGGTCAGAAAAGATCTGTGCTGTGTCAACAAACCTTGCCTAAATTTTCTTGCATTTCTCTTTTCTTTTGCTTCAGAGGAGTCCCAGGAAGGTGAGAAACCCACAAAGTCTCAGATTCTTGTAGTCTTAAACTCTTTAACTTCAGGCACTCTCAGTCATTGTCCTAACGAATCACTCCATGTTTTAGGTGTTTTCCAAACTGTTTGAAGTTACTAGACGTCGAATGGTCCATCGTGCTCTTTCATCAGCACAGCGACAGAGACTGTCATCCAACAATAACAAGAAGAAAAATTAGACAGTATTTTTAACTTTTTTCTCTATCTGAAGTGTTCCCACTTATACATGTAGGACAATAAGCAGGACCGTCTGGGCCGGTCTGCATAAATGCTGTATACTTACCAGATTTGATGCTGCATATAGGGTATGGAATTGCACATCCGTCTCCTAGGAATTGTAAATGGTTTGATTAGGAGGAAAGTAGTTTGTGTTGCATTATCAGATGTCTAACTGCATTATTTGTAGCATCATAACTTTTTTTGGGAGAAGCATCTTTTTATTTCCCACATTCCTGGTTATTTTCATCATTGCTTTGAATTGAATTTTTATATCTATTTTTATATGTAACTCTTTTTTTACCTCATGTTTTTATTTGTTTTGCACATTTCTCATACCACAGGTATTGAAGCCCCTGGGTGATAATTTGATGGAGGAAAACATAAGGCAGTCTGTAACAAACTCTATCAAAGCAGGCCTGACTGACCAGGTGTCTCATCATGCCAGATTAAAGACAGACTGACAGTTCATCTCCTCATGGACTCCACTCTCCCTTTCTTTCATGCTTGCTGTACAATGAGAACTCAAATAAAAATAAACCAAAGTTTACAATCAACTGTAGAAGTAGTTTAGTATAACTGGCTTCACAGATGGCTGCCACAGAGTGTGAAAATTGTTTGTTGGTTTTAAGCATTCTGTTCTTGGCTCCTAAGACACGGAGATTGGCTGAGGAGCGTTAGTTTATCATGCACATTTGTGCCATGTTTCTTTTATTTTTTTTCTTCCTTTTAATCTAATGTTAGTGAAATTTGTCTTGTGTAAAAGGATATTTCAGGGAAATATTTTAAGAAATCTATTTAGAGTCTAACACCAGTATCCCATTGAAATTTTAATTTTAGTGAAGTTATGAATCACTGTATCAAGAATCAGATCAGAATGACAATGAAGCCTTTATTGAGCCACTACATTAAAAGTATATATTGCTTTATTGCCTTCAATACCAGTATTACATAAGTGCATGTATCAGAAATTTCACAGAAATTACATGACAACTCTTGTAGCTAAGAAAGTGATTCTGAGGTGTACATTTGTCTTGCCTTTTTAAATTTATAAACCTGCCCTAAAAGGAGATGCATATCTGGGAAACTGAACTGTCTTTATGCAGTTTAGCCTTCATGTACATAAAATATGCCATTAATTTTATTGGGGGAGAAATTCCATCCAAAAATGTTGCCTACAGCTATGAGTTAAGAGTGTCTGTACAGTGTGTAGCTTTTATTTTCTAAAATCACAGATAGGGCATGTATATGAATTATAAATATATAAATACGATTTTGTATTAAAAGTTTTGTAGTTTATGGCAAAATCTGGTTCTGTGGTAGGCTAAGTACAGTCCCTGTGAAGGAATGTTTGTGGCTCATGTCAGTGTGTGAATGCATAGACAATTTGAAGTTTTTGATATATTTGTGATATTTATCTTCCTTGAGCACTGCAATCTCACCCCCACCCCCAAGGGAATTCAGTGGGAATGTTTATCGTGACTTTGTCCTCTGTTGCATTTTAAAGTTATTTCCTGTAATTTATTTTCAGTACATAATTAAAAATTTGTTGTATATATAAAATGAAACTTGTGATTCTTTTTTAAGGAATCCTTCAAGTATGTATTCCATTACATAAACCATGTTTGTTCATACTGAAAAGAGCATGAGCAGGAACACCCAAGTGAGAGCTCTAAGGTATTGTACCCAAAGCTAAGCTTGTAAAAATTATTTTTCTTTGTCTCTGTTAGGGAAAACTTGTGATTAGGCTAGGTATAGCAGGGGATTTGTTAATTTCTTTTGTCCCTCTCTCTCTTTCCTTTCCTTTTTCTTTCTTCTTCTTCTTCTTCTTCTTTTTTTTTTTTGTGGTATATGTAAAGCTAACATTTTTGTAATATTTTTGTAGCCGCCTTTATAAACACCTATTATTAAAGCACCTAGTTTGGTTTTTAAGTGAAGAAAATTCAGATGTTGAGTTGCATGCCTGAAAGCTCTAAATTTGCTTCGGTTGGTATAATCTCCTCCCCTCCTCCTTTCAAATCCTGTTTTTATATGGATTGTATTTGTTTCCACCTGTATTAAATTGCTACCAACTCATCTGTTCTTAAAACATAAAGAATCCACTTGAAAGGTCTTTTTATTTCTTCTAACACCCTGTTTTATGAATGCCGTGGACTGTTTTTATGAATGAAAAAATAAAAAGTTTGTTGTATAATAGCAATTCTTCTGCAGTTAAAAACACAGAGCTTACCTTTTGTAAAAAACAACAGTTGTGAAACCTCAGCCATGGATTTGTTTGAATTTCTTGTTGGAGAATGTGTTTTCCGCAAAGAAGATAAAATTCTATAAAGAATTCCGAGAAACATTTGGGTTTCAGCTGAAAGACTCTGAAAATAATGGTTAAGTAAGAAGCAATAAAAGGGATTAAAGACATATTCAAAACTGTTGACTGATGAAACTTTGGTGTTAGTATATTCTCTGTGGAACAGTTTTGTAGTAACCCATATAATATTGAAGGTTTTTGTTTTTTTAATATGGAAGGTTTTTAAAAGAAATAATGACAAGTGATTTATCTTCCTAATTAAGACACAAATAATTTACTTTTATGGAAGGGACAATCATTCACAACCCTGCTACTGAGTTTGTCATGTGTGTGTGTGTGTGTGTGTGTGTGTGTGTGTGTGTGTGTGAAATTTATTTTGAGAGGGAGTGAGTGAGTGCATGAGCAGGTTGGGGGGTGGAGGTGGAAGGTGGGGGAAAGGGAGAGTCCCAAGCAGGCTCTGTGCCCAGTGAGACCAATGTGGAGCTTGATCTGACGACCCCAAGATCATGATCTCAACCGAAATCAAGAGTGGGACACTTGGGTGCCTGGGTGGCCTAGTCAGTTAAACATCTGCCTTCAGCTCAGGTCATGATCTTGGGGTTCTTGGATGGACCCTGCATCAGGCTCCCTAAGCAGGAAGCCTGCTTCTCCCTCTCCCTCCCTCACTGCTCGTGTTCTCTCTTGCTAATCTTTTTTTTTTTTTTTTTTAAGATTTTTTTAAATCTCAAAAAAAAAATGTGGGACACTTAATCAGCTTAGCCACCCAGGCACTCCTGTCATATATTTCTCATGAAGACAGCTAGTCCTCACTTCACTGAACTTATTCTACTTGTAGAGTTGAACAGCAGTATTTCACTTGTGAGGGTTTTATTTTCAGAGAACTCTAACTTGGACTTGGCTGTAGTTATTTCCAGAATTGGACAGTCTAGGGGCTTCATCCTTGCTGAAGGTGTAAGTGCTGTTGATGTCAGTTATGTTGTTTCATTATTTGGGATTTTAAAAAGTTTGGTCTTAACTTGGTTAAGAACCTATTAAAAATATATACTACAAAATTTCAGTAAACAGTGTGGCTGTTGCTGTTAGTGGGACACTACATAAATACTCAAAATGGCCTTTCACAAAGTCTTTGTAAGAACTTGCTTAGTCTTTTAACTAACTAGGGAATTGGCTTTTTGATTAGCTGCTTACCTGCTAGTGGAGGTTGCTTGGGTCTCTCTTCTCAACACTGTTAGCCTTTATTGGTGGTTGAATTCCCAAACTTCAATCAGAGTCAGCCTGTGTACTTGATTTCCCTTTCCTGTCATAGTTGTGGGATAAAAAATCTGCCTGGAGAGCAGTGGGTTGTGCTTCTGGCAGCCATCTTCTCATGGCCACTGTTTACTGATCTCACAGGGTTTGCTAACCAAATGACTTTCTTGGATTCAGTTTGGAGCTTCAGTCATGGAACTTAACTTTGGGGAATCTTCCAATAGGCCTCCTGGCCAAACAAAGCTGAATTAGGGCTTTTCCACAGAGAATGGTTGCTGCTTTTCTCTACGCAAGCCTTAGATCTAGGGATTTCTCCTTCAGATTTGGGGTTTGCTGGAGTTTAGATTGAGGAATTGATCAACTCTTGACATTCTTCTGTGCAGTGCAACTCCTGTTTGTTCTTTTAGATTCGTGACTTTCTGGGCTCTTCAGAGCCAAAGCTTGCAGTTGACCAGGTCAGAAGTGCCTCAAGGTCTGTACAGAAAGGTTGAGAAGAGGGGATTGCAGCCTTTGTATAACCCAGGAAAGCGCTTCCACTTACCGTTCCATATGACAGCCCTCCCTGTGACGTTGGCAGGAAAGCACGTTATCAAAGAAAGTATCAGGTGAAGCTCAGGCTTGCAAATGAGGATGCTACTACACACCTGGGGGGGGGTGCGTTTCAGTCAGTATGAAGTTTCAGACACAGATGAGTAACCTTCCTACTTAAGATGAAAAGCTCTGTCTTTTCTTTCTTTCTTTTTTAAAAGATTTTATTTATTTGACAGAGATCACAAGTAGGCAGAGAGGCAGGTAGAGAGGAGGAAGCAGGCTCCCCGCTGAGCAGAGGTCCTGATGCCTGGCTCGATCCCCAGGACCCTGGGATCATGACCTGAGCCGAAGGCAGAGGCTTTAACTCACTGAACCACTCAGGCGCCCCAAAAGCTCTGTCTTGATGGCATTCTATAAAGCACCAAAAGGTGGAGGAAACACGGTTTTATTAATACAGAAACAAGGTGAAAATCACCCATTATATTACTCATATGAAACAAGAAGTGAAATTGTCCTGTTCTTGAGTGCACCTCAGCGGTAACCATTTGGTGTGCTGTTGAAATGACTCCTGAGCTTACTGACATGTCTATATGTGTTTTATGCTCCTGATTTTCATTTTACACAAAAACAATTACCCTGTAAGTTTTTCCCTCCATGTAACGGAATTTTCCTAGACTACTCAGTAATTCTTCATGCTCATGTGATTGCATTGATTCTTCTGAGGGTAGATGGGGTATTGAGAAGAGAACATTAGACCTTGGATTGCTGCTAATAGTTTTTATTATTTTTTCTGAGTTTCCCCCTACCACAGTATTGGTGAGAGAGTCAGATAATAAAATGTGAAGGGTGTTTGGGAAGCAGGAATAGAAAATGTATGCTCTTAATCTTTCTTGTTTTATTATTATTATTTACATTTTTAAAAAAGGTTTTATTCATTTATTTGACAGAGATTACAAGTAGGCAGAGAGGCAGGCAGAGAGAGAAGGGGATGCAGGGCTCGATCTAAGGACCCCGAGACCACAACCTGAGCTGAAGGCAGAGGCCTAACCCATTGAGCCACCCAGGTGCCCCTAATCTATCTTGTTTTAATGCTCCATGTACTGCCTTTATTTGGCCAGTAGTCTGGTAAATGACTTCTGGAAGCTTGACCATTGCTAAGGTGGGTGGGATGAGGACTGTTTGAGCATTAGTTTAGACTTTCTAGTCACAAAATGTGAAGACTACCTAAAAACTTGGAAGCATACTTACATTTTAATTTCAGGAAAAGGAGATGGAACTTAGAGTTAAAACTGAGCTTTGGTCCCAGCGCCACCCCTTCGTGCTTTGTGAACTTGGGTAAATGCTACATGACAGCTTAGCCTCCACTGCTTCATTTATAAAATGGAGAGAAGATATCTGTACCTCTGTCTCTCTGGGGAAAAAGGCATTATTTTACATGTTTGCAAATAGAACACTTAACTGGCTTAGAAGACAGCTGGATTCTCATATCAGCTTCCACATTCATATGTTGCAATATGTTGTTTTGGTTGAAGTATATGAAGAAAATCTGGCCTCACACAGTTATGTAGTTGGAAAAGGAGGATCTTCCCAGAATGCCAAAAGCCTACTGGGGACTCCTAGGATTACATTTTAAGAACCACTGCCCTAGAGTAAGAAATTCCATTGGTAGGCATGTTAAACAGTGCCCTGGTAGGAGTTTGAAAGGACGAGGTGTACTGTCTTTTGTTTTATTTCCAAGTTTGGGATAATTTTTCTTTTCTTTCTTTTCTTTTTTTTTTTAAAGATTTTATTTATTTATTTGACAGAGATCACAAGTAGGCAGAGAAGCAAGTCAGGCGGGCGGAGGGTGGGGAGAGCAGGCTCCCTGCTGAGCAGAGAGCCAGATTCGGGGGCTTGATCCCAGGACCCTGAGATCATGACCCAAGTTGAAGGCAGAGGCTTAACCCACTGAGCCACCCAGGCACTCCTGGGATAATTTTTCTTAATACTTAAAAGCAACAGGTTGCGCCAGATAGACCAAATTCTCCTTGGAAATAGTATTATTATGATTATAAACCCATTCCTTTAAAATAACACCCCTATATTCTATCAATGTAAACTGTGTGCAAGAAATTTTCAAAATATATAAAAAAAATCATCCTTAGTACTTGGAACTTGTGAGAGATGAAGACTGATAACCTTTCTTAAAGGTCTTCCAGTTTGTTACCTCTTTGTGTGTAAAAGTCGGTCTCTTGATTGGATATCCTGCTATATACATAGTGCTTTTTTTGAAACTGCATTTTCTTTTTAATATATCCTGAATATTTTATCATGACAGTAAATCATATTGCAAGTTTTTTCAATGGCTCCATTTTATCTTGTTACTGTTTACAGTGACACTTTCAAATTCCATAACATTGCATTTTTGACATTTTCATTTTTGCTGTGTTAATAATACAGCAGGGATGACCTTGTACCTGCATCTTAGGCACCTCTCTTAATAACCAGGAGATTGGAACAAACTCCTGGAGATAAAATCACTGCCCTCTGGGCGTCTCATACCAACTTCTGGCTTCTCTAGCAGTACTTGAGAACACCGTCCTGTCACCAGTGCTTCTAGGACCGACACCATCATGCCTCAGTACTTACTCCCCCGCTTCAGTCTCCGAAAATGAAGTCATGTATCTCCACACCCCCTCACATACCACTTGAGCCAGTGGTTCTCAACTTCGATTTTGTATCAGGATCATACCTTATTGACACAACAACATGGGAGATTGTGAGGTGGTCGGGGCCCAGGCCTCAGTATCCCGAACATTCTGCAGGTGGTTCTGTGGCGCAGGTAGGACAGACCATTCCTACACCTACCCCAGCCTTAACCCTTCCCTACTCTCTTGCCCCTTTCTTGGTACTTTGTAATAATCCACTGTCTGTTGTTAGCAAATTTTCCTAAAACTTGATCTCTGTGTTTTTATTTCTTTCCTGAACTGAAACCTGTTTTCCGTTTTTTCCTACTTTCCCAGCTGAATGTCTCTGGTGCAACTCACTCAAGTCTGGTTTTCCCCACACCCTGGCTAGATTTTTGACAGCAGTCATCCATCATCCTTTCCGCCTCTTTATTCCATTACTCCCTGTCATGACATCTCAAATTCTTTCAAATCTATCTCCTCCTTTGGCCCCACTGCTGCTTTGTGCATGTCACCCCCCCTTCTTACTCTCCTTAGATGCATCGGTCCAGCACTATGCTCGTTCATTTTTACACTTTCTTGTGGTAATGTACCATTGTGGTACTCCTCATACCTCTTCTCTAGCAGCTGAATGTTACTACAGAAGATGACAGAAGCCTGGTGGCTCAAGTTTCTTAAATGGCATGACCGCGTTTCTGAAATGGGTGCTCAGTCCAGCCAAATAACCTGACCACACGTCTCTGGTATGTTGAGGGGCTATTGTACACCTTCTTGCTCTTCAGATTATTAAAACCCTTTCCCTACTCTAATTCTGCACTGATGACTTCACCTTACATCTCATAAAGAAGAATGCATGCAAGAAGACAATTATTTTTATCATGCCACAATTGACCTATGCGTGTGACTCTGAATGTACCCACATCATTCTGTATTTCTCTCTGTTAAACAATGGCTGGTGTCCCTGTTCTATCAAAGGTCTGCACTTCAGTGCGCTCTGGAATCCATTTTCATGAGGACTTAGACCCTGCGAATAGCCTTTTTCTTTGCATGTCTCGCATCATCAAATTCTTTGCTACTGCATCATTTCTTTTGGCTTTCAGACATTCCTTAGTTTCACTCAACTTCAAAAAACAACCCCCCCCTTCCCTTAGCCTGTCTTGTCCCTTCTAGCTACAGTTCTATTTTTTCACTTTTCACAGCAAATTTTTCTGGAAGATTTATATACACACAGTGCCTCTGCTTTCTCATCTAAATTGACTCCAAGCTGGCTTGCCTCCACCAGTTTATGGAAACAGTTCGGATTAAGGTTACAAGACATCTTTAAAGCTAGCAGTCAGTCTTAAAGTACGGTGTCTTAGCGGCATTTGACATAGTTCACTATACCTTCATTCAAATACATTTGTGATTATTTCACCTCACTGATCTCTCTCCTACTCCTTGTTCTTTGTTGGATCCCATAATCACCATCTTTACACTGGTGACTCTGCTATTAAATCTATATTCCCCACCATACTCTATTGAACTACACCATATCTCCATCTTTATGTCCGTTTCAGTTTATGCCAAGACCATAACTATCTCTTCCAGCCCCAACTGAGTCTGCTTAAAGCATTTTTGCTTCAGTCACTAGTCTAAGAGCTCTTTTTGATTCTATTCTTTATCTCATATCCACATTCAGCCTACCCTGAGTTCTTGATCCTATTTCAGAACATACCCTGAATCTGATTTCTTTCCAGTTTGTCTGCTGCAACTCCAGTGATAACACAGTCATCTGTCATAAGCTCAAATTGGTTTCCTCACCCAGTTAGATCCTATTCTCCCCAAAGTGTCAGAACCACTCTTCTCTAAAAAGCCAATCAGGTCATACTGTGCTGTTTCATTCTCCAGTGATTTCCCCTTAATGCCAAAATAAAACTCACGTCCTTATCTTAGCTGAGAAGCTGGCCCATGGATGTCTCTGTGAGCTCGTCGTCCCTTTTCCTCATTTGCTGTGCTCCACTCACACTGACTTTTCCCCTAAACACGCGAAGACGATCTCGGGGTTTCGATGCTTGTTCCACGAGGAACAGTTTTTGTCCAGTCTCCCTTATCATCCATATCTCAACCCAAACATTAGTTACCTCCTAACCACTGTTAATACCAGTAGCTCTATTCACTCTGTTTTAGCATTTTCTTCTCAGTAACATAATGTATTTGTTTGCATATAATACGTCTTCCAATATTAGGATGTTAGCTTCCAAAGGATACAGGTTCTCTTTGTTCAGCTGCCAACTGTCAACTTGAGAAGTGTTCCTGGTAGAGTCAGAACACAGTATTATTAACAACTCGAATTGTCAGAACTGTAAACACTTTTAAATACAGAGTGAGGCTGTTTTTTTTTTTTTTAAGACTTTATTTATTTATTTGACAGAAATTACAAGTAGGCGGAGAGGCAGGCAGAGAGAGAGAGGAAGCAGGCTCCCCGCCGAGCAGGGAGCCCGGTGTGGGGCTCAATTCCAGGACTCTGGGATCATGACCCAAGCCGAAGGCAGAGGCTTGAAACCACTGAGCCACCCAGGCAGCCTAGAGTGAGGCTGTTTAACAGAGCTCTTGAACGAAACAACTGCAGGTCTCTCTGCCACAGCAAGTGGTCATGTAAACACCCTCATATCACAGACTTGGAGGGGTCTTGAGAAGTAAATGGATAATACTGAGAAGAACAGTCTTATGTCAACTATACCTAACAAAGTATTTGGCATGCTTAAAAAGAGACTATACATACATTAAGCAAAACTCCCCTCAATCTTTCAAAAACAATGTAGGTAGAATAGTGGAGAAGCAGCTCCAGGGAGGAGAAAAAAAATAAGGAGGTTATTGGGGTAAGCTTCACACTGGTTTGCCTTCAGTAATATTTCCCAGTGAAGTTGACTCCTTACGTGTTGGCGAACAGCTGTTGTTGAGTAAATGTCAGGATATCATTTCTGGGTTGTTTGTGGTGTCAATGTGTGTACCTATGGACTCTTTATCCTGACTAAGGAGGTGTGGTGCCAGGGGGAGGACAGCAAATGAGAAGTCAATGTAAAAGTCCATAAAGAGATGTTTAAAGATATCATGATGAAGATTTTCACACACAAAGTAGAACAGTATAATGAACTGCCGTGTACCCACCACCCAGCTTAGTTGCCAGCACACAGTCTGATTCCATCTATGCACTCCCCCATTCCCAGACTTTGTTTGTTTGTTTTTTTTAGAGATTTTATTTATTTGATAGAGATCACAAGTAGGTGGAGAGGCAGGCAGAAAGAGAGGGGGAAGCAGGCCCCGGGCTGAGCAGAGAGCCGACTCAGGGCTTGATCCCAGGACTCTGGGGTCCTGACATGAGCTGAAGGCAGAGGCTTTAATCCACTGAGCCACCCAGGTGCCCCCAGACTTAGTTAGTTTGAAGGACATCTCAGATACTATATTTTTCAATCATAAATACCTCAATCTCTAAAACATTAAGACTTTGATTTTTAGCAACCACAGTACTCTTTATTTTTTCTGAAAGAATAACATACTACTCCCTGTCAAATATCCATTCAACATTCGAATAAACAGCTTCATACAGCCAAAGCAGCTGTCCACCCGCTACAAGAAGTTGAGCTAACGTTTCATGGGCATTACCCTCACTGTGGTACAGGCTCTATAGACCTCACAGATTCCTCAAAAGTGAAGGATCCATTTACCTTGTCTCTTAATCCTTCAAGAATTGTGCATCTCAGCTGAGTCACTGGGTTCCATTGATCAGGGCATTTTGAATATGAACAAATGAACCCTCTTTATACCCTCCCTTTCTCCCATCCCCCTCTCAAAAATTACATTTGAGAATTAATAGCCTTTTATACTTGATAAGGAAACGTTATGCTGTTGGCTCAGTAACTTCCTGCTCTGACTCTCACTTCTTGCTCAGGCAGAATTTTGCAAGGTGAATACAGACAGTGAACTTGGAAGGGCCAAGAAGGAGAGCTGTGGAAGTAGTAGTAGTTGTAGTACATCAGTTGTAGAAGCAATATTCGTTCATTCGCTTGATAACCCATTTACTCATTCTAGAATTCGAATTATTCACTCCACAGATTTTTATCAGGTACTATATGTCAGACCCAGGTAAAGGCATGAGGGAAACAGTAATGAACAAAAGAGACAAATACATCAGCTTTTGTCGGGAAGTCAGACAATAACAAGTGTAGTGAAGTGAGTTGTAAGGTTTGTTAGAATGTAGTAACTGCTGTGGGATAAAATCAATCTCTAGTCTACTTCACACGAAGCAACTATCTCTTTTACAAAATGTACTACTTGTTGGGATGCCTGGGTGGCTCGGTTGGGCGGCTGCCTTCGGCTCAGGTCATGATCCTGGCATCCTGGGATCGAGTCCCACATCGGGCTCCTTGCTTGGCAGGGAGCCTGCTTCTCCCTCTGCCTCTGCCTGCCACACTGTCTGCCTGTGCTTGCTCTCGCTTCTCTCTCTATGACAAATAAATAAAATAAAATCTTAAAAAAAAACCAAAATGTACTACTTGTTTTTCAAAAGGGGAAGCATTAAACTTTAAATTATGACATCTAAACTCTAAATTCAGGATTTTGGTTTGATGTTCATTCTTTAATTTAAAATCCCATCTTAATACCCTATCACCTGTGAATAAAATGTAAAATAAATCAGTGGAGACTATATAGAAGAGTTGGGGAAAGAGAGAAAAGAAGGAATTAGCACACATGCTTATGCACACAGCTCATCAAAGATGGAGAAAAATGGCCATAGTTGATATTTGTCCAATCTGTGTTTCTTTTGCCATCAGCCACTATTTTGCCTGGCTTTTCCTGGTAGAGCAGCGTAACCCTTTATTCTGAGAGATCTGTGCCCTTGGTGGCTCTGTACTTCTCTAGAGTTACTCTAGACCTCTGTTAACTTACACTCCTAAACAAGGTAGGGCAAGGAGGATCCCCTAGGTTTCAAACATTCCTTCCTGTCTCATGTAGCACCAATCCTGTTTTCCCTTAGTAGCCAGGATCAATGAGCTCAGCTAAAACTGAAAACACTCACTCCACCCTCCACCTAGCCCCTATTTTATTTGCTTATTTAGTGATATGAGATTAGGAACCTGAACTGGTGAAGTGCCTTTCTCAACTGGTAAAAATAATTCCCAGGTGAAAACATTTCTTTCGTGGACATTTTCTATGTCCCATCATTGGCACTTACTTATATTGCCTGTAGAAGTGTTGTGCATATACTACTTGCTGACTTCTCAGTGAAACCTAGGCTTCTCCAGGGTAGATGCAAAGGTATATTGAATGTCAAAATCTTATCCCTAACATGACTTCTTTCATATCCAATCTATCTTCAACTAAGGATAATGCCTACTGTCTCATCCTTGCCTTTCCTACTCCTGGAAAGATGCATGGGTGATCACTGGAGAGCTGCCAGAAACAGGGGTCTCTGGAGAAAAGGGTGAAAGATAGAGAACTTTATGATCTCTCAACTTGTTCTGCCATCTTGGAGAAAAAAAAATGTAGTTATTTATATTTATGTTTATATTTATACTTACCTCATGGCTTTTAGATCCTAAGCTCTCAAAGATTCATTTCTTAGCAGTAACACTTAGAAAAGCTAGTGTTCAATGGATTTGATAAGCCTTTACCCTTAAAGCCTGAATATTCCAATTTTATTATCTTGTTTAGCCCAGTGGAATTATTAGAGAACAATAGGCATGCTGATTGCTACCAATTATTTCAAACACTTTTGAGGAAAGAATCACAAAACATTTGCACTATTCCCACCCCTCCCCCCCCCCCCCCCCCCCCCCCCCCCCCCCGCATACACACCCTTGGGCCAATATGCTCTTGGTATGAGGCCTATGCAGAGTATGTAAGGCCATCTTCCTAACCTGTATGTTGACTCATTCGGCACATATCTATTGTGTGCTTGCTATTTTCAAGCGCTACTACATGCTGGGAGCACAGTGGTGAAGTCCAGGCACAGGCCCTTTTGCCACAGCCTTTGTATTCTACAAGGGACACCGGCACCTGCCTAGTCTGGCCCCATCCTGGAGTTAGGAAGTCCTGTCATTCACTTAGAGTACAGCAGGGGGCAGATGAAGTCCGTCTTTCAGAATCATCTGTGGCAGCCTAGCATTTCTGGTATTGCAGAGCAGAATTGTTACTTAGTTTACCTTTGGAAACTGGAATCTGGTTTTGTGTTTTGCTCATTGCTTATCTGACTGGGGGTACCGCTGGTAACAAATTTGAGAAAAAGCCAAGCATTTTACCTTTCAGAGCAAATATTTTTCTGGAAGAGCTGTGAGAGAAGCTTGAAGGAATTCTACTCCGAATGCTTTAAAAAAATAAAGATTATTCGATGGATTTGATATTAATTTTTTCTATGAATTTTCATTTAGGTATTTGCTCAATGGAACGGTAGTTGCATTTTTTTTTTTTTAAGATTTTATTTATTTGACAGACAGGAATCACAAGCAGGCAGAGAGGCAGGCAGAGAGAGAGGAGGAAGCAGGCTCCCTGCTGAGCAGAGAGCCGGATGCAGGGCTCCATCCCAGGACCCTGGGATCATGACCTGAGCTGAAGGCAGAGGCTTTAACCCACTGAGCCACCCAGGTGCCCCGGTATTTGCTTTTTTATTGTTACTGAGAGTGAGTAAAGAAACCATGATGCCCATTAGCCAATCTTGTTCTTATTTCGGCAATAGTAGGTCTATATCCACAGATTTTGAAAGGGAATAAGAGGAGATTTGAGAAATGTAGAGAAAGCAAATGTGTACTGTAGCGGCCACAAGAATGGTATCAGAGGTATCAGAAAAGAAAGGATTAGGGATGTGGGGTGTTAAATCTTGAGCAAAGACCTCAAGAGAATATTCTAATTTGGGACTTTTTAATGCTATGTTAGACTTGGTGGGTGCTTCAAAGCAACTAGTATTCATTTGAGGTATGAAGATATTAGAATTTCCTTTGAAAAGGAAAATCTGAGTCAGACTAGAATCACCTGAGCAGACAGCCTCCCCCTGCTCCCCAATTACTGCCTTATTGGATCTTTTATTAACCTATGGTTTCCTTGGCCCTCCAATTACGCTTGGTGGGACAAACACAAGAAAACAGCACCAACTCTCTCTGGGTATGTCTTCGTAGAGAGCTAGTGGATGAGTAGATGTGGAAGGGGAGGGAGGTAAATTAATTTCCGGTGGATCTGAGAGCCAGGCACATCTCATATTCTGTGGAATTACTTATCTTCCCCACTAGATAGTAAGTTCTGTGGAACAGCAACATGTTTATCTTGCTCACATTGACTTTCCTATGCCCAAGGCATTTTTCATATGCCAGTGCTTTAGGAGCATAAATAACAGTCCTCCCACTGACCTCATTAAAGAAAGACTAAAGAGATTAAGAAACGTGGATAATCCCAGCCATGAGTTCTTTCAAAATTTGTGTGTGTGATTTCCAATCATCTGTCTTCTAGCCTGAATATGATGGGAAATGCAAGGTTTGTAAGTAGGAGTAGGTAAGTAAACTCTGAAGTGCCTTCAGACTTGGCCATTTAATATTCTAGATTCTTTGAATTAGAAGGGCCCTGTCCTGCCCTGTTCATCCAAATTGGGATTCCACAGTGTCCTTAAAGGGAAGTCACTCATATTTTTTGAACATTCACCATATTTTGATGTAGCTATTCTATTACTAGACACTTCTTGCTTTTTTTCCTTTTTTTTTTTTTTTTTTTGGAGGGTGGGAGCAGGTGTTTATAGAAATATAGAAAAAAGCTAGAAACAATGTAATGGTATTCATATGCCCACTGCCTAAGAATTAAGGAGCACCAAGGTGTTGTCCGTTTTGCCTCAGCTATCCGTCACTGGGAAATAACTTTCCAGGGGTCTCTCACCTTTTTGAACATCTGTGAATGAGCTCCTGACTGCTCCTTGTTCTGGACTATGTTCTCAAAGATGTTTGTATTGTAAACAACCATGAAAGGGAAAATGATCCCTTCAGAGTAAAGGGCAATTGTCTTATAACAGTGGAAGACAGAGAGTATGTCCCACTCCATGAGAAGGAGTGCTTCATGCCCACTGTAAAATTATCAGTTTCCTTAAACTCAGGGTTTTGCCTTGCTAATCCAACCACTTCATATGCAGGTGTCTTTTTCCCCTCTTCATGTTGCCCTGTGGGAATTGGGACTTAAGAGATTGGCACAAACACTGGGATCTCTCACTGCTGCTATTGCTATAATATTGCTGTAATAAATAAATTGCAGTCTATTACAGCATTTATGAGACTGTGGTGGGTTATTTTTAAACTATCAAAGGCCATGAAAAAAAGGTAGAAGTAGTTCCCAAGTAATATTAATAGTAAACTTTGCAATAGTAAAGCCATTTTAAGATCAGGAACGAAGACCACCAAACCTTTTATCATTACTTAGCGCTATTTTTAAACTTTTAACTGATGCAATAAAGTAATAAAATATGTAAAGTATTAGAGAAAAATCAAATAAATGATCCTTTTCTGCAGACCTATAAACATACATTCAGAACTTAGTGATGTTAATAACCTACTAGAATGAAGAGAATTTCATATAGATATGATAAACATGTAAAAAGGTCAATAGCTTTTCTCTTAATGAGCATAACCAGTTAGAAATAAAAATAAATCCCATTCTTTTTTTTTTTAAGATTTTATTTATTTATTTATTTGACAGGTAGAGATCACAAGTAGGCAGAGAGAGAGAGAGAGGGAAGCGGGCTCCCCACTGAGCAGAGAGCCCGATGTGGTTCTCGATCCCAGGACCCCGAGATCATGACCTGAGCCGAAGGCAGCATCTTAGCCCACTGAGCCACCCAGGCGCCCCTAAATCCCATTCTTGATAGAAAAAAAAAAGGCAAAATACTTAGGAATGAATCTGATGAGATGGGTAAAAGACATATCTTAATAAAAAACCTATAAAGTCATGTCAAAGGACATAAGGCAAGATTGAAAAACGACAAAACATACCAATATATGATTTAATTTGCAATGTCAATCTTTATTAATGATGCATATTAATATACAAGTGTAATTCAAAATTAAAGGAATAAAAATCATCATCTTGGGACACAAGATAATGTAATAATAATAATCCCTCCTTCATGGAGGGATGTAGACAGAAAGATATTAATGTTCCTATGGAAGAATAAACACCTGAGAGGAATTTAAGAAGGGTGCCCTGCATTACCAGGTAGTCCAACTTAAAGCTACGAGACCTAGACAGCTGGAAAATGGTGCTGGAATAGATCAGTGGGACGAAGAGAGTCAGGAGTAGAACCAGTGAATATGGAAACATAATGAACACTAAAGGTGACCATTTCAATTCAGTAGGAAAAAGAAGCTTCGAAAAGAAAATCAACTGTACCAGGTGTATGTGGGTGTCCATTAAGACAAAATAAAGCTGTACCTCTAATTCACACCTTACTCAAAAATAAGTTCCAGATGGATTCACAATCTTAAATGATGTTAGAAAAAAAGATAATAAAAGTTTGGAGTTTCGATATTTTCCTACATTCTTGACTCAAGATTGTCATTAAAAACTAGATCAGACGAGATCGGGTGCATTCAGGGTGGTATGAGGCAACCCACGGAATGGGAGAAGATACTTGCAAATGACAGTACAGACAAAAGGTTGATATCCAGGATCTATAATGAACTCCTCAAACTCAACAAACACGAAACAGGCAAACATATAAAAAAATGGGAAGAAGATATGAACAGACACTTCTCCAATCAGGACATGCAAATGGCTATCAGACACATGAAAAAAATGTTCATCATCACTAGCCCTCAGGGAGATTCAAATTAAAACCACACTGAGATATCACCTTACACCAGTTAGAAAGGCCAAAATTAACAAAACAGGAAACAACATGTGTTGGAGAGGATGTGGAGAAAGGGGAACCCTCTTAACACTTGGTGGGAATGCAAGTTGGTGCAGCCTCTTTGGAGAACAGTGTGGAGATTCCTCAAGAAATTAAAAATAGAACTTCCCTATGACCCTGCCATTGCACTCCTGGGTATTTACCCCAAAGATACAGATGTAGTGAAAAGAAAGGCCATCTGTACCCCAATGTTTATAGCAGCAATGGCCACGGTTGCCAAACTATGGAAAGAACCAAGATGCCCTTCAACGGATGAATGGATAAGGAAGATGTGGTCCATACACACTATGGAATATTATGTCTCCATCAGAAAGGATGAATACCCAACTTTTGTAGCAACATGGACGGGACTGGAAGAGATTATGCTGAGTGAAATAAGTCAAGCAGAGAGAGTCAACTATCATATGGTTTCACATATTTGTGGAGCATAACAAATATCATGGAGGACAAGGGGTGTTAGAGAGGAGAAGGGAGTTGGGGTAGATTGGAAGAGGAGGTGAATCATGAGAGACTATGGACTCTGAAAAACAATCTGAGGGGTTTGAAGTGGCGGGGGGGTGGGAGGTTGGGGTACCAGGTGGTGGGTATTATAGAGGGCACGGATTGCATGGAGCACTGGGTGTGGTGAAAAAATAATGAATACTGTTTTTCTGAAAATAAATAAATTAAGTAAAACAAAACAAAACAAAACAAACAAACAAACAAAAAACAAAAAAATTGATCAGAAGCAAGGACTCAATAATCACCCAAAGAAATTCTCTTTACAGCACTTAGATTATTAAAGCCCTGGGGAGGCCAGTCAGAGAGGCAGTCTGTGCCACAGAAAGATCAGGAAGCTGAGACAGACAGACACGTTGTCAGAATCTCAGTTTGGCTCCATATTAGAAGTGGAACCTTGGGCAAGCTATTTAGGTTCTTTAAGTTACAGTTTTCTCACGGCGCTGGGTGGGTCAGTTGGTTAAGCAGCTGCTTTTGGCTCACTGGGATCGAGCCCTGCATGGGGCTCCCTGCTCCATGGAAAAGCCTGCTTCCCCCCTCCCACTCCCCCTGCTTGTGTTCCCTTTCTTGCTCTCTCTCTCTCTGTCAAATAAATAAAATATTTAAAGAAAACTTTTTAGTTTTCTCTTTATACTGAGATGGGTATAATAACTTTTGGAGGTCCTGCAGGGAGGATTAAATTTACACTTGACTCATGAAAGGTACGTAGCTCAGGGCCTGACACATGTTCAGTATTCAATAAATGCTCATTTCCTAACATTTTCAAACTTCTGAGTGTTTGGAAAAGCACAAGATTTGGGTTGTTTGTGAAGAGTGAGATTAGAGTGCTCTCAGTGAATAAGAATAAAACCAATATAGAGACTCTTATTTCAATTCTTTCGGTTTTAATTTCTGGAAACCTGAGAATTTTCAACCCAGGCAAACCAAATCAATGATTCTGCCTCTTACAGAAGAAAATCTTCTGAGGCAGACAAATTACAGGAAACAAAAGTTCCACAGTGTTTCATAATCTTCTGACAAACACCATCTGAGTTACTTAGAGTTCCTGGATGAGGAATCTTTTCTTACCAGGATCCACCGGCCAGGCCCAGAGTTGGCTATGTCTCCTCCTGGTATTGTTGCTTTGCTCATCTGATTTGTTTGCACTTTTGCCTATTGTGAACATAACCATCTCCTGATTTGGTGGATTCCCAGCCCTTCAGAGCCAGCCAATCTCCACACAGTGTCCCGGGAGACTTCCTGGTCTGGCTGCTAACTGTTGGCCTTCAGCTCCAACAAAAACATGCCAGGCTGATGCTTAATTCTTTGGAATCTATCTCTCTATATATTTGACTGGCTTATGGCTCAGCCTCCCCGGCCATTAGAGAGAAGTATCTCTGAGGCTTCTTAGGAGGTCCCATTATCAACTTTGGGATACAGGGTCTGTCCTGGGCCACAGGAAATAGCTGAGGTAAATGCCTCAGGTAACTGTTTGTTTCTTAGCCTTGTGTCCTTTTCCTTCTCCCTGTAGGTAATTCTGTACCTGTTAACAAGAGACTGTGTCTTGTTTGCTCAGTGTCTACATGGAAGATTATTTGGGTATAAGGAACAGATATTCTAATTTTCACGAGGGACTTATTATACAACATCAAGGGAAAATCTCTTAAACATTCAAGCATAAGACGCAAACTGCAACCAGACTGGAAATGCAACTGGAATGTTGGGAACAGAGATTGCCCTCTGTAAGTTGTAAGGTTCAGCTGCTCTCTCTCACCTCTATTTCTCCATCTCCTCTGATGGCTTCTTGGACCAACATGGTTGCCCCAGTCATGGCTCTACACAACACTTCTGTTCAATCACCTACCTTCATTTCAAGATTTTAAAAATCTCTGTGATAATTCAAAGACTGGAAGAGTGTGAATGGCAGCTTCTCAGCCAGTAGATTGACAGACTGGTCAGCCAAAAGATTGGTCCAATCAGCTCTGAACAGAAGGCAGTGTTGGGTAATAACCATTGGCTGGGAGTCAGAAGAGGTTCTCTAAGAAGGGGACTTGGTTGATCAGGTCAGCTACCCAGGAACTAGCCCTGTGCCATCACTAGCTCTTCACATTGAGATAAGGCCCAATAGTTTACAAAGTTCTTTTTATATACGCTATGTCAATTTGCTTGCTTGCTTGCTTAATTCATTCACTCAACATTCATTGACATGGCCTGTACCAAGAACAGGAGTAGGAACCACACAGTACCAGGCCCCAAGTTCCAATAAGTGTATGTTGTTCTCAAGGCAGTTCTATTAGGAGTAGGGGTACATAAACAAATTGGGAATGTGATGGAAGTGCACTGGTAGAGAAAGTGGGGCTGCTGTGAACAGTACAGAAGGATAAAATTTGCTCTTGGGAGTAAAGGGAGCAAGTCAGGAAGCTAATTCTGTGGCTCGATCATTTTTCCACATCACAGAAATCAGGAGGTTGTCAAGGCAGTTAAAATATCATTTGATAGCTAAGATAACTAGGGCTGAGAGGGGTCAGGTGATTGCAACACCACACAGCATTGCAATCCAGACCCGGTCCAGATCTTCTGACTTCTGCTCCAGTGCTCACTCCTTTCACATGAGTTCTCCCCTTTCAGGCTTGCTCTGGCAACACACTGGGTAGAACTCATTACATGAGTGGGGTGCTTGAGACTTGGAGATTGGCTTGGTCACTACCTCAATGCCTGGTGTGGTCACATTCTACAGATCCTACAGCCTGCGAGGCTGGGGTGATGGGGCGGGGACCAGGAAGAGGAGTTGAGGAACCTGTTGTCACTTTGCTTGGGGTGGGGAGGTTGGGGCTCAGAATTCTAGCTCTTATGGTAAAGGACGACTGACTTGTGGACAGCGGGGTTGGGCAATAGAGGAAAAATCAGGCAGACTTTGACTCTGCCTCTAGCAAGTCGTATGTTAGCAAGGATAGAGAAGACATGGTTAGACCCTCTCTCTGCTCACAGGTCCTGGGGTGGGATTGGTGGTACTAGAAATCCCTGTCCAGGCTAGACCTGTATGCGCAGACTGTACTGGATGGCTGTGGCTAGATGACAGGGACTTCCCTGTGTAATGATATGAATTTGGTCTATAGAAGGGTCTTGGGAGTAAGTCAGAGCACGGGGGAGGTTTCAACATTCTTTCCCCTATTCATCCACTTTCCTCATAATTGGTTTCCTTCTTGACCCACACTCCTTTCTGTTGCCAAAGAAATGGTGAGATCTATGTCAGGTAGAAAATTTTCATCAAAAATCACATGTAGATGGGATGCCTGGGTGGCTCAGTTGGTTGGACGACTGCCTTCGGCTCAGGTCATGATCCCGGAGTCCCAGGATTGAATCCCACATCGGGCTCCCAGCTCCATGGGGAGTCTGCTTCTCCCTCTGACCTTCTCCTCACTCATGCTCTCTCTCACTGTCTCTCTCTCTCAAATAAATAAATAAAATCTTTAAAAAAAAAAATCACATGTAGGGACACCTGGGTGGCTCAGTGGGTTAAAGCCTCTGCCTTCAGCTCAGGTCATGATCTCAGGGTCCTGGGATCGAATCCCGCATCGGGCTCTCTGCTCAACGGGGAGCCTGCTTCCTCCTCTCTCTCTGCCTGCCTCTCTGCCTACTGGTGATCTCTGTCTGTCAAATAAATAAACAAAATGTTAAAAAAAAAATCACATGTAGTTTTCAGAGTGTGCATTCATGCTCCTTTCCATTATCAGAAAAATGCGGTTTCCTTGAGATTCCGCTTTCCACATTTCTTGCTTTTGCTTTCTTTTTCTTGAAGTGTGGAGCCATCTGGGTCCCCTTCTGTTGTGATAGAAATATAGAAAGCACCTCTTTAGTGTAGAAGATCAACACTGGGGATTTGATAACCAACAGCAGCAGATACTGCGCCGTAGAGCTGGGGAGACCATGGGACAGGTAGGGCCCAAAAAGGAGACATGCCATGGGAGGGGTCATGGCTTCTCAGTGCCCACAGAATGCCGTGGGAGCCCCCAGTCATCAGCTCTTTCTAGTTTTTAAGAGCAGCTAGAAATCTGAATTGAAAAAAGTCAGCACCAAATTGGCACACAATCTCTTAAAAATACAGATAGAACAAACAATCTATGATTTGGTTTGACAGAAGCTCAGGTTGTAACTTCTGAGTAATCTGTTTCCTGGACATTTCATGTCTGAGTAATGTTCCTCAAAACCCATAACCTTACTCTACTCATGAGACAGTAGCAGACGACCCAAATGGAGTGAATTCTATGAAATATCTGGCCAGTGTTCCTCAAAAATTTCAAGGTCTTAATAAACAAGGAAAAGAAGACCGAAAAACTGTCACAGATCAGGCAGGCTAGGGACACATGATGACTAAATGCAATGTGATATCTTGGAATATTAGTGGAAAAATTGGTGAAAATCTGAATAATGTCTGGAGTTCAGTTGATGGTACATTAGTTTCTTAATTTTGAGAAATGAAGCATAATGGAAGATGTTAATATTATTGGAAAGTGGGTGAAAGGTATGTGGCAACTCCTTGTGCTGTATTTGTAACTTTTCTGTAAATCTAAGATTATTCCAAAATCAAAAGTTTATTCAAAAGAAAAAGTCCCTTCTAAGCACAAGATAACCTTTGGTTGTTTTGGTTCTGCAAATGAAGCTGGGTTTCCAGCTCAAATGCTGTCCCATTGGTAGTCCTTCTTTCAACCTGGGAAGCATGCTTAGCACAGTGTTGAGCTTTATTGTTATTTTCTTCTAGAACACAGAGCACCAAGGCTTCTAAAATGGGTATGCAAGTGAGCCCAGACACATGCGGGGAGTCATGCAACTTTGCTGTGCAAAATGGCGACTCTCTTCCTATTAGTAAGAGAAGCTCTACTTTGCGGCCACACACAGTTGTCCTCCCACTCTTAACTGCCCTGTAGCAGCTGGAGTCAGTTTGAAATGCATAGGCAGAGGCTTAGGTGCACCCTGAGGGCTAACATTTTGCCTAAGGATATGGAGGTTTGACCCCCTTCACCAGACTGGACAGCTGGCTCATTTTCTAAATGCCTTCTGGCTTGGTATAGTAGGATCCAAGAAGAATCCCTCCTTTCTAAGAAAACATTCCCCCAGTCAGGAAAATTGGAGAGGCAGAGAGGGCTGAAGTGAGCTATCAGAGTGAGGAAGGGGCCAGCATGGGAGTGAGAAAACTTTACAAATGTTTTCATCTTTCCAGGGGAGTTAAGTTTCTCTAAATTTGTGGTCCCTCTGACTCCACAGGAATTGTATCTTTCTGCAGTGTTCCCAGGCAATTATCCCTCCTCACAGAGCTGAGCCTCTGCTTTCAGGACCCAATCAAGTGGCCACAAATCAAAGATAGCTTGGACTCATTCCACTAATAGCACGCAAAGCCATTAGCTGTGGTTGTTTGAAAAGGGAAGTGGCTCAGATATCTCTGGTCTCACAAGAAAAGCTTCTGTAATGTCAGATTATGGTTACCAAATGGCTTAGTGGACTGAGGCATCACATTTCTCATAATGAGAGGTTATTTATTGCACCACTGAACCAACACACTCTCCCTTGCTCTCTTGCACAAGATAAGATGAAGAGCCCTTTCAAGTTGAATTAAATTTAAAAGGAAAAGCAACACACATGCTCCCAGCTAATGCCTGGATTTAGCTCGGGTTGTGTAGGGACCGGTGTGGATGGCTCCTTCTGTGGGTGGTCTGAGAGCCTCGGCAAGACTCTGCTTGCCCCAATCTCTAATTTTCTGGGCCCACTGCTTGAGGTTGAACTCATTCGGAACATTTCTTTTGGTTAAGGCACTGATTCCAAGAAAGTCTTTGTCAAAATGTTAAGAACTTATGCTGTTCGGGGCAACTGGGAAGTTCAGTGGGTTAAAGCCTCTGCCTTCTGTTCTGGTCCTGATCCCAGGGTCCTGGGATTGAGCCCCGAGTCAGGCTCTTTGCTCACCAGGGAGCCTGCTTCCCTTCCTCTCTCTCTGCCTGCCTCTAGGCCTACTTGTGATCTCTGTCTGTCAAATAAATAAGTAAATAAAACATAAAAATGTGAAAAAAAAGAAGAAGAAGAAGAAGAAAAAAAAGAACCTATGCTATTCACCATCCTTAACCTAACGGGTACCTCTCTTTCTAGGGCAAACCTCTCCGGGTGCCCCCTCCTGGGGTTCCTAGCGGTTGTCAATCCCAGCATTCCCCGCTCTTGGCTACCGAGTAAGCATGCGTCCATCCCTCCGGCTATGGTGATTGGTTCAGGGCTGGGCACATGACAGAATTTGGGCCAATCAGAGGCCCTTTTGAGGATGGTTTTCCGAGAAGAGCTAAGGGTGGCAGCATCTTTATCCCGAGGCTGCGAGCCTAGGGTTCCAGAGGCTGTGTTTTCAGTCACGCTGAGGAAACTTACGTCCCCTGGAGAGAATAAAAGCCATGTGGAGGTAAGGAGAGACAGAGGGAGGGGTCCTCATGGCGGTGAGGCCCAGTTCTCTCACCGAGAACCGGAATACGTGTGCGGACGCCCCAGGAGCCTTCCAGTAAAGCCCCCTTTAATGAAGCTTGTTTGCACTGGGCTTCTACCACTGGCAGGGACGAGGACTGACTAACGCACGCCGTCCATGGGCCTGTCTTCTCCCGCTTTCCATAAACACCATTCCTGCCTGGGCAAGTGTGGGCTGCCTGCTGGCTTGCTCCCTGACGCTGGGCGCTGAGGTGCCAGGTACCTCTGCTGGTCCCGAGTGGAAGGGAACGGAGGGAGGAGACTAAAATGGAAACACCATGGCCTGGTGGGAGGGAAACCCGAGGGCACAAGGGTGGGCTGTCCTCGCTGGCTTTCTGGTAAGGTCTTTGGAAGAAAGGGCTCTGCAGCTCAGGTAGTTGTGGGTGGCGTTAGAGGTCAAGGGCATAGGACAGGGAAACAGGAACACCCCCACCCCTACCACAGGCTACCCCCTGGGATCTCTCCCAGTGGCCTCCAGCCCTGCGGGGACAGATGCTGCAGGCCTCCGCTGAGATAAGCCAGGGGGAAGCCAGTCCAGCCGGCCCTTCCGCTCTGCGATGCCCACCCAGATCAGGAGTGTCTGGGAGGTGCAGGGGGTTCTCCAGTCCCTGAGCCCGGGTTCCCCCCGCTGGCATCCGTGCTCTGAGGCCAATGGGAAGCGGCTGTGAGCGCCACAGGGGAGCGAGGGCTAGGCCCCTCTCCAGCTCCCCCCCCCCCCCCCCCCCCGCCCCCAACCCCGAAGATGCGGAGAATAATAAAGCCTTTCGTGGCTCAGCAGGCGCTTGAAGTCCGACTTTCAATTACAAATAATCCCAGGATTTGTTCAAAGCTCCCCAGCAGACCCTGGTGCTCTGCAGCTGGGCAGAGTGGCCCACGTGGCTTCTGAGATCTCACTGGGGTGTGACAGCCTCCCGGTGGCCTTTCCAGGGATGGAGGAGGGGCGCTGGGAACGCACTGGAAGACAGGCACCGAACTGAAATCCAAGTTCCCAGCACGTGTGTGTCCTGGGCCTTCGTGCAGGTGTGTTGACAGAGAGTGCTGGGCTGGCAGTGGGAAGCTGTCCCTGACACGGCCACCCCCCCCCCCCCCCCCCCCCCCCCCGCCCCCCCCCCCCCCCCCCCTTACCCCCCCCCCCCCCCCCACACCTCGGTCCCAGCCCCAGGGCCTGCATGCAGGTCCCACACAAGGCGTTTGGGCGGAAGTGGCAGAGGAGACAAGTCGTTAATCCCGAGTTCCAGTCTGGGCGAAGCAAGCGGCAGAGGAAGGTGATGTGCTAGAATACTAGAATACAGGCCTTGCTCAAATGCTCTAAAGCATTCCTCAGAGCAAAGAGAAAGCTGTGTGGGGCCAGCCGTGTGGCACAGGTTCTGACCCGCAGTCAGAGAACCGGGCAGGTCGGGAGGACTGAGTTCCCAGCGGAGAGAAGGCTCAGGAAGGAGTGAGAACATGAAGTGCAGCGCTCTGGATGGAATCAGTGGAGAAAGACCCAATTAGACCAAAGCAAAGGGTCTGTTAGGAGGGCCCATGAGTGAAGGGATGGGGCGGGCAAAGGGCCAGAGGGTCAGGAAGTGGAGCCAGAAACACCCCCCTCCCAACAGCCCAGAGTGGAGGCTGTGGTCTTTCTTTGTGAAACCTTGTGGCCGGTGGCAGGGGAAGGAACATCCTTGAGAAAGCACGAAGGGCTGGAAAGCTAGTGGAGGAAATGTTGGGCCTGGGGTGGGAGGCCGTTCTCCCCTGCTGTGCAGCCAGGGGCCCAGTCTGCTTCTGCAGCGGACCACTCGCAGTGGTCTGTGCGGAAATGTTTTGGTTAGAGAGGAATACTTTTCAGGCAACACGAAGAAGTCCCAGGAAACACAACATTCGAAGAAAATATCCTTCTAGGGTTTTAATTTAGGTGGAAGGCAGGCAGGGTGGAGTTCACAAATCGTGTTTACACCCAAAACAATGAACTGGTACATGGTGTCCTTTCAAACATTGCTGTGTTTTGGGAGTGCCTTGGCTCTAGGACTGTAAGGGAGGGTAAAATTATCTCACTGTAATTTGAGAAAAAAATGCCTATTTTCTTATTCCTTGAAGAAGTGAAAATTAAGTGTGTGTGTGGGGGTGGGGGGCTGCTGGCTGGACTATCAGAAGATGGGACATCTGAAAAAAGACTAATGTTATATGACTTAATCAGTTGCCTTGGGAAGAAATTGTTCTTTCAAAGTCAACATTTCCAAGCCTTACAGCAAGAATGTCACCGAGGCAGTAGGAAAACACATCACATCTTTCCCAGTTCCATTCTCCTAGTGCTCTCTTTTTCTCCCCTCTATGTTGCAGGAAGGAAGAAATTGGTCTAAGGCAGGAAGGTTCAGGACACTACATCACACCCCATGCTCCCCTAAACTCCACCTCTAATAGTTTATTTCCCAAACTGTACAGGTTTTGTGGACTTATTAGAAGCCAAATATTCTTGAGAATAGAAAACAAGTCCACAAGCCAAATATTCTTGAGAATAGAAAACAGGTCCACTGAAAGTCCCCAGGTGCCCAGAGCAGGCAGGAGGCATTCGGTGTGTGGCATAAGGTCTGGCCTGGCTGTTGAATGTAAGTGATGATGCTTGGGGAGTAATCCAGGATGGTGGGAATGTGGCCAGAATATGCAGCAGTACATGGAATGTGGGATTTGGCTCCACTGTCCTCCAACCCTGAAGACAAGGCTGGTTCTGGGGAAGCCAGGATCATCATGGGTGGGGTTGGGTTCCAGAGAACCTACACAGGGACAGAGCAGAGAGGGGTGAGTCCCTGGGGATTTAGCACATTTCAGTGAAGCCCCAGTTCATTCCTCAAGGTCTGAGGATGGAAGAAGATCCTCTCATTCTATCCCCCTTTCAATTTCCTAAGCAAGATGTTACTTCACCTCTCTGGGCCTCATCTTCCTTGTCTGGTGAAGAGATTGCACTGGATCATCTCTAAGGCCTTTTTTAGCACTAAGTTCCTGAGCAGGGCTGGCTACATAAATTTTTGGGCCCACTGCCAAATGAAAATGTAAGGCCCTTGTTCAAAAATCAGGGGAAAAGTAGGGGCACCTGGGTGGCTCAGTGGGTTAAGCCGCTGCCTTTGGCTCGGGTCATGATCTCAGGGTCCTGGGATCGAGTCCCGCATCGGGCTCTCTGCTCGGCAGGGAGCCTGCTTCCTCCTCTCTCTCTCTGCCTGCCTCTCTGCCTACTTGTGATCTCTCTCTGTCAAATAAATAAATAAAATCTTTAAAAAA
>NC_081563.1:30970933-31086416 GCF_022355385.1 Mustela nigripes | reverse complement strand
AAAAAAAAAAAAAAAAAAAAAAAAAAAAAAAAAAAAAAAAATCAGGGGAAAAGTATTCTTCAAGGTCCTAAAATATGAAGTGTTAACTTTTTCCTGTGTTCTCTCAACAAGTCGTGATCTTTTTCATTACTATTTAATGTTATTCTAAGTAAAGAAAAATTAAAATTTAATATTATTAGCATGAATTTTACCATTCATCTTTATATTGTGCAATGTCAATTATAAATTATTGGGACGCCTGAGTGACTCTCATTAAGCATCTGCCTTTGGCTCAGGTCATGATCTTAGGATCCTGGGATCAACCCCCAAATCAGGCTCCCTGCTCGGTGTGAAGCTTGCTTTTCCCTCTCCCTCTCCTACTCCCCTTGCTTGTATTCTCTGTCCCACTGTGTCTGTCTCTGTCAAATAAATAAAATCTTAAAAAAATAAGTTATTAACTATGAGAGCATTGAAATTACAGGCACAATCACTGAAATCATACAGTTCACATTTTGTGGCTTGCACATGCATGTATATTATTTTGTTTTAACCAGAACAGTAGAAGCGCTGCACACAGCTAAATTAGCTGTTTACACTTTACTTCTTGATAGGTACACATTCTATCTAGGCTCTCAACCTTTGGCTTTCTGATGAGTAAGGAGGGCCTGAGAAGAAGAGGAACGTTGCAGGGCTCATTTTTTCCTTTCCTTCTATGCTGTCCTTTTCAGTTTAAATGGTTGACTTAGGTAGGGAAGTAACATAAATAAGAAAGCAGAAAGCTGATACAGGAAAATATCACCTATTTCTATAAAAGGTAATAAAAAAGGATGTACTATACAAAGATGTTATAAGAGAAAAAAAGGAAAGGAAAAGTAAAAAAGAAGTATCTAGCAAAGTACATACTCCAAAACAAATGTTGCAGTCTTGCTTATAAAAATGATGACAATAAAACAACACTACACTTATTAGAATGCCCCAAATCCAAAACACTGACAACACCAAATATTGGAGAGGGTGTGGAGCAACAAGAACTCTCATTTATTGCTGGTGGGAATGCAAAATGGTATATCCATTTTGGGAGACAGTTTGGTGGTTTCTCAGAAAGCTAAATGTACTCTTACCATATGATCCAGCAATCCCACTCCTTGCTATTCACCCACACAAGTTGAAAATTTATGTCTACACAAACACCTAGATACAGTGCTATAAACACCTAGATGTTTATAGCAGCTTTATTCATAATTGCCAGAACTTGGAAGGAACCAAGATGGCTGTCGGTAGGTGAATGGATAAATAAACTATGGTGTACCCTGACAATGGAATATTACTCAGTAATAAAAAGAAAAGGACTAGGGCGTGGGTGGCTCAGTCTATTAAGCGTGTTCCTTCAGCTCAGGTCATGATCTCAGGTTCCTGGGATTGAGTGCCATGTAGGACTCTGCTCAGCGGGGAGCCTGCTTCTCCTTCTCTCTCTGCCACTCTGCCTACTTATACTGTCTCTCTCTCTCTCTCTCTCTGTCAAATAAATAAAATCTTAAAAAAAAAAGACTATAAGCCATTATAAGGCTTGGAAGAACCTGAAATCCATATTATTTATATTCATTAATCTGAACAGGCTACATACTGTATGACTCCAACTGTATGACATTCTGGAAAAGGCAAAGTTATGGACAGTAAAAAAGATGAGTGGTTGCCAGAGGCTAGTGGGGTGGGAGGGATAAATAGGTGAAGCACAGAGGATTTTTAGGACAATGAAACTATTCTATATACCATAATGGTGGGTATATGTCATCATTCCTTTGTCAAAACCCATACAATGTACACTGTCAAGAGTAAACTCTGTTTAAACTATGGAGTTTGGGTGATAATGATATGTCAGTGTAGGTTCATCAGTTGTAACAAATGTACCAGTTCTGGTGTGGGATGTTGATAGTGGGGGAGGCCAAACATGGGGTGGGGGGGAGAGGAAGTGTGTGGAACGCGCTCTGTACTCTCCACTTGATTTTGCTATGGACTTAAAAACTTCCACAGGTCATGTTCCTGGGGTCCTGGGATCGAGCCCTGCATTGGGCTCTCTGCTTAGTAGGGAGCCTGCTTCCTCCTCTCTCTCTGCCTGCCTCTCTGCCTACTTGTGATCTCTGTCTGTCAAATAAATAAATAAAGTATTAGAACGAAACAAAACAAAACAGAACAAAAATTCCTTAAAAAATAAAGTTTAAAAATATGACTAAATTGGGGCGCCTGGGTGACTCAGTCAGTTAAGTGTCCGCCTTTGGCCCAGGTCACGATCCCAGGGTCCTGGGATCGAGCCCCACATTGGGCTCCCTGGTCAGTCGGGAATCTGCTTCTCTCTCTCCCTCTGCCTTTCTGCACCCCTCCCCCCACTGCTCATGCTTTCTCTCTTGCTCTCTCTCTCTCAAATAAATAAAATCTTAAAAAAAAGATGTCAAATACTTTGGGATAATTTCAAAAGTAATCAAAGCAAAAGCCCAAAACAGAGATACAAAGGATAGGTTGATAGATTGTAATAACAAAAGTTGCTGAAATGTGAGCAGGTATAATAAAAATTATGAAGTAAGTTTTAAGGGAAGATAGAATATCAATATAGACCAATTATATTAAAAGAAATAGAGAAAGCTGCCAAACATCTATCTTCAAGAAGCACAGAGCCCAGAATTTTATAAAAAAGCAAAAGCCCCCCTAGGATTGAAATTAAGCTATATTGGAAGGAACATGAAGGAAAACAGTCATTGCTGAATATAGAGTAGAGGCTATAAATGAAAAATCTGAGCAAAGTGAAAAGAAAGGAAAGGGCTTTAAAGATTAAGAGGCAGTACCAGCCTGTGTAACGTGGACTACACTCCTCCCCTCTCTACCTTCTGTAAAATGAGTTTAGTCTTTCTATGAATTTACTGACGGATCTTAAAAAATAGAGCAAGCAGATAATAATAAATAAGGATATGGGAGATCTAAGCAACCTAATTAGTAAGGTTGTTCTAAGTGATATATGTAATCATACTAAAAATACTGTCTACAATCTCTTTTTTTCACTTAATATTCCTTAGAGATCTTTTCGTATTATTATAGTTCTATCTCAAGAATGAATGGCCTTAAAAAACTACAGTGTAAAGTACTCTTTTGAAAGGTTACAGGTGACACAAGGAGTTTTGGAAACTAAACAGTCTTTTTCTTTTTTTTTTTAAAGATTTTATTTATTTATTTGACAGAGATCATAAGTAGACGGAGAGGCAGGCAGAGAGAGAGGGAGAAGCAGTCTCCCTGCTGAGCAGAGAGCCCGATGTGGGGCTTAATCCGTGGGGCTCGATCCCAGGACACTGGGATCATGACTTGAGCCAAAGGCGGAGGCTTTAATCCACTGAACCACCCAGGTGCCCCTGGAAACTAAGTAGTTTTAACGGCTTTATATTCCTTTTGACAAGTCACTTCCTACTCGGGGTTTTTTTTGTGTGTGTTGTTTTTAACACATGTTGGGTTTCTTTTGGGGGGTTCTATTTCATACACTAGTTGAGGCAGTTGATTTCCCCTAAACCAAGTGTATGTAATGACTTGTCTGACTCCCAAGGTGAGGTGCGATTGAGTGACTATCAGCAGGAAGGCAGGAGGGCAGCTCTGACCCCTGGGACCAGCCTGAACAGAGCTGAATGAATGCCAAGGATAGCAGTTGAGTTGAGAATGTGGCTACAGAGCAAAACATGGAAGACAAGAGAGGTGCCTCACAGCTATTCCCCTATTTGACATTCCAGTCCTGTGTCCCCTCCTTCCTGAGGACAGGCAGATATGTATGCTTAGCTTAGAAGACATTTGAATCTTTGATATGACATGGTTTCAGTTAAACAAAACTATTTGTAGAGTTACAGTTAACTGGAGAGTTAATTCTTTGTGGGGATCTTGGGTTGCAAGATTCTTCTGCTTTCCTTTGACATGCTGTTTGCAAATATTCCCTGTACATAGGCCACCCAGATCTGTCCCTAGAACAGGAGGGCAGAACAAACAACAAATGCCATTGCCTTAAAGGACACAAGTTAACTCTTCTAGACTGGGCATCTCATGTCCACACTGTCTCCTTGCCCTCCGCCCCCTCTTTTCTTATCAGAATTAGACCTCTTACCTCCCAGCCCTCACTGCCTCCACATTCCCTATCACCTGCCTAGCTCTCCCTTAGGCTGGGAAAAAAAGAGCTTTGGGGGCCATGGTCATTATCAGTGCTGCTAAAATGCACTTGGGTAGTTGCCTCCTTCAGCCAGGGCTGGGTGGCTCTGTGCAGAGAAGGTTTTCTCAAAATGAGAATGCTCCACTGTGCAGCCTCTTTCCGTGTGGGAGAACCCTTTCCGTGGGAGGGTGGGACGCTCAGGCTTAGCACCTGCTGGATCTAAGCAATTTGTCTAAACACATCCCCCATGCCAGCTTTCTAATGCCCACACCCCCGCCGAGGCCCTGCAGGTGCAGTGGGATAGCCCCAGGAAGTGAGTCAAGGAAGCTTGGCATTCTGACAGTGGTACCGAGTGGGAGCGCTTCTGCCCCCTAGGGGAGCACTTTGAGAATTTTAGGAGTATTTTTTACTTCTGAGACGATGGGGGCTGCTAAAGGCCTTTAGTGGGTGGGGTCAGGGGTGCTGGTAACCCTGCCATGCACAGCACGTTCCTGCATATCGCAAACACAATTACATCTCCCATGCGACTTTCTAATCTCACTACACATTCGTGTAAAAACCCACTTGGAATTGCTTGAACGTAGATGTGAACTCCATTTTACTTAGAAATACAAATACTTTTTTACATGGTAATAAAATACATTGAGTTTTCCAAGAATGTAAGTGCCCTATAATGAGTCAATGGACTGTTTTATCTTCAAGTAATAGTATCCTGACTTTTTGCTGATTTGATGTAGGTGTGATTTGAGAACTACACATTTTTGCTTTTCACTTATAGTTTTCCTCCTTTACCACAGATCCATGAGGAATAAGACTGTATTAGAAATACTTAACATACAACATATGCTGAATAATATCCTGAACATATATTTATAAGGCAAGATTTATGAAAGACCAATGATTGGTTAATAGACCACATGTCTCAAAATGTTGGCTGCATATACCTGAATTTCTCAAACAGGACAACTATAGATTGACCCCAGATTCTCTAGAAGATGCTTATTTTTGTGTTTGTTATAATGACAATCTAAAAAAGGATGGATTATTTAGATGCCCACTTTCTTATAATTACTGCCACCAATTTAGTACATGTGTTTTCGATTTTGTTCATGATCCTCTTGGGAACAATAGCACAAAGTTAATTGTTGGCCAATGATAAAATAGTTGAGAACTTAAGCTTCAGATAGCAGAAAAATTTGTTTGTCTGAAATACCCATTTCTTTAAAAAACACATGGATGATACCTTACTCTAGGTCTCAGTCTAATTGCTTACTGTGTTCTGCATAGAAGAAGTAAAATGGCGGATGTTAGTTGGGTACCAGTGGTGTAGATCTTGCTCTCCTTAGAGTAACCCTATTCTAGAATAACTGAGAATAGCACTTTACTGAAGCCTAAGGGAAAATAGTTCCTTGGTGGAATTGTCTCAGCCACATATGTTCCTCACCTCTCCATGTATTTCCTCTTCCTTTTCTATAGTCTTGAAAGCTAAACTCTCAATAAAGCCAGTATAGCTCTCTGCTATGTGATCCAGGCAAACATATTCTGACCTCAAGTTCTAACTAACATAATTTGGAAATGCAGTTGGTAGAGAGACTCACCTTTAATACATTAATGCTCTTTAAGAAAGATAAACCATGCTACCAGGTCACTGTGTGGATACAGATGTTTCAAGGTAAAAAAAAAAGAAAAGGTTTCCTATTGCCTGTGAACTATTTTCCATATATTTGGTTTGGAATCAGAGCCCTTATAAAGCTGGGCTCCGTATTAATTAGGGTGTGGACAGCAGAAATTTGTGGTTCTGGAGGTTGCCCCAAAACCCAAAGTATCCTGACATAAATAAGATAGAAGTTTCTTCTTTTGTCCTGTGTGTAGAGGTGAGTGTCCAGGTGTGGTGGGCAGCTTTGCCATCCTTCACTTATGGCTTCCATATTTGAGTTCAAGGCTGTACTTGTTGCCATTTGCATCTGGGAAGAAGAGGAACAAAGGAAGTCTCAGGTAGGGGGCTTAGTCTTCAGGATATTACATGGTGCTTTAGTAGCAAGTCATGTCAATTATGCATCATTGGGTCAGACCTGGTCACATGACTGTAACTTGCTGCAAAAGAGGCTGGGAATTGTAGTCTCTAGCTGTGTAGCCATGTGCCAGGATAAAATTGGGGTTTTATTAACAAAAGGAAGAAGAGCAAATGGATACTAGGAGATACCTACTTTTATTTTATTTTATTATTTTTAAAGGATTTTATTTATTTGAGAGAGAGAGAGAGCATGAGCAGGACTGCAGGGCAGAAAGAGAGGGAGAAACAGACTTCCCACTGAGCAAGGAGCTCGATGTAGGACTCAATCTCTGGAGCCTGAGATCATGACCTGAACTGAAGGTAGACGCTTAACTGACAGCCATCCAGGAGCCCTTCAGCCTCTACTTTTTAATGTCTTCCTTTACTTTGCCAGCATTCCAGCTGCACAAAATACATTACCCAGATATGTGCTTTGTCTCCTGACTGCGGGCTTCTTTACCCATGTCTCCCTCTGTCTAGGATACTTTCCCCTCCTCCACTTAAAAACAAAGAGGGAGAAAAGGCGAGCTGAGAGAGAGCTGAGGGAGAGAAGGCGAGCTGAGAATTTGGGAAGACTTCATGGAGAAAGTAGCATATTATCTGTGCCTTGAAGTATGAGTATTTTGACAAGTAGAGGAGAAAAAATGTGCTCCAGACAAAGGGAGGTTGTGAGCACAAAGACCCAGAGCCAGGAAACAAAGCACATATTGGGGTAATCAATGGTATTACCCATGGTATACCTTTTCTTTATTTTTTATTTTTTAAAATTTTATTTATTTATTTGACAGAGAGAAATCACAAGTAGACGGAGAGGCAGGCAGAGAGAGAGAGGGAAGCAGGCTCCCCGCTGAGCAGAGAAGCCGATGCGGGACTTGATCCCAGGACCCTGAGATCATGACCTGAGCTGAAGGCAGCAGCTTAACCCACTGAGCCACCCAGGCGCCCGCTTTTCTTTATTTTTAAATTTGTGAATTTGATTTATTTTTTTTTTTGACTATGTCTTATTTGCAAATATGTTTTACTTACCATGATAGTTTGGAAGCTTCTTGAAACAAGTAAGGCTCAAGACTTGACATTTTGTGCTTGAATCCCAGCTCTGCCACTAAGAAGACTTGTGATCTTGGCAAAGTTACTAAAATGTGCTACACATGGTTTTTTCCTTCAGTAAAAATGGGTGAATAATATTACCTGTCTGAATATTAGAGCTATTTTATATGAAGGCTTTAGCAAAGTGCCTGGCATGTAGTATGTGTTCAGGAAATATGAACCGGTATTATTATTGTTTTTGTTGTTGTGATTTTCTAATGTTACCATAACCTCTTATATTCTGTCTGCATATAATCACTAACTAATTTTTGTTTTGAAATAAGATATTTATGGTACATTTATTATTATTCTTAGAGTAAAAGTATAATACCTAGTGTTTGTACAACTCTTGGCAGAATCATCTGTGCCTCACCACAGTCTTATAAGGTGGGTATTACTGTTCCCATTTTCAGATGAGATGAAGCATAGGTAGGTCAAATGACTTGCTCAAGGTCATGTAGGTGGTCGTAGTAAGGTCTGACTGGGAATAGCTCTTTGTAATCCATACGTGATACTCTTTCCGCTTTCCACCCTGCTGTCTGGTACTTTTGAAAAGTACCAGAACTGTTATTTTTGTGAATTATAAGGGAAGTTTTCTGTGGAATTATGAATGAAACAGATTAAAACAGTTCAAGAGGAGCTGGCTGTTTTGCATTCTTAGAGAGGCAAAGGAGCCAAGCATGGGTAGGGCAGGGCAAAATGCTGGTGAGCTGCTTAGGGAACCTCCCCCAGCTTCAGAAACCCTGCCTCTTCATGCCTGCCCCTTGCATTCCTAGGTCTAGCAAATGACAACTTCCTCTTGCACACAACAGGTGTTCTGTCCATGTCTGGATAGCATTTCCTGTGAAATCAGATCTTAAAGGTGGATCATCAGGATCAGTAATATGAAAGAACAGAAGTTTAAGCCCAAATGTGTTGACATTAAAAACTCAATTTAACAAAAAGCACAAATACATGCATCATCTGTAAATTATGCCTTATAGACCCAGTAGAACTGGGTTCAAAGCCAGAGAGCCCATGCATCCTGAAGGCACAGGAGAGGTAATGCAAATTAGAAAGTTTCACTGGTCTGCAGAGGGAGGGCAACCCAGGGAGCTCAACTGAGAATCCAGCATTTCCTGCCATCTGCCCACAGCCCCTTCTATGCATGGTAACCAAGGCAGCCTGGGCCAAAGACGGTGACCAGTTGGTGGTCACATCTGCTCTTGGCATTACTGTAGTGTGAGGAACTGTGCTCTAGCTTCCACTGCAGTAGGCAGTGCCCTCTTTAAGGACCCTTGGAAGACCTGTACAAACCAGAAATATACGAGTAAGTACTGGGTCTTAACCCAATCTGCAGGAAGACGCTGCTTCTTCACTGGAGAGAAGTAGTTTGTTTTCAGTAAATGAAGGGTGGCCATCCTGGCTAATGTCATCATTGGAACTCCTAGCAGCCAGTGGGCACCTTGGTTCAGAAGCAGCCTGTTACCTTCCCTCATTAGATTGCTGCCCCGAGTCACCCCAAACAGAGCATACCTAGGAATATAGTTACTGAGAAATGAGTAGAATTTGGTGAAGAAAATAAGAAGCTTTATTGAGGTGGAATTTGAATAAAGGGAGAGATATGTTTCTGGATGGGAAGACTCAAAATTCTGGGTGTGTCAACCCAGGGCACTCCAGAAGGTGTTGAGGTGAAGTCTGCTATCCTGGCTACGATTAACTACAGTCAGGAAACCCCGGCACCCTGAGACACCTTGGACCCTAACATCACTCAGGGGAGGCCAGTCCTACACCTTTGCTTTAATCAAGAGCCTTTGCTGAGCTGTCTTGTAGACAGGAGCTGGAGAAGGAGGCTGACTGCAAATTTTCCACACACAAGGGCTCTGGCTCAGCCTTCTGGGGATAGGGAAGGTCTAGAAAGAATGAGGGAGGAAAAATAATTATACCTGGAATTTTCACCACACAGAATCAGGGACTAGGGAACCCTGGGGTTTGGAGATGCCATCAGTGAAGTTTACATGGAAACCCCTGCCTTGCTAGGAACTTAGTAACCTGGCATGGGATCAGCCAGTGTATTATGCAGCTATAATGGAAGAGAAAGTGCTTCACTGCTCATTCCACAGCCAAACTGCAGATCCTGGCAACTCCTTGTCTCGGAGGCAACAAAGACAATTCATAGGGTTTGGCTCCTTTCTCCTGAATTCTGCACCTTAAGCTACACAAGTCAGTCACGCGAAGCTGGGTGGCTGGGAGGTGCATCTGTGGCTGCTGCAGAGATCACATCACTGATCATTTCTTCTGATTCGCTTCCCAGAATCTTGGTTTGAAGGCATTGACCTTGGAGAGGAAAGTACTTAGTATTGCTTTTTGAGATACCTTGTGGACAATCCATCAAGAATTCTGTGATACATAGTTAACAAATATATTGAGGGCCCATAAATTGTCAGACCTGTGTCAGTCTCAGAGAAGCAAAGATAAAGGAGATTGGAGTTTTCTTGTTATTATCCTGCAGATTCAAGGGTATGGCCCAGCAACTTGGTCCAAGGCAGGAAATATCAGAAGACCTGGATTTGGCTCCTGCCTTTGTCAGGTGATCATGGAGCAGTGGCTTGTGTTTTCTGAGCCTCAGTTTCCTCATCTGTAAAAGTAGCAACGGGACTGCATGACCTCACTGCCCTGTCTGCCTCTAACACTGGATGCTGGCAAATCTGAGCACAGGCAGAATCATGCACTATGGAAAGACCTTGTTTCTGTGTTTTTAGAAAAGCCTGGCCACCAGATTTTCCTTTTATTATTACATAATAGTTGATATATACAAAAGAATATGAATATCACACAGGTAAGTGATGAATATAATAACAAAAAGAGGACCTGTGAGCTTTGAGGAGAACACAGCTAATACCATTGCTTCTGTTGGTGGGCTCTTTTCCTATATCATGCCATGTGTACCCCTAGAAATAACCAACATTTTGAATTTGATTTCTATGAATGCCTGGTTTAAGAAGATAAGTTAAAAAGATATGTATACAATATCAAATAGCATATTATTTAATTTTGCTTGGTTAATTAAAATGGTATTGTACTATACCCAGTCTTTTTTTCACTTGCTTTCCCCCCCACATTTTCTTGTGTGTTAATAAATCATTGTTTATTCATTCTCTAGTCGCTTCAGACAAGGGTTGTTTCCAGTTGTTATTACAGTGCTGCTAAGAATGTTCTTACATGAAAAATGAAACAAGATGAGATCAGGAGGGAGACAAACTGTAAGAGGCTCTTAATTTCACAAAACAAACTGAGGGTTGCTGTGGGGAGTGGGATAGGGAGAGGGTGGTTGGATTTTGGACACTGGGGAGGGTATGTGCTATGGTGAGTGCTGTGAAGTGTGTAGACCTGGCGATTCACAGACCTGTACCCCTGGGGCTAATAATACATTATATGTTAATAAAAAATAAAAATTTTTAGAAAAAGAATATGAAAAAAGAAAAAGATTGTTCCTGCATGTAAATGCTGTACAAGAGCTTCTCTAGGATTTATATTTAGAAGTAGAATCACATGAATCTTGGGCATGTGTGCAAGAATTTCTTTTTTTTTTTTTTTAAGATTTTATTTATTTATTTGACAGACAGAGATCACAAGTAGGCAGAGAGGCAGGCAGAGAGAGGAGGAAGCAGGCTCCCTGCTGAGCAGAGAGCCCGATGTGGGGCTCAATCCCAGGACCTTGGGATCATGACCTGAGCCGAAAGCAGAGGCTTTAACCCACTGAGCCACCCAGGTGCCACCTTTTTTTTTTTTTTTTAAAGATTTTATTTATTTATTAAGAATTTCTTTAAGGTAGAACTGCTCGGCTATAAAGTATGTGAGTGTTCAACTTATGTATTCCCAAGTGGTGGTACCAGTTGGCTTCTGCCAACAGTATATAAAGATTTTGGTCGATTCACACTGTCACCAAGACTTTGACAGTGTTAGACTTATTAATTTTTGCTTATCCATTGGGTGAAATGTAATGGTGTCTTAGTGTCTCCTTGATTACTAATGAAGCTGTTCTTTTATGCATCTGTGGACCTGTCACATGTCCTGCTCTGTGAACCTGTTTCTGTCTTCTGCTCATTTTTCTACTGGACTTTATTCATTTATTTATTAGACTTTGAAGATAAAAAGAATAAATCATCTTTATGTACATTTTATTGGTTTTACATGTTGCAAATTATCTTCTCTGGGTTTGTGGGGTTTCTGATCACTTTCATCATGGGATCTGTTAAACCGATGTTCTTAATTTGAATGTAGCAGAATTTATTTATTTTTTTTTGTAGTTTGTACTTAAAAAAAAAAAAGGATTTATTTATTTATTTTAGAGAAAGAGAGCATGAGTGAGAGGGGTAGAAGGGGAGGGAGAGAGAATATCAAGCAGACTCTGTCTCATGACCATGAGATCATGACCTGAGCTGAAACCAAGAGTTGGCTGTTTAACCAACTGTGCCACTGTAGTTTGTACTTTTTATTTATTAGTATTATTTTTTAAAATATTTTATTTATTTATTTGTGAGAGGGAGAGAGAGAAAGAGTAGGAGAGAGAGAGAGAATAAGAGTGGGGTAGTGGCAGGCAGAGGGAGAAGCAGACTCCCTGCTGAGCAGAGAGCTCTATGCCCAGGCTCTATCCCAGGACCCAGGAATTATGACCTGAGCCGAAGACAAATGTTTAACTGACTGAGCCACCCAGGTGGCCCTCGTTTGTATTTTTTAAAGTAATCTTCACCACTCTCAGATTCTGGAGATGCTCTCTTACATTGTTTTACCTTTTATATCTTTTTTTTCTTTTTTCACATTTTTAAAAATTAGCGTATAATGTATTATTTACCCCGGGGGTACGGGTTATATCTAAGTCTTAAATCCATTAGGATCTGACATTTCTGCGTGGTGTGAAGCAGGATCTGATTACAGGATTTCTTTGCCATACAGAAAACCGATAGTCCTTGCATCATTTGTTGATGAATTCATTCCTTGTTTCCTTAGTGCCTTCTCCCTCCGTATCTCAAGGACCCAACCTCTTTCCTTTCTCTGTTTAATCTCTCTCCTCTCCTCCCCACTCCTCTCCTCTCAATGGCCTTGCACCACTTATTGATGAAATCCTTATTTCCTTAGTGATTCGCAGTGTCTTCTCCCCTGTATCTCAAAGACCCACCGCCTCTCTCCTCTCTGCTTTTTAATCTATTCCATGGGCAATTTGTCGATAACTATACTACTACAACACTGTCTTTATTAGAACATCTTTGTAATGAGTCTTGATCATCCCCTTCAGGAGTGCCTTGTTTATTCTTAGGTCTTTGCTCCTCCATATAAATTTGGTCAAGTTCTTCAACAATTCTATTTGGCTTTTAGTGGAATTGCATCCAATCTTTAGGTCAGTTTGGGAAGAAGTGACATATGTATGATATTTCCAAAAGATTATTTTATGGCCCTTGAGTAGCTGAGTAGTCTAGTGGGGAAGACAGATGTAGACACATCTTTGTACTACCATGTGGTAAACATTACATAAACATGAAATACCAGGGAGGAGTTGGGAAAATGTTACAAGAAGGTAACATGTGTAAAGATTTTTAGTGAACAAAGATTCTGTATTCTGGCTTCAGATATGCAAAGTCTGTCTATTCCATTTTATCAGATTCCCTCAGGAGATAACCACCAAGGCTATCCTTATTGAAATCCAGGGTTTGGGCTAGAATTGCTGGGATGGTTGCACAGCTGGATCAGTTTTGCCCTGGGCCTACACCCAAACCAGGGTGCCACATCTATTCTTTCTCTGTGTCCAAACTTGGACATCAGTGCATGGTTTCCCTTCTTCTATTCTTTACGCCCTACCCCCTGCTTATTTTAGTATATCTGACTTGTCTTTCTCAGCTAGACCTGCTTAGGATCTACTCACAGTCTTTATGAAGCTGTCTAATATCAGCTTTACAAGTTCAACTTGCAATAGCTTTGCCTCCAGTGTCTTATTCAATTATGGATTAAGTTTTCCTGGTGATACTTTAACAATCAATTAGTATAAACCGTGGAGTGCCTGTTACAGAGCTAGACACTTTGAGGAAATACAAAGTCAAGGGATTTGGAATCAGGTAGACTGAGGTTAAGTCTCTACCTTTTTAGCGGGGTGACATTGGGCTAACCTCTTAACCTTTTTGATTCCATGGTTCTTCATATATAACATAGGGCGATAATCCTGGTTAATAGATAATACATATATAAGACATCTTGCACATTTAATCTTTTGATTAAAGGAGCAAAAATTTTTTATTTTCAAAAATTTGAATATTGAAGATAACTAGATACAAGAAAACAATTAGAATAGGAAGATAACTTCCTTCTGAGGTAATTTTTTCCTCAGCAAAGTATATAAAGTGCTGGGAGCTCAGACATTCACGGAGGACATTCTGAGAGAACAGCACATGCTAATGTAGTCTGCAGAGTCACATGGACACTCCCATTTTGGTCCAGAGAGGATGGAAAGTATCATGTAAAAATAGATAAGCTAGAACAAGGTAACACTTAGAAAGGATGAAAAGGCAAAGGAAAATCAAGGGTGGCGACATACATTGTTCCCTGAAGACAGGAAGGAGGAAGGACAGAAAATACGGGGTGCCTAGTGGCTCAGTCATTGGGTGTCTGCCTTCAGCTCAGGTTGTGATCCCAGGGTCCTGGGATGGAGCCCCACATTGGGTTCCCTGCTCGGCAGGTGCCGGCTTCTCCCTCTCCCACTCCCCCTGCTTGTATTCCCTCTCGCTGTGTCTCTCTGTCAAATAAATTAATAAAATCTTAAAAAAAAAAAAAAGAAAATACACACCAGGGAGTCCATTCCACACACTTGCTTTAAGGGGGCCACAGATATGATGCTAAGCTTTCCAGTGGCAGCCACCAATAGTCAGGAGGACAAGTATAGATAACTATGGGGAATGACAAATACAGGAGAATGATGAGCCCGGAGAGGGGCTGGGGCAGGGAGGCTCCTTGAACATGATGAAGTTTGAGTGAGGTTCTGAAGGATGTTAGAGCCACGGGTTCCACAGAGCTAGCCACCTAAGCAAATACGTGGAAGGAAAGTAGAGAGATTGTCCAGGGGCACAGGGCTCCCTTTCGATTGCGTCAAGGTAAGGCAGGCTGATGACTGAGGTCTTCAATAGGGTTTTTAGATTTCACACAAAAGGGAGTCGCAACTGTCCCTGCGGAGAAAATACCCTGATGAAAATGGTATTTGGAAGAAATGATTGTGGCACCACATAGCTGCCATCTTCCCCTTTGCAAATTACAATTCATCACAAGCATTTAGGAAAACGCCATCACACATGTCTTTCCTGATGTGGTTTACATCTGGCTCTGTCATTGGCAATATAGAATATTAGAAAACCTGTGCAGCATTAGTGTCTAATAACCTTTGCTTTAACCTGTACTTTAAGCAAACCACAAACTTAGCAATGGCACATATTTTTCTTCAGTAATTTAGTCCAGGTTTCCCGTGTGACTTTGGAAATCCCTCATTCTAGCTGCATCTAGTAGTCTGGACAATGGCAGGAGTGCTGAAAACAAGGAAGGTTGAAATTAATCTTAGAAATAAGAGTAAACTTAGTGACTTTTGCTTTCAGTTTGCTGTTCTTGCATATGTAAAGTTTTGAGAGTTTAAAATGGCTCTAGACTTAAAAGGCATTCTGCTTAAATACAGTACAGTCAGCAGAGTTTTTAAAAAAAATATTTTATTTGTTTATTTGAGAGAGAGAGATCATAAGTAGGCAGAGAGACAGGCAGAGAGAGAGGGGGAAGCAGGCTCCCTGCTGAGCAGAGAGTCCGATGTGGGCCTTGATCCCACATAATCCCCTGAGATTATGACCTGATCCGAAGGCAGAAGCTTAACCCACTGAGCCACCCAGGCGCCCCAGTAGGTTTTTTTTTTTTTTTTTTTTTTTTTTAAAGAAAGTTATAATTTTGAAGCATGTGGACATCACTGATAAGTTCCAGTATTTAGATTTCAAATTTAGGCTTGAACTTTTGGCCGAACAGAGTTTCCCTTTGTTGTATTTTGAGGAGCTAATGAGCTCCTTCAGTCTCTAAAAAACAATAAAGCTAATAGCTCCTTGGTCATTTAATGAGGGAAGCCTGCAGAATATAGGAACATCAAGTACCACAGGGCTGAGCATTTGGCAGCAGGGAGGTATTTGAGGGAACATGCACTCTGTCAGCCCCAGGGACACCCCTTTTTATAAGACTGTGGGTGACCTCTTCTTGACTCTAGTTGGTTCTAATCCATGTGCAAGCCATCCTCCAGCACAGTTGTTAGCAGGCTACATGGGGAAAGCATGTCCCCACTAACCTCTTGATGGAGAAGAGGAAAAGGAGAGGCAAGGCTTTATTGCTTTGACAATCATGCAGTAACCTCATATAATCCAAGTGGCTGTTTTCTTCCGAGGCCTTCCCCAATGGGCTCTGGGAAGAAAGATGGATTTGTTGAAAGTGGCTAGGAAGATAAACCACAGAGCCATCTGCCTTGGTTTGCCCCTAACTCTCAGCTGGGGAGAGAATTTCATTCATAAGTGACAGAACCCTTGGGAGAGAGTCCTGATGAGTAGATCAGATTTTGACTTCTTTTTTTTTTTTTTTTTTTTTTTTTTTTTAAAAGATTTTTATTTATTTATTTGTCAGAGAGAGAGCGAGCGAGAGCGAGCACAGGCAGACAGAGTGGAAGGCAGAGTCAGAGGGAGAAGCAGGCTCCCTGCGGAGCAAGGAGCCCGATGTGGGACTCGATCCCAGGACGCTGGGATCATGACCTGAGCCGAAGGCAGCTGCTTAACCAACTGAGCCACCCAGGCGTCCCAGATTTTGACTTCTTAAATGCCTACATGGACTGTCCAGATTGGATGGTTCATTGTGATCTTGGGTGATTTCTTTGTAGGGAAGTGAAAGTACAGCTCAGAAGAACAATAAGAAGTGTAAGAACTTTGTGGCAAGTTGGTTTTCCTTTTCCTTTTCCATTTCCTTTTCTTTTTCTTTTTTAAGGTAAGTTCTATGCCCAATGCAGGACTTGAACTAATGACCCTGAGACCAGGAGTCACATGCTCTGCCAACTGAGCCAGCCAGGCACACTCCAAGTTAGCTTTTCTTAATGAAATCCAATTATTCTTTTATTTGACAAGTTCTTGCACAGAGCCATCTATGTGCTAGCTGCTGGAGATATGAGGGGATACTGACAAGATAAATCACGGCCCATGAACCACTGATGTGGCATACAGCAGAGTAACAGTTCTCAAAATGGGTACCAAATGATGATACCAAGTCCATGAAATGCTCTTGCCTCCACAAAACAAATGAATACAGCAAGGGGTGGGTAGGTGGTGGTGCAGGTAGTGGATTTTTTTCTCAAACAAATTTGGGAAACAGTCTATACTTTGTTTTGGAGACACACATTGTACCATAGAATAATAAAGGCTTTGATATGTTCTGTTATAAATAACTGTGCTATTCATTATTCAATCCAGTATTTCTCAAAAGCATTTAACCCCAGAAACCCACCTACTAATATCTTGGGGACTAGTTTTCTATAAAATAACCTTTGGAAAACACTGTGGTGGAGAAAACTTAGTGGAAATTAACAAGTGTCAAAAACTATCAGGATCACAAATTTGGCTGTGATTAATGGTGGTCAAGTGTTGCTGCTACTGAGTGGCAACAACCACTGGTATCTGTCCTCTGGGCAACCAAAACTACTTCTGTGCAGGGGACTTTCTCTCTTACTGTGTACTTCTCCTAAGGGAAAGGACCTTGTCCCAGCCACACTGCTCCATTTCATATGCTTTTACAATCCTGGTTCCAAATTCACCTTCACTTGGGAGCACTCTCTGAGGTGAATCTATATGATTCTCCAAATAGAATCAGAGGAAAATGACTTTTCTTATTTTATTTTCTTAGTTACAATAGCAAAGCATGCTCGTCATGAAATACCATGAAATAATATGAACCAGTAAAAGGGAGCAAAAGCCCATCCCTAAATAACTACTGTTAATAATTTAGTGATTATCCTCTCAGCATTCTCTACTCCCTACCCCATACAGAAGTACTTGTCAAAAATGGGTCATTTGGCGTTTTTCACTTTGATTGTATTGTGGTGGGGATGTCTTGTTTTCATTGTCCTTGTAGTGCCTCACACAGAGAGTGACCCTCTGTAAGTGGTCAATAAATATTGGAAAAACAAATGACCGAATCTAAGGTCTCTTCTGGCTTTAAATCTATTTCATCATTGTCATTCTTTTATTCTGCAAATGTTCCATGTGGTCTCAATTTACCCTGTATTGTATGTGGGTTTTTTTTTTTTTTTAAATTTTAGATAATAGCTTTATCTTTTAGAATAGTTTTAGATTAAAAAAAAATTGAGTAAATAGTATAGAGAGGCCTCATATATATGATTCCTCCCCACTAACCTAGTTTCCCTATTAACATCTTGCATTTGTGTGGAACATTTGGTAGTCATGTCTCCCCCCCTATTCTAATCATCCTAATTGGTGTGCAGTGATATCTCACTGTTGTTTTAATTTGCAACTCCCTAGTGATATATAATGTCATCTTTTCATATGCTTACTTAAGGTTTGTATATCTTATATAGTGAAGTGTCTGTTCAGATCTTTTGCCTATTTTTTTAACGGGGTTGTTATTGCTGAGTTCTGAGAGTTCTTTGTAGATCCAGTGACAATTTCACTGGATCCACAATTCTAGGTTGATGTTTTTTCCTTCAACACTAAATATTTCACTCTACTATTTCTTGCTCACATGGTTTCTTTTTTCTTTTCTTTTCTTTTTTTAAAGATTTTATTTATTTACTTGAGAGAGAGACAGTGAGAGAGAACATGAACGAGGAGAAGGTCAGAGAGAGAAGCAGACTCCCCATGGAGCTGGGAGTCCGATGCGGGACTTGATCCTGGGACTCCAGGATCATGACCTGAGCCGAAGGCAGTCGTACAACCAACTGAGCCACCCAGGCGTCTCTACTCACATGGTTTCTGAAGAGAAGTCCCGTGTAATTCTTACCTTTTTTCCTCTACAGGTCAAGTGTTCTTTTCTTTCAAAAATTTCCCTTGGTCTTTGATTTACTGTGGTTTGATATGTGTGGGTATAGATTTTTGTATATTGTTCCTCCTTGGTGTTCTCTGGGCTTTCTGGCTCTGTGAGTGGTGCCTGTCACTAATTTTGAGAATTTCTCAGCCATTATTACTTCAAATATATCTTCTGTTCCTTTCTTTGTTCTCTTTCTAGTATTCCACATTTCCTAAGCACTCTGCGGAATGTGGTTTAAATAGTGTTCTGTTCATTCTTACAGCCCTTTAAGCAAGATATTGATAGTTTTTACAAGTGAGGAAACACACTCAGAGTGATGAAAGAGTCTTTGTAACATCACAGAGCTGGTGTGCGGTGGGAGGAGTTTGGACGAAGACTCCTTGAGTGCCAGAAAGAGCTCTTTCTCTTAACTGCTATTGAGCGCTGCCTTTAGTAACCAGCTGTGACTGAGAGGAGTGACCATTACTCTAGGCAAGTCTGTGAAATCAACATTTAGATGGTCAGAACAGATCCAGATGGCCACTGTTACTCTGTTCTTCGCCTGACTTGGCCACCTTGCAGATGCCTTTTAGATCAGTGCAGATCACTCCCACGATTGGCTAAACAACAGCTCTCAAGGACACTTCCTATTAAAGGTATGTTTTGCGGGGTAGGGGGTATGTGGGGGAAGGGAGAGCTGCCTCACAGGGTGAGAACTGCACCACTCCAAGGGGCTCCAAGCACACAGATGACAACGTGAATCACACCCTGCAGGATTGGGCAGAGTGGCAGCCTGGTGAAATTTAGATGACCTGGTATGCTAGGATTTACTGAAAAATTAAGTTATTGGCTAGGTTTTGGAGCTCATCTGTTTTTCAGAGAATTTTGTAGAAAAAGCCTTGTTGCAACAGTTTGGCCCAATTTAAGGCATAGGAATGGAGTAAGGGGAATACGGGGTGGGGGGATACTGGGAGAGATAGATCTTTGTCATAATTTTAGTAAAAATATTTCAAGGTTTCAAATAAGAAGTACACTTGGCAGACACAGAAAACAATGGACGCCTGCAGAGTTCTGTGTATCTGCACACCTTTCACTATTAGGTTGCCTGCCATTATCCTGGCTAGTGTCTAGGATGGCATTTTGGACAAAGGAAACAGTAAATGTAAAGACCCATTGGAGCACATGAAAAGATACCCAACACTTCAAGCCATCGGGGAAACGCAAAGTCAAAATCACAATGAGATACCACTTTACCTCATCTTTATAGGGTGGCTATAGTCAGGGAGACAAATACTAACAGGTGTTAGCAAGGATGTGGAGAGATTGGACCCCATCACACCCTGCTGGTGGGAATGGGACATGGTGTAGCTGTCTTGGAAGGCAGTCTGGCAGCTCCTCAAAAAGTTAAACATAGAGTTACCATGTGACCCTGCAGTTCTACTCCTAGGTGTATAGCCAAGAGAAATGAAAAAACACGTCCACAAAAACAAGACCTTGTTTGTGTTTTTAATTTTTAATGTTCACAGCAGCGTTATTCATAATAGCTCAAACACGAAAATAATTCAAATGTCCTTCAGTGAAACAAACTGCGTACATCCATATAGCAGATTATTCTGCAATAAAAAAGACATGAAATAGTGATGAACCTTGAAAACAAGCCACATCGGGCGCCTGGGTGGCTCAGTGGTTAAGCCGCTGCCTTTGGCTCAGGTCATGATCCCAGGGTCCTGGGATCGAGTCCCGCATCGGGCTCTCTGCTCAGCAGGGAGCCTGCTTCCTCCTCTTTCTCTCTCTCTCTCTCTCTGCTTGCCTCTCTGCCTACTTGTGATTTCTCTCTGTCAAATAAATAAAATAAAATAAAAAAATTAAAAAAAAAAAAAAACAAGCCACATCATAACAGCCAGTCGCCATGGATCACATATTGTCTAATTCCATTTATATGAATGTCCAGAATTGGCAAATTTATGTAGACAGAAAGTAGATTGGTTGCTTAAGGCAGTATGTGTTGGGGAAAGATGGGGAGTGACCACCACTGAGTAAGGGGTTTCTTTCTGGAGTGAGGAAAACGTTCTAATAATGACTGTGGTCATGGTTATAGTATATACTGAAGCCATTGAGTTGCATACTTTCAATGGGGAAGTTCTATGTGGATTTTATCTCAATTAAGTTATTTCATACAACAACCATTATGAGTAGTGACCCCCACACGTCCATTCTGATGACAGCCCCATTGGGCAGGTGGAATAAGGAAGTCACATTTACTAGATGAGAAAGCCAGCCACAGAAGAGCATGGAGCCTTCCCCAGCTCTTGAAACTTTGACGATCAGTGAGGCATCTCAGTCTTCTGACAACTAGTTCCAGACACAGTTGACAAATGTGCAGTTGTTAAGCTGTGATCTACAAATCCTCTTCAGAGAATGCCCGTGGGTCGGGGCAGTGGGGTTGGGGTGGGTTGAAGTAGGGTTGTGGGTCAGCTTTGGTCTCCTACTTGGTTTAAATCAAAGCACCTCTGGGTTTAAATGGACATATTGGGTTCGTATATATGCTTTCTCTGGAAAAAGAAGAGGGTTTTTCTGCCAAAATTTATTGTCCCTACAGCCATGGTTCTCAGATAGCAGACAGTGAACAGAACGCTTCCCTCAACCTCAGCACCCGAAGCCCTGAGGGTTTTTTAGAAAAATGTCCACATTTCAAACAAAAAGTGATAACTCAAGCTGCCAAGATCTTGTTCCTTTGGTGTTGATTCTTTGCTGAGGAATGCTCCCACAAGGTATCTGTTTACAGCACTAATTGCCAATGAACAAGTGAGAAATAGTGCCCTTGGCCAAAGTATATTCTGTTGCTAGAAAACAATACAGCTGATGTTTATGAAATTATCAGAACACAGTGACTTATTAATAATATTGTACAAGATGTCCTTGTCCCCAAAAATGCTCCTAGCCTCATCCAAGACTGTCTTTAGAAGCAAACATTTCCCAACAAAATCAAGGTTTGTTCTCAATTTTTCTTAACGAGGAATGACATAAGTTTACGAGACAAAGGAGGTCCATTTTTTGTTCCCTGTGTTTAATCTGTACAGACAGAAGGCTGTAAATATTATAAGTGGTTGTTGCTGGCTGGCCTTGGAGGGGCCCTGTTCGTTAAGGACCATGGTTCGCTGGTTTCTTGTGTGGCCTCCAAGGGCTAGGAGGGAGCTTGCCCATCATCCCTCTGAGGCCTGGTGAACAAAAGCTGGGGCCCAGGAGCCTGTGTTGAAGGGTGATGTGACCTTTGACCCCCACTAGCAGGGCCTGGAGGGAAAGAGGCAAAGTCAGGCTCCAGTAACGTTTAATGACAGATCTTGTTAGGGTTAAAAAAACAGCTCTGGCGTCCAACTGGGATTTCATCAGGGGAGTGCTCAGAGGGCCTTCAGCCACTGACAGCCCCCGGGCCCCTTGTACAGTTGGACCAGGTGCCAGCTAAGCGGTCTTTTTGATCCTGCTCTTGGCAAGGACCCCCATCTCATCAGTCTGATTCCATAGGGAGATTCATTTTTTTTCTTTCCCAATTGCCTCCAGAGCGTCTCAGCCCTCTGGATGCTACTGTGGTGTCCAGACAGTGGCAAGGCACTGCTCCTGGTTTTTATTTTATAAAAATAATCACTCAGCAAGTGACACAGGATGAGTGTCCTTATAAAAGAGATCTGAGAGAGTGCTCCAGTCCCTTCCACCACCTGAAGTCACAGGGAGACGGTAGCTATCTGGAGAACCCAGCAAGTGGGCCCTCGCCAGAACCCAACCACGCTGACACTTTGGGCTCTAGAACTGGGGGGGGGGGGGGGGGGGAGGAATATATCTCTGTCATCTATCAGCCAACCTGTGTCTGGTGTTTTTGTTCTGGCAGCCTGAGCAAAGGAAACACTGTAGGAGCTTTTAGTGAGCTGTGATGAGTGTTTAACTCCTTTTTTTTTTTTTTCATGCTTGCTTTTTTATATATTTTACAATTACTATTATTTAAAAAATTAACATACAATGTATTATTTCTTTCAGGGGTACAGGTCTCTGATTTATCAGTCTTACACAGCACCTAGTGCTCACTACAACACATACCCTCCCCAGTGTCCACCACCCAGCCTCTGCCCTCCCTTCCAGCAACCCTCAGTTTGTTTCCAAAAATTAAGAGTCTCTTATGGTTTGTCTCCCTCTCTGGTTTTGTCTTGTTTCATTTTTTTCCTCTCTTCGCCTATAATCCTCTGCCTTGCTTCTTAAACTCTGCATATCAGTGAGATCATATGATAATTGTATTTCTCTGATTGACTTATTTCGCTTAGCATAATACCTTCTAGTCCCATCCACATCATTGCAAATGTCAAGATTTCATTTTTTGATGGCTGCGTAGTATTCCATTGTATATCTATACCACATCTTTATCCATTCATCTATTGATGGACATCTGGATTCTTTACATAGTTTGGCTATTGTGGACATTGCTGTTATAAACATTGGGGTGCATGTGCCCCTTCGTATCACTCACTATATTTGTATCTTTGAGGTAAATACCCAGTAGTGCAATTGCTAGATCATAGGGTAGCTCTATTTTCACATTTTGAGGAACCTCCACACTGTTTCCCAGAGTGGCTGCACCAGCTTGCATTCCCAGTGTTTAACTTCTAAGTCAAATGGAGTCAGATGAAGATCATGGCTGTAGCTCTCCACTAAAATATTCAGGCAAACTTCAGACTAAGAAAATTGTGCCATAAATGGAAGGCCTTTGTTAGCTTATCTGAATGATTCTACCAGGCATTCTATATGTCTTTGGCACATCTGAATAGACACCAATGATCTGTTTTAGTATGGAAAAAAAAAAAAATGACATGATGTGCCCGTGGCATCCCTGCATTTAGTGCTACTGTGCTTACTATTCTTTGCAGCAGTTGGGTGTTTTACTGAGGTGTGGAGTTGAGCAGCCCAGGACCTGGCATCTGCTGTTCCCTGAGGCAGTACCGGGGCTCCTGATTTGTCCCCGGGCACAGTGACTTGGGACACGAGGACCCCACTGTGGAAAGGAACATCAAGGGAGGGGTAAAACTCCAGCACAAGTTGATAATGCAGTGGGGAGGACCTAGGTTGTAGCCAGGGGATGCATGACTCCCCGGGAAGGGTGATGTGGGAGAAAGCCTGCATGATCAGGTCTGTTTTCTGGTATTTGGGGATTTCTGAAGATTCAGACCTACTTTCTTAACTATCAAGAGTCTCCTTTAAAAAAAACTGTGACACATGAAAAAACACTTTTTATTTTGAGACAATTAGAGGTTCACATACAGTTGTAAGAAATAATTACTGAGAGATCCTGTGCACCCCTTACTTAATTTCTCCCAAAGGTAACATCTCGAACACTATAAGGCAGTCCTACAACCAGGATAATGACATCAATACAGCCAAGATCGAGAACATTTCATCACCACAAGGATCTCTCCTGTTGCTCTTTTAGGACCATGCCCTCTTCTCTTTCATTCTCATTCCCTTTTTAATCCCTGGCAACCACTCATTCGTTCTCCAGGTCTGTAATTTTGTTGTTTTGTTGTTTTATAAACAGAATCATATAGTATGTGATCTTTTGGGATTGGCTCTTCTCATTCAGCATAATTCTTTGGAGATTCATCCAGCTTATTGTGTGTACCAATAGTTTGTTTCTTTTTATTGTGGAGTAATATTCCTAAGTATGGGTTTACCACAGCTTTTTTTTTTTTTTTTTTAAACCAGTTATCCTTTGAAAGACATATGTTTTCCTCAGTTTTGGCATTATGAATGAAGCTGCTATAAACATTTGTATATGGGCTTTTGTATAAATGTCCTTCATTTCTCTGGGCTAAATTCCCCCGGGTACAATGACTAAATTTTGTGAAAGTTCAGTTTTAAAAGAAAAGGGTTTAGTTTTATAAGAAAATGAAATGCTTATTCAGAAACTATTTATTCAGAAACTGTCAAGTTGTTTATATCGTGGCCGTGCCATTTTACCTTCCCACCAGTAATGGGTGAATGGGTCAGTTTCTCCACATCTTGTCAATATTTGGCATCATTGCTGTTTGTTTTTTTTTTTTTTTTTTAATTTTAGCCATTCTCAGACATGTTTAGTGACATCTTACAGGCAGTTTACTTTCAATTTGCCTCTATAATGTTGGAAGTGAGTACTTGTTTACAGAATATAGTTGGGTCATGTTTTAAAATCTACTCTGCTAATTTCTGCCTTTTAATTGGTGTAGTTAGACCATATACATTTCATGTAATTATTGATTTATTAGGGTTTAAGTCTGCCATTTTATTTTTTGCTTTCTGTTTGTTCCATTTCTCATTTCTCTGTTTTTCATTTTTCTGTCCTCTTGTGGGTTACTTAACATTTTAAAGAATTGTTTTGTGATTTATCTATAGTGTTTGAAAGTGTATCTCTCGTATAACTTTTAATGGCTCTTCTGGGTACATATGCTGCTTTCAAATCTTTGTCAGATAATTTCAATTTCTCATCCTAGTGACAGCCTTGATTGTCTTATTTCATTGAGTTAGAGATATTCCTGGTACTTGGTAGGATGAGCGATTTTTTTCATTAAAACCTGGACATTTTCAATTATGAGACACTGGACTTTATTTAAGTGATCTGTTTTAGCTGGCTTTCTCTGACATCACTCTGGCAGAGGAAGGTAGGAGAGAGCACTACCTTGTTACTTCCAATGGAGGTAGAAGTCCAGAGTCCCCACTTAGCCTTCATTGGCACTTGGCAGGATGTCTCCTCATAGCTGCTGGAGAGGGGAGGGAGATCCAGCTCTCCAGATCGTCTTTAGTGACACTAGGTAAGGGTGGCCTCATTACACCTGGGTGATAATTAGAGTCCTGACTCTCCACCTGACTCTGACACCTCCCTCTAGGGAAGAGAGAGGGGTCATGTTATCACCAGGTGGGAGTGGAAAGCCTCCCCACAAGGGGGGAAGGAATGTTTGCTATAGGCCAGCAAGAACAAAAGCACCACTTTCCTAAAGTACTGGTCTTCTCTAACACCCCTAGCAGGAGTTCTGGGAGCCTGGATATAACCTGGCAAGAGTGGAAGACTTGGCTCTCACTTAGCCTTTGCATATGTGAATGAGGGTGGGCCCACAGCTTTTTCTGTGTTGTTTGGCTAGAGTAAAACAATATTAATCTAAATTGTCTAAACTTTTTTTTGTCTTTCTAGGCCACCTTTTCCCTAGTCCATTGGCTTGAGAGAGCCGTCTTCTATTGTGTTTGTTTTGTTTTGTGTTGTGTTGTTTTCAGCACCTGTTGGTGTTTCTGGGCTGCCAGCTTCTTTGGATCCAAGAAGAAGCCAGGAGAACTCGTGGAACCCACCACCATGTTGTTCCATGGATCTTAACATCCCTAGTTGGCAGCCTTCTTCTCCCTACCTTTCAGAGTTTTCTTATGTTTGCTTTATGTATAATGTGCAGGGTTTTTAGTTGTTCTTAGTGGGAAGAATGGAAAAGTACATCTATTATATCTTCCTGGAAGCAGAAGTCTTAACACATTTTTGAGAAAAGAAAAAGATCCATTCATAATCTTGTCTTAACATAAATTTTCACTTTTACATATTCCTTTCTATTTCTTGCCAACATTCATATAGTTTTTTACAGGTTAGTAATCAGTGTATGTACATTTTTATGTTTTTTTAAACTTAATATATTTTTAAAACATGGAAAACATTTCTGTGTGTGTTTGTAGACTTCATAATTACCATTTGAAAAGTCACTAACACTTATTCTGTTAACCTCCTATTTTACAAAACTTTGTTCCATTGGTTGTTTGTTACTCCCACTTTTTTTTTTCCATTAGCAATAACATTGCAAAATTATCTTCCCATAAATAGCTTTTTGTTTTGCCTCTCTTGAACTTCTTCCTTAAAATAAATTCTTAGGAAGGAGTTTTTCAGGTCAAAGGATCTTTTAAATCAAGTTTTATGATTTATGGCCCTGGTACTCTCTGGAAAAAATATAGGAATTCATGCTCAAAGTTCAGAGTAGCAATTTCTTTATTACATCATCTCTTCTGGTGTCTACTTGAGTTCTCTATGGTCCAGTCTTATTCTTATTTGAAACCCCAAAGGATTTAACTTGTCCAAAATCATGGGGATAACCTTCCTACCCTAACTCTTACAACAGCAAGATTTCTAAAAGCACAAATGAACCTTTCAAGAAAGGCAAATTTCTATTATCCAGTCTGGTTTTTTTTTCTTCTTCTTCTTCTTTGGATCCATCTGCCAGCATAGAAGATGAAGATCATTCTAGGTTTCTTTTTTTTTGGTTACTATCAGCATTGACACAGAAGCCTCCTGAATGATGTAGGAATTTCAGTGAATCTAAGAAATTTTAAAGAATTCAATGCCATTAAAAAAGACATTAAAAAAGATTTTATTTATTTATTTGACAGAGAGAGAGCACAAGCAGGGGGAGTGGTAGGCTGAGGGAGAAGCAGGCTCCCAGCTGAGCAGGGAACCCAATGTGGGACTCAATCATGGGATTGTGACCTGAGCTGAAGGCTGACCGTAACAGCTTGAGCCACCCAGGCACCCGAAAAAGACATTTTTGAAAGATATCTTTGACTGCTCACAGAGAACAGAGAAGCACCGAAGAAATTCAGTGAATCTCATTCAAAGATGTGTTTTTGAAAGAACTGGTGTTCTGAGGGGCCCTTGGAAATAACAGGAAATTTAGGACAGGAACAGTACTTAGTTACATCAATACTTACATCAGTACATCAATATGTTAATACTTAGTTACAGCAAAATTTAGTTTCACTTCATGGACTGCCAATCAATGGCACAACTGGAAAAGAAACTTCAGAGAGAACAGTTAAGTTGGCTCTTATGTACAATTGTTTAGGACTTCTCCTTCTCTCTCCTTCCTGGGATGGGTGTTTAATGGGGAGGCTTTTTAATCTGAGAAACAGGAACTATATTCCCTGCATTATTTCTAGGAGATAAGTATGCTGAATTCAAACTTCTCAACCAACTGAGAAAACCGCTGTTTCTTCCTGGGCCACATGCCTGAAGGTCCCTGTCTAATGGGGACCCTGGCCAACCTGTAGCCTCATTCTCTTGTCTGGAGTACAAGTAAGTACTTGGTAAATGAAGAGACTAATCAGACTATGTCATGTTAGGAAGCTGAAGAGCCACCTATAGTGTTAGGGACATTGGGTGTTCATCACAGATGCACTCTTTGTATTTACTTTCTTTTTTTTTTTTTTTAAAGATTTTACTTATTCATTTGACAGACAGAGATCACAAGTAGGCAGAGAGGCAGGCAGAGAGAGAGAGGAGAAAGCAGGCTCCCCGCTGAGCAAAGAGCCCAATGTGGGGCTCGATCCCAGGACCCCGGGATCATGACCTGAGCCGAAGGCAGAGGCTTTAACCTACTGAGCCACCCAGGTGCCCCTGTATTTACTTTCTTACCATATTTCTGCCCCCTTCTCCCATTGCTTTCCAAAAATGGCTTCATTTCAGGTCTTAAAATGACAGGTCTTACTAAGACTTAAAGCCTTTCCCACACTTCTTGAGACTCTGTATAAGTAGATGCTAGCATTGCTCAGATGAACTAACCTGATGTGGTGGTATTCATTTGTAACTCCATTTGGCAGAAGAGGAAATGGAAGATTTGAACCCAGAAATTCTGGCTCCAAAGTCCATGCTCCACACCACTGTGCTATATTTGCTATTGCTCTGAGCTGCTCCTCTCCTCCTTGAAGCACTGTTCTGCTTTGGTTTATGTGCATGCATTTCTTGACCCTTTCCTACCTCTTTGTTTTTCTCTATTTTTCTTCTTCCAACACTTATTGGTAAACATTTCCCAAGATTGTTCTTTAGCTTCTTCCCTTCTTTTCCTTTGTCATTATCTATGACTGTTGTAATGAATGACACATGTATATTTATCTCCACTCATGTCCACATCTCCTGTTTGTGGAACATCTGTATTTCTACAGAAATCATCATTTCTGATTCTAACTACATCACCTAACCCTCAAACTTGCTTTTTCAGGGATACATTTTTAATTAATGTATAACAGGAATGCAGAAAAGTACACCAAATAATAAGCGTAGAGTTCAAGGAATTTTTACAAAGGGGACACATTTGTAACCAGCATCAAGACCAAGGAACAGAACATTACCGGTGCCCCAGGTATACCCTTCCTGCTTTTTTCTAAGTCCTTGTCCCCTGCACCCCCAAAATATCCACAATTCTGATTTTTAGCACAATAGATTAGTTTTTCCTGTTTTTGAACTTCATATAAATGGAATCATATTTATTTGTTTTGCAACTATCTTTTTCCATGCAACATCATATTTATAATATCATTCCAAGTTCTTGCAGGAAGAGGTATTTTATTTATTCTCATTGCTGTATAATATTCTATCATGTGAATATATCACAGTTTTTAAAAAAATTTCTTTTCAGCGTAACAGTATTCATTGTTTTTGCACCACATCCAGTGCTCCATACAATACGTGCCCTCCCTAATACCCACCACCTGGTTCCCCCAACCTCCCACCCCCACCCCTTCAAAACCCTCAGGTTGTTTTTCAGAGTCCATAGTCTCTCATGGTTTACCTCCCCTTCCAATTTCCCTCAACTCCCTTCTCCTCTCCATCTCCCCATGTCTTCTATGTTATTTGTTATGTTCCACAAATAAGTGAAACCATATGATAACTGACTCTGCTTGACTTATTTCACTCAGCTTAATCTCTTCCAGTCCTGTCCATGTTGCTACAAAAGTTGGGTATTCATCCTTTCTGATGGAGACATAATATTCCATAGTGTGTATGGACCACATCTTCCTTATCCATTTGTCCGTTGAAGGGCATCTTGGTTCTTTCCACAGTTTGGCGACCGTGGCCATTGCTGCTATAAACATTGGAGTACAGATAGCCCTTCTTTTCACTACATCTGTATCTTTGGGGTAAATACCCAGTAGTGCAATTGCAGGGTCATAAGGAAGCTCTATTTTTAATTTCTTAAGAAATGTCCACACTGTTCTCCAAAGTGGCTGCACCAACTTGCATTCCCACCAACAGTGTAAGAGGGTTCCCCTTTCTCCACATCCTCTCCAACACATGTTGTTTCCTGTCTTGCTAATTTTGGCCATTCTAACTGGTGTAAGGTGGTATCTCAATGTGATTTTAATTTGAATCTCCCTGATGGCTAGTGATGATGAACATTTTTTCATGTGTCTGATAGCCATTTGTATGTCTTCATTGGAGAAGTGTTTGTTCATATCTTCTGCCCATTTAAAAAAAAAGTTTTATTTATTTATTTGATAGACAGAGATTCCAAGTAGGCAGAGAGGCAGGCAGAGAGAGAGGAGGAAGCAGGTTCCCCACTGAGCAGAGAGCCTGATGTGGGGCTTGATCCCAGGACCCTGAGACCATGACCTGAGCCGAAGGCAGAGGCTTCAACCTACTGAGCCACCCAAGTGCCCCTCTTCTGCCCATTTTTTGATATGATTATCTGTTTTGTGTATGTTGAGTTTGAGGAGTTCTTTATAGATCCTGGATATCAACCTTTTGTCTGTACTGTCATTTGCAAATATCTTCTCCCATTCCGTGGGTTGCCTCTTTGTTTTATTGACTGTTTCCTTTGCTGTGCAAAAGATTTTGATCTTGATCACAATTCTTAAAATCCATTCTATTGTTGATGGACATTTAGGTGGTTTCCAGTTTCAGGCTGTTATTAATAATGTACTCTGAACATTCTTTTAAGGGTTTGGGTGGTTTTGTTTGTTTGTTTTTTGGTGTACGTATGTGTTTCCCTTGTTCATGCCTAGGTGTAGAATTGCTAGCCTTGTTATGTGCTCGTGTTCACCAAATGGTTTCCTAAAGTGTCTATGCCAACTTCTAATTCAACCAGCAATGTATGGGAATTCCATTTGGTCTATTATTTTTTGCCAATATGTGGTATTTTCTATTTCTTTTTCATTATTTTGATGAGTTTGTAGTGTCATCTCATTAGGGTTTTATTACTTATTTATTTATTTTTAAAGATTTTATTTATTTGAGAGAGAGCAGAGTGAGAGATAGAGAGCATGAGCAGGGTAGGGGGATGCAGGGGGAGAAGGGGAACCAGGCTCCCTGCTGGCTGAGGGAGCTCCATCCCAGGACTCAGGGATTATGACCTGAGCCAAAGGCAGATGCTTAACTTACTGAGCTACCCTGGCACTGCCTCATTAGGATTTTAATTTGCATTCCTTCAATGACTAATGAAGTTGAACAACTTTTCATTTTGTCCAATCACATATCGTCCTGTGAAGTGCTGTTTGAGGATTTTTGCCTGGTTTTCTATTGGGTTGTTTGTTTTTCTCATGATGATTTATAGTAATTCTTTATATACTTTGAAAATGAATCCTTTGTTAGGTAGTTCTCCCCACTCTGTGCTTTGCTTTTCATCCTCCTGGGGGGTGTTGTGTTTTGTTTTGTGAACAAAAAAGTTAATTGGAATGCAATTCAAGACTTATTTATTTTTCACTTTGTTATTAGCGCTTCTTGTATCCTGCTCAAATATTTCCTTATTCTGGACTTCAGAATGTCTAGTAACGGTCTTCTTGTTCCTTTCAGTCAAACAGGTTTGCCACTTTGGAATCCCTTGACTTCTTTCTCTCCTCTGGTCCATGGTAATTAGTCACTAGATCTATCTGATACTACCTTAGAATTAATTCTTACATAACTTTTCATTCTTTCAGCCACCACCTCTGTTCAGGCTCCAGTTAGCTCATCACAGAAGCTTCCTAGTAGCTCTTCCCACCTCTCCTCTCCTTTGGCCATATCCCTGCCATAGTAATCCCACTAAAACACAGAATAATCTCGCTTGTCACCTCAAAACATCCAAGAGTACCCCAATATATTCAGATTGCAGCCCAAACATCTTTCCTATTTTCAGCTCTCCCGGGGTCTGACCCTCATTGCTTACATTTATTTTCACACAACTTGGGCTCCGCTACTGTCCAATTTCTGTTGTTCCCAATGCTCCTGCTTTCTCTCTCCATGCTTTTATTTCCAGAGTTTCTTCATCCCTCAGCAGCTTTTCCTGGTAAGGTGCCACATCCTTCCAGGCCCAGCTTGAGCACTAGTTTCTCTGTGGGAATTTCCATGATCCTTGCTCACAACATTGTATTTGCTTCTTTCTAATGCTACCTTGTGTTACAGTTACCTGTGTATGTGTTTGATTCCAATCATAAGTTGTTAGATTCTGGAGGATAGGGCCTCAGTCTTATTATTTTTGTATCACTCCATAGGGCCTTAGATGTAATTGGGTCTTGACATTTATCTATTTATTATTAACAAGAAAGTAGTAAAAAAATAAAATAATAACTACCATTTGTTGAGTGCTGTGGTCAGTGCTAAACATGCATTATCTCAAATATCATGGAATTGTGAGGACTCAGTGGCATATTGCAACTGAAGACATTGAAAGATAGTAAGCAATCAGTAAGTAAGAGCTATTATTATTACTATTAATCATTATCATTATTATTACTCACATTTAGCAGGTGAGAAAACTAAAGTAGGTAGAGTAGAACACTGCTCAATGTTACATAGCCAGATGGAATTGGAACTTGAGCCCAGGCATCCGCCTTTTTAAAAATTTTTCTTTTTGCCTGCCTTCTTTCATTTAGTACAATGATTTTGAGATTCAGTCATGTTGTTATGTATATCAATAAATCATCCCCTTAATTGGTGAATAGTATTCCCTTGAATGATATACTATAACTTATTAATCCATTTTCTTCTTGATGGACAACTAGATTATTTCTAATTTTTTTGCTATTACAAATAAAGCTGCTAGGAAATTTCATGTATAATTTTTTGTGGGCATACATTTTTGTTTCATTATTAGTTACCTATCTTGGAGCAAAATGATTGGGTAGCATGGTAGGTGTATATTTAACTTTAAAGATACTGCCAAATTGTTTTGGCAGCAGGTGTGCTGTTTTATATTGCTACCATCAGTGTGTAAGAGTTACAGTTTCTCCACATAATTGCGAAGACTGAGTGTGCTCAGTCTTTTTAATCTTAGCCAGTATGTGTGTAGTGGAACCTCACTGTGGTTTTACTTTGTGTTGTTATGCATTTGCTACAATGAGGACTAATGATGTTGGACATCTCTTCATGTATTTATTGGCCATTTATATCTTTTCTTTGGTGGAGAGTCTGTTATATCACTTTGAATCACAAGAGTTCTCTATATATTTTGAATGAAGTTCTTTATCAGATAGATGTGTTGTGAATGTTTTCTACCAGTGTTGTATTTGTTCTTTGTTTTCTTATTGGTGTCTGATTGAAGAGCAAAAGTTTTAGATTTTGATAAAGTTTAGTTATCAATATTCTTTTATGGATAATGCTTTTGGTGTCATAAGAAAACTTTTCCTGCCCTAAGTTCTAAATATATCCTGTGTTTTCTGGAAGTTTCGTAGTTTCAGGCTTCACATTAAGCTACAGGATTTTTTAGTTCATTTTTGTGTATTGTAAGTCAGTAAGGGTTGATGTTTATCTTTAAAATATGGATACTTAGTGTATTGAACATTTACTGGAAAAACTTTCTTTCCGCATTGAAATGTCTGGGCACTTTTGTCAAAAATCACTATGTCTATTTTTTTACTCTATTCTTTTCTGTTGATCTATATATCTATCCCTAGATAGTACCCAGCAGTCTGAATCACTATAGCTTTATTGTAAGTATTAAAATCAAGGGGTGCTTGGTGGCTCAGTGGGTTAAAGCCTCTGCCTTCAGCTCAGGTCATGATCCCAGGATCCTGGGATCAAGCCCCACATTGGGATCTCTGCTCAGCAGGGAACCTGCTTCCTCTCTCTCTGCCTACTTCTCTGCCTACTTGTGATCTCTGTCTGTCAAATAAATAAATAAAATCTTTAAAAAAATCAAATCAAATCAAATAGAATAGACTTTGTTCCTTATTGGAATTGCTTTGGCTATTCTACATTCCTGGAAGTTCCATATGAGTCTTAGAATTAGCTTGTCAGTTTCTACAAAAGCGCCTGAAAGAATTTTGATGGGGACTGAATTGAATCTTGGGGAGAATTGGGGTATTGTTACCATTTTAATAATGTATCATTTTCTAATCTCTGAACATGGTATAGCTCTCCATTTTTTAAGTCAGAGAAGTTGCAGTGGGAGACAAAAAAAAGAGGTTTAAGAAAGTTGTGGTTCTTATTCAGAAAATAGGAATTTGATATACATTAAAGCATGGAGTATCTAATTTTCTGATAATACTGAACTAGGCGATCAAGATAATATTCTATAAAGAAATAAGAAAAGTTGATTCATTAAACTGTTTCATCAAGTACTTAAATAAGAATTTCTTTTATTGATGTATTTTCTTTTTTTTTTTTTTTAAGATTTTATTTATTTATTTGACAGAGAGAGATTACATGTAGGCAGAGAGGCAGGCAGAGAGAGAGAGGAGGAAGCAGGCTCCCTGCTGAGCAGAGAGCCCGATGTGGGACTCGATCCCAGAACTCTGGAATCATGACCTGAGCTGAAGGCAGCAGCTTAACCCACTGAGCCACCCAGGCGCCCCTGATGTATTTTCTAAATCAGTTTAGTCCTCCTATCTATAGAACATGTATAAACTTTGGTCATATCCATAGTTACAGGGACTCCTCAGAAGATTGAAGTCCATTCCCCTGAAGAACATGTGTCTCCCTAAAATGAATTAGCCAATTTTGATTTTCACCACCTTGTTCCTCTTGAATTCTCTTCTGCTTGGCACATTGGCAAATGATTGATTATAAACCACCCCATGGATATACACTTAAAAAAGGAGAATATGAAATTTGCTAGATGCTTTAGGTAAAAAAAAATCTTGCTCTTTGGGTCAAAAGAGTTGCTTCAAAAAAACTTCGTTTCTTAAAAATCTACCAAGATTAACTTCTCTTGAATAATGTCTTAATTTGTCTCTTCATTTTGGCCTTACAGGCACAAAATATAGGTCTACGTTAGTACAAAAGGTTTTTTTTTTTAGTTGAGTGGAGTGTATTTTCTTCAGAAATTTTACCATAGACTTTTTGGTTTTGTTTCCTTTGTGGGATTCTGGGTGACTAGATCAGCAGTCATATTCCTTATATATTTTTAAATCAGTTTAATATGTTTTTAATATTTTAAAAAGTGGGGTGGTATTCAGTCTCCATGATGGCTCCCAAAGACTCTTGCCTCCTGGTGTTCATATGCATGGGTAGTCCCCTCCCACATCAAATATGCTGAGCTGTATAACCACTAGGATATTGTGGATAAGATGGTGCATGATTTCTAAGGCTAGGTCATTAAAGAAGTTGTGGCTTCTATCTCTCTCTCTCTTGGATTATCACACTGGGGGAAGCTAATGGCTGTGTGGTAAGGATGTTTAAGTAGCTCTATTAAGAGGATACGGCAGGAACCGAAGGGCCTCTGAATACAACCAACACTAATTTGCCAAATATGTGAGTGAGCTACCTTGGAATCAAATCCTCCACCCCCAGACAAGCCTTCACATGATATCACAGCTCTGGTCAACCTCTTACTACAACTGTATGAGGTTGCCCATAGAAACTATGTGAGATAATACAAGTTTGTTGTTGTTTAAGTCACTATGTTTTGTGATTATTTCTTATAAAGCAACTTGTAACTAGTACAACCAGTTAGAAATGCTTGAACAAAATTTTCCTAAATCTCATTATAAAAACCCTGGTATAACTTTATTTAATTCAGTGATAAGCTCTTTTTCTGAGATCTGACTATTTTTGCAAGACACGAGTGATTCTTACAATTTTAAGTGAGGTGGAAAAGGGCAGGTGTTACTTATGGGTTTGCTAGAGAAGTAGTTCAGACAAACAGGCTGAGGTACACCCTCATCCTTATTTGTAGAATGAGAAAGGGGCAGAGCATCCGTAGTGTGAACTCTTTTCAGAGTCTTAGGCTCTAAATGAAGGTCAAGAGAACTCCAGGGTTTCTTCTTTGAATGTCTCTGTCTCAGAAAATGTCTGGCAAAGCAGACAAAAATCCCGTTTCATTTTCCTATTGTTCCATGGTTGTATTTTGATGTGCCAAAATCTGTTCTTTGTGCCACATATCAGCATTGAATGACTGAGGTGTAGACTTTTGTGAAACTTTCATTTAATTACACATGAAGCGCCATAGAATTTCACCCACAGAACAGTAGAGTTGTTTTGTCAAGTGTTCAAGACCTAAATTTGCCGTTGGCTCACCCCCAGCGCAGTCATGCGATTAGTCACGCAAGTAGTCACAAGCCCTCTTCGCCATAAAGGAATCCTAACTCACAGCCCCACCAGTGCTCTTTTCCCAAAACATGTCTCTGAAAACTAAACTCAAACATGCATGTCGGTTTAGACGTATTTTTCATGTTTGTTTTGCCCAAAGCATGGACCATGTCAGGGAAGATGGAGACACCTTCACGGCCGGTTAGTCACATCTCACCAAAGCTTCTCAATGGGCTGTCAGACAAGAAAGGAGCCTCATGTAGCCACCTTAATCAGCATCCCCCATCTGTGAGGTCATCGGGATGTTTCAAACAATTTCCAGCTCTCATTAGTTGAGCGTGTTCCACAGGCAAGTCCTTATCTTTTGTAACTTTTGCTGCCACATCCTGAGAAAGCCTCTCTGCAGAATGACACTTTCCCCATGGGTCAGCCCGCGGTAATGAGCCACCAATTGACGTGCCCTTTGCACTCACTGGCAGTATATGTTGATAGTAACCTTTCGTGTTGTGAGATGTCGCTTTTACCCTTGGCTTCTGCCATGGAAGTCTCATTATTTCTAATAGGCTGTGGTAATTAGGGTCTTGGGGCTGTTGATCTCAGCCATTGGGAGCAGGGAAGGGGCACTCAGGGAGGGAGAACAGCCGCTTTTTCTTTACAGGAACAATGTGATGCATAGCTCAGCCCAGATCTGCAAATGGGAGAGGCAGTGGTGGACCCCCAGCCACCGATGGGAACCTCCTCGCCAAGTCCTTTCACGTGTGCTTTCCTCACACTCGCCACTGGCTCTTTTGAGACCCCTTTTGTGCAGAATGCCGCACTCAGCTCTTACCTAAGAGCATTGGGTTTGGCCTAATAAGGAATTCATTCAACGGAATATTTGGGAAAGAAATGGGAGTGTTCAGAGAACTTTTCTTTTTCTCTCTTTCAAAGACAGTTGGCTGGGGAACAAAAAAGGGTGACACAGACAACCAGCCATCTCGGGTGGCCCATGGGTCCTCTGAGGAGGCAGCATTGTGCCTGATGGCCCCGGGAAAGCTCCTCAGACTTGTGATTGGGAAATGTGGACTCCTGATGGAATTCTGTGGTTGTTGAAATCTGCTTGGCCTCTCGTGGCTTTAAATAAGTAATAAAGCCATTCCTTTAAGGCTAGAACAATACTTTGGTTTAAGCCTAAGCCCCTGGGGGTTAAGGGAATGGGTAGGGGGAAAGTCCATACTAGGGTAAGTACATAGGAAACCACAAATAATCAAAGACACATAGGGTCAGCATTCACATTCTCTCAGTTTCTTGACCTGAAGTGCTTTCTCTTTTAGAAGGACAACCAAACAAAATTAAGCGTACTTGTTGCTTTAGCTGGGATAAGATCGAAGGCCAAGGGACAACTTAGAGGAAAGGCTGTAGCTTATTTGTAAGTGGTGGAGTTTGAATGTTCTACATCAGGATAAAATGTTTCCACACAAATGTAAGGAAAATCCCCTATATTAATCTGATTGTGAAAATAACACTTGGGAAAGCCCCTCCAATGAATGTCTCCCATGTTAAGGACATGCAGTGCCCAAGACCCTAGTTTGCTGCTGCTGAGATCATCACACTTGGTGATACAGAAGTATGGTTTGTTTCTGAGAGCCCCTGGCTGATTTATTCTCTGCTCTGCAAAAGGACATTTACATATAAAATGTATGCCTATTTCCATTGGTTGGTCCATACTATACATATATGGCAGTTGTGAGGTGGAGAGCTCAAAATGTATTAACCAATAATCACTGAAAGTTGATTCTTCCTTGAACATGTAAAAAGTCATCAGAAGCAAGCCATGAGAAATTCCCCTATTCCCTCCTGTCCTTTCTCCTTTTCTTCCTGCCACAAACATTTAACCAACTGGCATGTGAGTAGGTATTGGGCTGGGAGCTACTGACAACCCACGAGTGAATGAAACAGCCTTGTTTCCAGAGGACTTTAGAGGGAAAGTTAGAGGATGCCAATGTCAGACTACATGAAAAGAATGATTCAAAGAAGGGGTAGTGGAGTCCAGAAGAGAGGTAAGACAATTCATTATTGCCAGGCTCTCAGGTGCCACACTTTGTTCTCACATTCCTTACCAGGACCAGAGTATAAGCTCCAGTGGGATGGGCACCTAGAACAGTGCCTGGCCTGAAGAGGCCCTGAATATTCGCTAGGGAAAAAACATAGACATCTTGGTAGTGAAACCTCTTGGTAATGACCTCTTATTTCATTCATTAAGTGTTATTCCAGGTTGCTCCTTCTGTTTTCTACTCTATTCTCACAGCTCCATGATTGGGAAAAAGGAGTTGATCCATATCAAGGGGGAGGCTACTACTGCGGAGATTTTAGGGGAGTTTAAAGGCATTTACATACTTAATGTCATTGACTCTGGCCTTTCTTTCTTGGATCCTTCTCTTCACATTTGGAATCTCGCTCCCAGGCCTCTTGAGGGGTACAAAGAGCTTAGGGCTGTATTACGTGTGGGAGCATCCTGTTCTGGGAAGGCCAAGCAGGAACAGGGTAGGACACAGGGGAGGATAGCCCAGGCCAGCCTGCTCTCAGCCCTCGGGAGGCGAGCTCTTGTTCTTCTTGTTCTGTGGGTTCACCCTTCCTGACTTTTTCAAATTGCTAGACCTTAGGCTGAGGTGAAAGTGTGAGCCTTAGGGAGGAGGCCAAATTGGCTCCTCTACTGCTTTTGGTCTTGCTGCTCTCAAGGCTTCTGGGCAGAAGAAGTCCTTTCTGTGTACATGTGCAGCCCAGATCAGCTAAGGCTCAGGCCCAAGGTCTAGTTGGCAATAAAAAATTTTCATGACTCTGGAGTCTCCTGTTTTCATAATTTTCTTATGAGTTTGTAGAAAGAGTTGATGGCTTGAAAAAGTGGGGCCGTGGGGTTCACAACTGATTATCTTTTTATATTTTGAAAGTGCAACCAAAATGTTTGTAAAACATAACACATCTACAGAGATTGTTGACTCTGCCAGGATAGCATTACAAAAGGGGATGTTTCTTATTTGGTTTGCCCACTTTAAACACCAGAATCTACTAACAATAGGTGTCTCTGGTCCAGATTATCTTTTGTCTGTCTGTCTATTTATCTGTCTATCTATTCATCCATCCCTCCATCTACCTATGCTAGTTTTTTAGAGCTGCCATAACAAAGTATCATAGACTGGTTTAAACAACAGAAATTTATTTTCTCATATTTCTGGAAGCTGTAAGTCTAAGATCAAGGTGTCAACAGGATTGGGTTTTTTGTTGTTGTACTATGTTTTTTAGAGGACTGTGTCCTTGGCTTAGAAATGACCATCTTCTGTGTGTGTGTGTGTTTATCCTAATTTTCTTTTCTTATAAGGACACTAGTCCTAACAGACCAGGGGCCACCCACATGACCTCACTGTATCTTCATTACCTCTTTAAAGACCCTGCCTCCAAATACAGCCACATTCCGAGCTACTGGGGGTTAAGACATCAACAAATGGATTTTGAGGAGACATTGTTTTCTCATAACCCATCCATCTATCTGCCCACCCATCTATTATTTTTCTATCTGTCCATCCATGCATCCATCCATCCATCTCTTACAATACCTAAAAGGGACTTTAGAAAATAATAGAAATGATTAGAAATGATTGCAAATGACCGAACCCATTGAACAATTGACAATTGAAAACACTGAAGCTCAGAGAGAGCAAGCATCTTTCCTGGGGCAGCACGTCTAGTGTCTCATGGAAGTTGCTCAGTGCTAAATTTTGAGTTTTATAATTCAGCATTTGTTTTCTACAATGTCATGAGTCCTGGAATAGCTATTAAGCTTCTTCCATCTCATATCCCCAATTAAGATCCCATAAGTGACCCTTATTAAGGAAAGTCTTCTAAATGTAATAAAAGAGGCCACATGGGAGAGAGTGAATTATGAAACTGGATCTGGAAAGAATTCCGTGGCGTGACTGGGCTGTCCATGCTGCTGTCAGCTATAATTCAACAAGAGCTCTTACAGAGGACTTTCTTCATGTATGAGACAGAGAATTTCAAGTTTTTTTCCCCCTAAGTACTATGTCCATAAATGGCCAGATGATATGGGATCCTTTTCTTTTGTATGTTTGTAGTTATCTTGGGCCAAAATATGATGTTGAGGTACTTCTTTCAGAAAACACGATTAAGAATACTATGGTAAACTACTGTTTGGATGTACACTTGGAGGTGAATGGGCACTTCCTGGCCATGAGGGGACCATGTGGGGTGATGAGATTGGCCCCTTGACCCTAAAAGGAAGAACTCTAAGGAAGGGTTGACCTGATACAAGGTCATCATTTTCTCTGTAGCTTTTTGCATATTGGATGACAAACCACAGTTAGTGTCTGTTCCTAAGAGACTGCAAGGTATTTTTCAGTGTAATTTCAAACTACTTCTCAGAATTGAGAGAATTTCACAATTTTACAACCTGATCACAATTTAAAAACCTGAACAGTGGTTTAGGCTTTCAGTTATTTGATGAATGGAAAATTTCATGAAGAAGGATTTAAATAGAAGGCTTACCTTCATTTGTGTTTCAACTGATGGCTGCACAGCAAAAACCAGTGTGATGAACAGACAGTGGTTAAAATAATGCCCTGTGGGTTTCAAGTTTTCAAGTTTCAAAGGGAAAAATAAGTCTGATATTGAAATGACCCAAGCAACAGTGGCTAAAGGCCTGGCCCTTCTCTGTAGCACACACACAAGAAGCTTGGACTGTTGTGTCTAATATTTTTCCTTTCTCAATGCAATTAGAATTTCTTGGAAGTCTGTTGAGTCCAGTTGTGGGACTGGAAAAAAAAAGGCATGCGAACATCAAATAATGAATATGATGATGGTAAGTTGGTACAGGGTGTGTGAGAGGCCACACACTCATCATAATACTCTAAAGCAATAAGTACATAAAGATATATTTCTAATGAAATAGAAAGGTGAATGTAATTGAACAGTTTATTAGGATGTGTAGGTATTCTTTTTAAAAAAAAATGGTAAGTACACATCTGTTTTAAAGTATTGATTTGTGTTTGTTTCAGGAGAGAAGAAACACAGGGAGCTTTGAGTCAGCTAAGGTGTCCTAAAGAAGTAGGAGCTGTTCCAAGAACAGAAGGAATGCATGGGCATCTGTGGTTGTGTTTATTGATCAGGTAGGAAGGGGGCTAGTGAACACAAAGAAGGCTCCATGGCGAGCTTTCCACTGAGGATTATCCAATATTTTTTTTTTTTTAAAGATTTTATTTATTTATTTGACAGAGAGAAATCACAAGCAGGCAGAGAGGCAGGCAGAGAGAGAGAGAAGGAAGCAGGCTCCCGGCTGAGCAGAGAGCCTGATGCGGGGCTCGATCCCAGGACCCTGGGATCATGACCTGAGCCGAAGGCAGCGGCTTAACCCACTGAGCCACCCAGGCGCCCCATTATCCAATATTTTTAAGAGGGGAGTTCATCTTTTGTTTCTTAAGACATGAAGCTTCAGGGGCACCTGGGTGGCTCAGTGGGTTAAGCGTCTGCCTTTGGCTCAGGTCATGGTCTCAGGCTCCTGGGATTGAGCCCCGCATCAGGCTCTCTTCTCAGTGGGGAACCTGCTTCCCCTCTCTCTCTGCCTGCTTCTCTGCCTACTTGTGATCTCTGTCTCTGTCAAATAAATAAATAAAATAAAATCTTTAAAAAAGGAGAGACGAAGCTTCAGGATGGCCCCACTGATGAGAGGAAATGACTGCTTAAAGATGGCATTGGTTTTTTGTGGGGTGAGGGCAGAGCTTTTTTATCTGGCAGCCAGGGTTGTGGGCCACTAGGTAAAGGGCGGCCACAGCAGAGGTAGTGGGCCTGGATGTTGGCCGTGATCTTGGCCTCCCCTGAAGCCCCATTTTTAAGCCACTTCCCCCCGTTGTGTAGCAGCTCCTGGTGGATCTCCATGGAGAACTCGAGGTTGGGGCCTTCAACAATGTGGCCCACAGGGCAGGCCTTCTGAAAGAAGCCACACTAGATGCACTTGGTCCTGCTGATGTCAGAGTGGGTGGTCCTGCGGGTGACGTGGGCCCTGCCATGTCGGGTGGCATGTGAAGTGGGTGGCAGTGAGGCAGCTCGACCTCACTGGTGATGGCCTGTTAGGGGCAGGCAGCCTGTAGAGCTGGCCTGCGGTGCAGTGTGCCTCTCCTCTCCCTGTGGATGGATGGATGAATAGATGGACGGCAGCTTGGTGCATGTTCCCCCATGGACACCTGGATCCAGTGGGTCGTTCTCGGGTGTGGGTATATGATGGGGGGGCGGTGGTTTCCCGAAGAAGGTTGCTCAGGACCCTGCCCAGGCTTCTAAGGAGCTCAGTCCACAGCAGGGTCTGAGCTGCCCTGTCAGTCACTGACTTCAGATCCTTTGAGGGCTCCTGCAGGTTCGGGAGTAGCGCAGAGTAGCACAGGTGCCCCTCTTTCCCTTGCCCAGTGGCCTCAGGCATGCATTTTTCTTTTTACTTCAGTTAACAGAGCAGGCCAACACATCAAAGTCATAGAACCAAACACTAATTGATCAGTCATGCAAATTTAATGACCACCTTATTTCCTGGGAAACAAGTCATACAAAAATGGAAATCTGTCTGAAAGAGATATAACCGTGCCATGCTGTGATATGAGGAATGTACTGGTTGTCTATTGCTGTGTAACAAATTGCCCCTAGACTTGTGGAAAGCAGAGAGAGAAGCAAGAGGAAGGAAACCAGATGTCTGGTCTGGTGGTGGGGGCTGCAGTCTAGGAATGCTAATGCCTGAGATCCAAACAAACAACAAAGGAGGTCAGCACCCTGGCTTGGGGGGGATGATGGCTCCCACACAACTAATTTTTAGAGCTCTCCAGGGGACCGCTCTCTGCTCCCAAGGTTGGGAAATGTCGTTCCAAAGTGTGACTTGCTGATCTGAATTTATCTCAGTCACACTGCAGGTGGCGGGATGGTTGCTGTTAACATTTGTTGAGCATCAGCTGTGAATCAGGTTCTATGCTAGGAATTTTATACAGATTTCCTTACTCCTAGAGAGGCAGAAAATCAGTGTCATCACTATTTTATAGAGGAAGATAGAGAGACTAGATTTATTTAATCTGACTGTCTTAAACAAAGCTTGTTTCCTACACAGGATCAAACGGTATGAAATAAGGCCCCAAAGAGCAAAGACTATGGAAGATAATGCAGATAAAAGAGCTAGTTTGTTAGATTTGTTTTTCTCTTTTAAAAGATCTTATTTAGTTATTTGAGAAAGAGAGAGAGCAGAGAGGAGGGACAGAAGGAGAGGGAGAAGCAGGCCCCCCACTGACAGGGAGCCTGATGTGGGGCTCCACCCCAGAATGACCTGAGACATGCGTAATTGACGGAGTCATCCAGGCACCCCTAGTTTGGTAAATTTCAACCTGAGCTCTAAATAGATTGAAAAAGTTAAAGCAGTGCTGGTGATATTTCTAAATTCCATATAGTCTGCTGTGAGATTTGGTCACAAAGAGAAACAACATGTTTTGGGCTATAGTGAGCAAGGTGTGGGGAAGGGGTTCAACCAGGTGCAACAGTGACTGGTATGGGACAAAGGAGGAGGAATGATCTGGTTCCCAAAGCTGGGGATTTAAATGTGGAGATCTCTCCCTGTCTGTGCCCCAGGGTGGCAGTGCAGAGGAACCTAGCCACACTAAGTGAATGGCAAGATGGGAGCCGTGGGAACGTGGTTCCTTGGCTCTGGTTAGCTCCTACTGGGTATTGAGTAACTTTGCGTGACAGGAGCAGGGAAGCTGGGGAGACAGATGAGGCCAGAGAGGAAGAGTTAAGATATGCAGATTTCAGAGACTGGGGAGGCCAGGAATGACTCTGTGGAGCATAACAGCTGGTGCTCTGGGGAGCAAATAGTCCATTTCAAGATGCGGAGAACTGGTGTCTGGTGGCCTAGGGTTGCTGTTGTCAGCAGTTACTAGAAAATGTTTTGAAGCAAATATGCTTTTGCAAACACACCCATGCGTACTCATTCATTCCTAAATACAAACTGAGCTTTTTTTTCTACAAAGCCAAAATGCCTACAAAAGTGTTTCTGTGTTTTATTTACTTGGAGAGTAACACATTAGTTTTCCCTTCCTGCAAGAATTGTGTGTTCCCCTTGAAATGCAGAGCAGGTGATCATGCTAGAACCATGCTAGATTTTCCTTTTCTGAATGTTTGGTATCATCAAGCTTTACTTACAGGCAATTGTGTGGCTGTGTCTCTCTGCGTGTGGCTTCAAGACAATATCCCTCATGACCATTTCTTAACTCTGGTAATTCACAAAGTGGCTTGCGCTACCCTGGGAAATGATGTGAGAAGGACATCTAAAACCCCTGATGGCTGAATAATGGTTGAGGTTAGGAGCCAAAACAAATGGAAGGATGGCCATGGTGCCAGGCAGGAGATGAACATAAATGAAAGAAAACCAGCCACCAGATCAAAGTGCACATGTCCTGCACTTTGCCTCAGATGCTGTGGAATAGTGGCTCTGGCTTCCCCAACCAGTTCTTGAGCAGGAACTTCCTGCATCCTGAGACTGCAAGGTGCTCTTCCCAATCACAAAACAAGAGAATGTGAGGTCACTGTCAGAAGTCTGAGCCTGGGGTGAGAGTTAGCTCCTACCTCTCTGATACTGAGCTTGAGAGCTAAGTATGCTTCGACTCCTGGAGAGCGCCCCTTGGCTACATCTTGTCACCTCCCATTGCCAAAGCCACTGTCAAGTACCATAGGCCAGTTTGCGTGGTTGAAGAACCTGGCTCTGCAGTCAAGCTGTGGGACAGTCTAGGAGTCAAAGGTGAGAAAATGGGGGAGGGTATGCATTAAAGAGACAAAAAATGTTTTGTTTTATTTATTTATTTATTTATTTGACACAGAGAGAGAGAGAGAAAGGTCACAAGTAGGCAGAGAGGCAGGCAGAGAAAGAGGGGGAAGCAGGCTCCCCACCGAGCAGAGCGCCCCATGCGGGGCTTGATCCCTGGACCCCAGGACCGTGACCCGAGCTGAAGGCAGAGGCTTTAACCCACTGAGCCACCCAGGTGCCCAAATGTTTTGTTTTGTAAAAATTTTATTTATTTATTTATTTTTTGGTGCTGGTGTCTGAAGCAGTACTGGGACTGTGGGCTCATTACCTGTAGGGGATGGAGAACTCTGCCAATCTGAAAACTTAACAGTCAGTAGTGAATGTAGCTCTGAATCAGCCACCTAGTGCTTCTCTTCTGTGTACATTGTTAGAGGATCTATTTAGGAGAGAGAGCCCACGGGGATGTCTTATGGGCTGGGCAACAAATAGGTTGAATCAGGAAACTGCCATTTTGTAGGTTAAAAGTTACAAAAAGCTATTGAGAATGGCTCCCATTTTGATCATTTTTTGGACCTGTAAAATGGCTGTTCTGGGAGGTTCTGATATTTTCTAGAATTTTATGCCTAGATCTATGCTAGGCACTGTGGAGGTACCAGAAATGTCAGAACCACCATTGTCTGTGGGAATCAGCCTGCTATGACCTGTGGGCCAAATCTGGCCCAAAGCCTGTTTCTGTAAAGTTTCACTGGAACCCAGTAAAGCCCTTTTGTGTACTTACTGTCTGGGACTGCTTCCATGCAACCAGAGTTGTGTAGTTAAACAATGACTATACCATCCACAAAGCTTAAATAGTCATTGTCCACTCCACTACAGAAAAGTTTGCTGATCCCTGTGTCACATAATGTGAGACACAATGGTCAAACATAAACACTACCATTTTTCATTGATAATCTAACACCTTTTCTTTTTCTGTTTCCCCGTTCATCATTATTCTTTTTCTTCCTCGAAATGTCTGAATTTCTGGTGTCCCCTTTCCTCAGTCTCCTTCACTGTTCTTGCTTGTTCCTTGTCTGTTATTCCATGTCCCCATTCTTTCATGCTCTTCTCTGTTCATCCCCCCCCCTTCCCCTGCTTCTTTTCTATCCTAGTCCATCTCCACCCACCTCTTACTACTTCTTCCACTTCTTTCCCTTTTTCTTTTCATCAGTGCCTCCTCTTTGGAACATGTTGGCTCCATTGACTTAGGAGGGTGAGATGGTTCTTCATCTTGCCATTCAGAGCACCTTCTCTTGTTTCAACACAGTCTTGTGTTAGTTTCCCTCTTCAGATCTGCCCAGTCCGTGGAGCGGGTCTGATATTTAACTTGCAAGGAAAAGTAGCATGTCCGAATCAGTGACCATTTATGTTGGTTGGCTGTCTGCCCTGATTGGTCAGTGTTGAATATATATTTTTTTAATTTATTTGACAGACAGAGATCACAAGTAGGCAGAGAGGCAAGCAGAGAGTGGAGGAAGCAGGCACCGTGCTGAGCAGAGAGCCAGGTGTGGGACTTGTTCCCAGGACCCTGAGACCATGACTTGAGCCAAAGGCAGAGGCTTTAACCCACTGAGCCACCCAGGCACCCCAGTGTTGAATATTTTGAAAATCATTCCTGCTATGAGATCATCTGCTTCAGCCAGCCAACCAGACAGCTCAAAGTTTAGAAATGCCGTGCAGATACCCTTCCTTAGGAACTCTGTTAGTCTGTGTTTGTGGGCTTAGCCTCTGAAGTTTTATTGCTCTTGCTGTTTTTAATAGCATTGTGAGGCAGTGTCTAGAATCCAGAAATTAAGTCCATTCAAAATTAGGTTGGGTCTGTGTGCTGGTTGATGCCTTTCTTTCTACAGAGTAATATTTTGAATCTAAGACACTTGTCAAATGATTCTCAGAAGCATACACCACTGGTTGCTAAAGACTTTATTATATAATAGTGTAGGGGAAAAAAAAATCAGAACTGGGTGATTTGGAGTCATTTTTAAATAATTTTCAGAGATACACCAAACCTTGTCATACCATTCATCATCGATGCTAGAAAGACGAGAGGCCTCATATAACAGGGTTACCAATCACCAAGCCAGCCCACTACTGAATTGAGGGGGAAAGTGCCCAGAACATGGCAACCTTGGACTTCACCTGGCTTTAGGGAATGCTGCTGAAAATATATTTCAGGGGCAAAAACTTGTTGCATTTGTCTAGAATTTGAATCTATTCACTTTAGCTACTTTTCATACCCTTTCAGAAGTTTTTTTTTTTTTTTTTTTTTTAAAGATTTAATTTACTTATTTGACAGAGACACAGTGAAAGAGGGAACACAGCAGGGGGAGTGGAAGAGGGAGAAGCAGGCCTCCCACCAAGCAGGGAGCCTGATGTGGAGCTTGATCCTAGAACTCCGGGATTAGGACCTGAGCTGAAGGCAGACACTTAATGACTGAGCCACCCAGGCGCCCCTCAAAAGTTTTTTAAAACACTTGCTCTCTTTTCTCAACACTATGATAAGGATAGCAATTCTGATTTCTGTATAATACATTTTTGAAACTTTTGGGCAAACCACTTAATCATTGTATCTAGTGGAAGTCATAAACTTAATAGGGGAAAAAAGAGAAAGGGATTCAACCAAACAATATATAATAGATATTTGGGTTTGATCCTGCAGCTTCTATTATTTTTTCCCCATTAGTCCTCATTTCAGTTTGGGGATCCATTTGTCTCGACAGAATCTGATTCAGAGGGTGGAGCATGTGACTCGGATCAGCATGTTTGACTCCTTGGTCATTGTCCTTCCTTGGTCATTGGTTCTAGGTGGACATGTGACTAAGCCTGTCCCACTAGTGTAAATTTCAAGACCCCTGCTTGGAATTCTGCTCAGAATCAAGGCTTGTCAGTTCTTCTAAGTGTCCCTTCTTTTCTTCCCTTCCTTTGTGTTCTCACCAACATTATACACATTGAGGCCTTGATCTGCTCCCTCCATCTCCCTATATCTGCTCCCTTGAATCCATCTTCCTCACCCTTGCTGGACTTATATCCCCAAAGAGACTTTTAAAACTTTACTGAATTCCCCATTAATGGAAAAATAAAGTGAACATCACTCAGCTTGGTGTTCTGTGCAGTCCATTCATTGCAACCATTCTAGCTCTTTAACCTGGTTCAACTGAAACACAGGAATACAGATACTTTCTTTCTTTTTTTTAAGATTTTAATTATTTATTTGACAGAGAGAGAGAGAGAGAGAGAGAGAGACTGAGAGCATGAACACAAGCAGGGGCAGTGGCAGAGGGAGAAGCAGGTTTCCTGCTGACCCTGGGATCATAACCTGACCTGAAGGTAGATGCTTAACCAACTGAGCCACCCAGGTGCCCTAGAATGACTGGCTTTTTTGAGGATGAAAACTTTATGCATGGACTTTATCATAGTCCCTTCCAGGAGCTTTCTCAGAGGCACTGAAATCTGAGAGCAAGCCTGTGGGCATTTATGCTGGTGAGTACCAGCTCTAATAGCCTCAGAAATAACAACCCCAGGCCCTGTGAGCACCACCTTAATAAACTCTCCAGAACAGTGTGTTCTTGCAAAATTGTATCCCTCCCAGATGTTAAATAAACTTATTAAAGCAATATATATCTTACATGTGGTCAACTCTGAAATGATGGCCATTTTAAACGTTTGTGACTTGAACATAACCAAAACAGATAGCAGTTCGTGTTTAATTATTCTATCTCTTAGAAGATGTGTTAATATATATTTTCTTGAGACACTCTGTAGTCAGAAGTCATGGAAAAAGTGTCTGTTGACTTATTGGAACCTGGGAATTAGTGCTGCATCGAGAGGAGAGAGTCTATTTGATTTTTTAATAACAGAAACCCTGGCCCGTGAAGGCCTGTGTGCTCTGAGAGAATGTGCTGAGCCCCAGCCTTGTTTTTCTCTTGCTTTCTGTGACAGGGTGCTCCTCCCCAAAAGCATTTGCCAAGCCTTTATGCATGTTGAGTCAAAGCATTCCGAATATGAGCTCATTGCATGTGAAAAAGGGCTTAAACAACAGCTCGATGTATACAAGTAGGATGGAATTTTTCAGTCAGTGTTTCAATTAGAATTTCCTGAAGCTTGGACACCTGCGTGTAGTTCGTTCAGTATTTCAGCATCCCCCCTCTGGGATGAAGTGCAGCCCTTGGCTTTCTGCTGTAGATTGAAAGAATGAATAAAGATTCATTTGAAGGACTATTTGGATAGCCTATCTATGGCTCTAGGTATTGTTTATCTCACTGGCTGATTTGGGGGCATACTTATGTATACAATGGCCCATTGTGCTGATTCCAAGTTCAAAATAAGAATTAACATTCATGAAAAACATCTCATCTACAGTTTTTATCTATTCTTTATTTTCATGGAGGAAGGGAGGTCAAGGAGTGAATTTGGATTGTTTAGGATGCAGGGTTAGGGGAAGCCAGGTGAGAATGTATGAAAAAGACAAAAATGGCTTGGGGAAGGAGAATGAGAGATGGATGGTGAGTGGATGAAAATGGAACTTGGTCTTCACTGCCTTACCAAGTCTTATAGGGATGTCCGCCAACCTGGTACTCCCTATTCTCTCTGAGGATTGCTTAGCCCAGAACCTAGTGACCATACCAGCCAGAATGTCATCATGTAGTCACGTATTTGTGCTTGAATAACTGAATTTGATTTTTTTAAAGCTGCCCTAACCTGAATCCTTGACTTATTGATGTTGAGATTGTGGAGAAGTATCCCAGGATATGACCCATCCTTTCAAGAATAGTGAAGAGGATGGATGAAAATCAGAGAAGATTTATAAACCATGTTAAGTTCAATAGTAGATAATACATAGAGGAAAATGTCTTTCTTTGAATCATGTATGTTTATCAGTTTTATGTAGATATTGATTGCCTTTGCCATATCTAAAATGTCATGTTTTTATGTGACTTTTCTTAAAAATGTCTCTTGGTCAAAGATGAAGAAGTTACTGAGTCGAATTTGGGGTAGAGTGGTCAGCCCAAGTTACTGAGTTGAATTTGGGATAGAGTGGTCAGCCCATGAGAAGGTAAGCATGAACTCAGTGGAAAGTATTTTCACAGATGAAGAGGCTATGAAAATGTGAGACTCCTGATATATACTATGCCTTTCTTTTCTCTTTGCTTCCTTTTTCAGATGTCAGGTTTTCAAAGGACACACACTTATCTTCTTTGATGACTCTAAAGAAATGCTTATCACCAAGGGTAGAGGCAAGAAGCGTATCTCTCCTGTGTAACGTGGGATTCTCTCAGAATACCCAAAGTGTAGGGCTCTTTGGGAGCCTAACATGGCTGGTGCCTTTCTAGATGAATGCTGGTGGGTAGGGTTTTCCCCCAGGTTATGAGACATGGCCTAGAGGGACTTTACATTTCCTGATGGTTATACCCAGCTCGGTACGGAATTGGACTAGAATTGGAATCCATGTTCTAAGAGAAGAGGCTTTCCACATTGAGCTGGGTTTTCCAACTTCTTGGATCTTTTCTTCTCTTACAAATCACATTTGCAGTCCTCACTGACCTCAGAGACACTCGTCTTTTCATCTTTTCATCCAGCCCTAAGTCATCTAGCTGGATAGAATTTTGCTTTTTGGGGGAAGGGGTGGGGAGGGTCCTTTCCAAGTTAACCAAAGAGAACTTACCTCTTCCTGCCTTGTTACATAGTTTTGTAAATCATAGTAAAACCCAACTCTGAATTACTGGAGGGTAGACCAAGTGAGTAGATGATCTGAAATACTGAGAATTATGAAAAGAAGGCAGGTTATTACTAACATGTATATATAGGGACATGAACTAGTGGCTAAAGAAGTGTCCTGGGCACCGCCAGGTTAAGGATGTGCTGGTTGCTTTAACGAATTGAGAAATGCCATGTTTCTTGATGGTAAGCAAATACTTACTGTTGAAATATCTGGAAACAGCTAATGCTCCTAAGTATCTTAGACTTCCTCCTATTTACCTTGCTGCTGCTGACAGTAAAGAATATGTTATAAAACCTTTTGCTGGTATAAACCTTAGACCACTTTGTACCCCGCCAATGATGAGTACATCATTGTCAACCAGATTAATCAGCCTTTAGCATGTAGTTTGTATTGGGAAGTTGCTCGGGCTCCACTGAAGAATGCTTAAAAGAAGGAGCAGCGTGGAGTTGAGCCATTCAACTCGTTTGTTGAGTCTCTCTCTTTCCTGCCCAGTCAGTTCTTGATGTGGTAAACTAGGGTCATCTGAGTTAGAGCAGCTAAAAACAAAAATAAACAGCACCAACACATTCTCTGAACCACACTGGAGCCCCAGACATGTCTTTAACTCCTCACATCTCTCAGCCAAAAGGCCAGCAGGGGTTAAAACACAGATTTGAGTTTCACTTCCTCTCCCTTATTCTCCCCCAACTCTGGGGGTTAGGGACTAGACAGAAGGAGGTGGAAAGAAGAGAAACAAAATCTGAATAACCACAAAAGCAAATGGCTTTGGGGTGAATTCTAAAGCAGACCACAGGAAAAGGAAATAACTAAATATTTGGGGTGTGTGTGTGTGTGTGTGTGTGAGAACTTTTATTTGAGTCCCACTTCTCTTTAAAATACCATCTAGTCTCCCTTTGCATGTATCTCTCTGCTCCTAATTTCCTCCACGTCTTGAATGGGCCTTGTGTTCATCTCTGAACATTATTTTCTTTTGAAGTTTGTGCTTCTTCCTCAACTTAGCTAAAATAGTGACCATTTATGAATTTCTTTATATTCTCCACTCTGGCTTCAAGTTTTCTACCAGTGTTTGAGAAGACAGTCATAACTTATAATTTCTGAATTCCATTTTTTTCTTCTCCAGTTTCTTACAATGCAATATTTGATCTATTTTTCTAATTTCTTTATTTTTTTATTTTTTTATTTTTTTTAAAGATTTTATTTATTTATTTGACAGAGAGAAATCACAAGTAGATGGAGAGGCAGGCAGAGAGAGAGAGAGGGAAGCAGGCTCTCCGCTGAGCAGAGAGCCTGATGCGGGACTCGATCCCAGGACCCTGAGATCATGACCTGAGCCGAAGGCAGCGGCTTAACCCACTGAGCCACCCAGGCGCCCTATTTTTCTAATTTCTAATTGTTCTTTTTTTCTGTGTTCCCAGAGGCTTTAGTTTTGATTCTCCCTTTCTGAAAAGTCCTCTGACCCAAAGGCTGTGTTACATTTGTATGAAACCAATGAAGTAAGGGAACAGAGGGCAGAGCGCCATTCAACGGGGGACAGTTTTGCGGGGGGAGGGTAAGAGACCCTGACTCATCCACAGCACGTCGACATCTAGCACAAATCTAGAAACTATCTGGTGTAATCAGTTTTCAACATGAAGTGCTCAAGGATAGAGAAAGTCAGGGAGGTAAGATCTTCCCACCAGCCTCCTCCTACCTCATCTTGCTTCCCTCCCTCACTGTTCAAGGGCTCTGCAGGTTCTGATGGGCACAGCTATCATTCTGTTTTGAGAATGCTACACAAGACCCAGGTCCCCTTGGTAACCTTGGTATCAGAATCAAGGCTATTGTTCCGATAAGTTCCTGCTTTCTTGGGAGCTACCTCTGGAGCTGGGAGTCTGTGCTGGTGTCAGTGGGTGACTTGGTGGGTGCTAGGGCCCCAATCTCTAACGGCTTTTCTTAGAACCACTTGCAACAAGTGTGTAGCAAAACATGTCGTCAAAATTATCATATGAATAAACACATAAAATAGTTGGCAAAACATCTGATTAAAACTATTATATAAAACAACATTTGAGGGGCGCCTGGCTGGCTCAGTGGGTTAAAGCCTCTGCCTTCGGCTCAGGTCGTGACCCCAGGGTCCCGGGATAGGGCATTGCATTGAGCTCTCTGCTCAGCAGGGAGCCTGCTTCTTCCTCTCTCTCTGCCTGCCTCTCTGCCTACTTGTGATCTCTGTCAAATAAATAAATAAAATATTAAAAAAAAAAGATTTGAAAAATAATTGGCAAAGTGTGTTTTGAAAATGCATTCCATCATAATTTGTAGAAGGAATACCCTAAGAAAGTGCCGTACTTTGCCACTGGAAAAATGGATTGTTTAAAGGTGAAAATATCCTAGATTTCGAGTCTATTATTCTAAGAAACCCTCTAGGTGGATTTGTAGTTGCTGGTATCAGCTGGTGAGCCGGGCAGCTAATGATCACTTCCACTATGTAAGCTCAGCTCCAGCCCATTCTCCTAGTAGTTGGCCACCTCCTGAACCTGGTCTCCATCATCTCCCCAGCTCCTCTTATGGAACAATTCCAGAGCTTCCACTGGCTGCCAGTGAGGAATACAGGTGTGGGGATCATGACTGTGGCAGCACGTAGGGCAGAAAAAGACTCCATGATGGATGAGTTTGAAAACGCAGGAGTCCACTTTGATTTCTACTCATGTTACTGCTACTGACTGACATTTATTTGCTATTTTGCACTTGCCGAGAACTTTATATACTCTATCTCTAGTCCTTCCAACAACCTTGAATGGAAGATTTTTTTTCTCTCCATTTTCTTGAACTAAACCCATTGGTTGGACAAATTAGAACACATTTAACGTGGCTCAGCTAGCCAAAGGCAAAGACCCCATGAAGACATCTGACTGTAGACCTGACCCTCTTTCCTTGTACCCATGTCTCTGCAAGGATCATGGATTGACCTGTGGTATATAGAAACCCCAGCCGTGGGGAGATGGCTTGTGACAAACTGTAGCCTGATTTTATCTCCAGTTCCATTTGATTATTTAGAGATAAACTCATTTCCCTTTGCAGGCACAAAAGGCCATCTGTGCAGCCCAAAACAACATTGTAAGCTCCTATCCAATTTCCTGTCTGCATATCTTTTTAGAGTAATTATGGCTCATCTCTCTAGGTTTTCCATTGATATCTATGTTTTGTTGATTTTCCTCCAGATGCATTGGGGGCTTATGTCCAAATTAAATATCATTTATTTTCTGCTTCTTATTTTTAAGTTTCCTTTGCCCATTACTCTCTATGGGGTTTGTGTTATATTTCCATCAGTATCTTACAAATCTGGGAAGCTGGCTGTAAACTACACATCCATGTCATGAGACAATGAGGCATTTGGTTCTCCCTATTTAATCTTGAGCTCTTCAAGGTTGGACCTTGACCATAAGTAATGCTTGGCATCAACCACCAAAGACCACATCTGCCTTTCAACTTGAACGCTGAGTTTACCTCCTCATCCACACCAGCCCCTCAGGCCATTAGGCAGGGCGTGATTTTCTCTAGCTCATAAATAAAAGTCAAGGCCAGCCAGATTGCAAGGCTTGCCCAGGCTTATGCAAGGATAGAACCATGAACAGGACTGAAAGCTTTTGTGTCATGCTGTAAAAGATTAAAACCATTCATGCTCCACATGCATTGGATGCAAAAATAATTGACAAGTATTTATTAAATTGCTCTTTATTTTTTGGAATAAAGAACAACTTTCAGGTTTCTATCTTAAGTGAGTTTTGCTTACCTTGGAGCAGCTTTGGGCAAAATGCTGACATCAATCAAGTGTGTTTTCAGCTTTGGGTATTCATTCCACTTTGAGCTCCTTATCTGGAGTTTAGTTCCCACCACTCTATTCCTCTGGTGGGCTCAGAGTCTCCCTAGGCTGCTCTTGTCCTCTCCCTGTCAACTCCACCTTCTGGGCCTCAGCTTTGAAGCTCTGGCCTCTTGGTGCTCCTCAAATCACAGCCTAATAATGAGGTCCTTTGCCCTTTGGTCAAAGGTCCAGCTTTTGCTGGATTCTTAGTCTGGGACATCTAAGATCAAAGTTCCCTTAGCTTTTCATCCCTAAATTTTTAAGATCTGCAAGAATGTGCTTGAGAGATGAGACTTTGATTTAGAGCCACATGAAGAGGTAAGTGACTGATGTCATATCTGCTCCTGTGCTGGCTTTAATGAGCATGAGAAAGGAGGGCAAGGGGATGAGAATCCGATGGGCCTGGTGCAGAAGGGGAGCCCTGAGGGAGTGGACAAGGCACATGGGAGGCAGCCGGGGAATGTACATTTCAGAACCAGTGGCAATGAGTGGGTTTCAAAATGCTACTGACTTCACAAGTGCACTGACCCTTCTGTGGGTCGCTGCTTCTCACACTGAATTCTTGTTTTTAAAAAAAAAAATCCACTTAATTATTCATTGCTGGAGAGAGTATAGAGAAATAGATGGTAGATATTAGTGCATCCCTTTGAAAAAAATTGTACTTTTGGCCAAGAGTCATAACAATGTTTATGCCCTTTGAATCCATAATCCTTTTTCCAAGAATCTAGCCTCAGAAAAGAATCCCACATTTAACCTGCAAGCCTGCTCTACAGTAGGGTGGGGGTAGGGTGCAAATACCCAATTCTAGTTGGTTACTTGAATTTCCAATGCTCATTAGCAGGAAGTTAAGTCTTTACTGTTTGAGACTTCCCATCACCCCCTTTATTGGTCAAGAATACTAGGTGCTTTATTCAATCCAAAGAGAGTCAGAGAAGAAGGGAATCGGAGTAGTCCACAGCAGAACCTCCAGGCTCAGTTATTGTTGCTTCTGTTATTAGCACCTGTTCTACTTTTGAAAACAGTCCAGGGAATCCATGTTCAGGGTCATACTGAGGTCCCTATGAGCACCAGCACTTGCCATGGGAGCTCTTTGAAACATAATCACGTGCCTCAGTACTGCTTATTAATATCTCCACATTTTGGCTCCTAAGATTCCAACTCAGATACCAATGTTGTCATGTTCATTAATCCTTCCCAGAACAACAGCATCCTTCCCAGGATGGAGTGGCAGGGTCCAGAGGTGTTTCAACCTCAGCCACATGATGAGTCTAAGAATCTATCATGTTACATCTGGACCACTAGCCTGAGTCTCCCTTCCTCATGGCCTTTGCCTCAAAGGTCTCATTGCCTTTCCTAGCCATAGGACCTTGGGAGGTCAGACCAGTTCCCCCCTCTTGGTTTCTCTGATTTTGAATTGTGGGGAGTAGGTTTTACATATTAGTTTCTTCTCTGCTAAGTCAATCACTGAGTAGTGATCTTCTATTGGAAAAAATATTGGCTTATTTCTCTCTCTCTTTTTTTAGAGTGAGAAAGAAAGAGTATGGGTTGAGGGTGAGGTGGGAGGAGCAGAGGGAGACAGAGAGAGAGAGAATCTTAACATGGTGCTTGATCTCATGACCCTGAGACCATGACTGGAGTTGAAAGCAGGAGTTGGATGCTTAACCAACTGAGCCACCCAGGTGCTCTTCAGCTTCTCTATTTTAAAACCAAAAATAAAACCCTTAAATGAGCATGCAGATATTCACTGAACAACTGTTTATAAAAGTCAAATATGAGAAGAATTGAAGATATAGCATTGGGAAATTAGGATAGGTCCACTCAGTGAGACAATATGCAGCTATTAAAATTCTGATTATGAGATTATGAGAAAACATGGGTGTTTCCCTCCTATTTTCAAACTTTCTTTTGATTTGTCAAATTGAAAGGAATAAAAGACTCTTAGAATTAACTGTGGACATGAAGCTGTTGCTGACAGGACTTGCTAATGATTTGCTTGGGAAAGTGAGGGGCAGAGGACTTTAAGATGACCTTCAAATGTTTGCCTTTAACATGAGGGTGCATATTTGTGTTGTTTACTGAGATGGGGAGGCAAAACTGGGCAGGGAAGAGCTTTTTCTGTCTATACCGAATTTGAGATGCCTCTTCGACATCCTGGGAATGCAGAGCAAACAGTGGGATGAGGGACCTAAGTTGGGGGAAAGGTCACTGGTATCAAGGGGAGATATTTTACACTTGAATAGTATCAGTATGCAGAAAAACATGAGATCAGATGAGCTCACTTAGGGAGAGGGGAGAGAAGGACAGGATAAAAAGATCTAGACAGTCTCCAGTCATTCCAACATTTGGAGACCAGACAGAAAGGGAAGCCAACAAAAAGTCAGAAATGATGCAGCTGGTTAGGTAGAAGGAAAAGAGAAGTGGCATCATAGAAACTGGGAGAGAAGAAGATTTTACCGAGGGAGTGGTTGATTGCATCGAAGGCAACTGAGAAGTCAGGAAGATGAAGACACAGAGGTAACTTTTGAATTGGCAAAGGAGGTTGCTCATGACCTTGAGATCAGCAGATTCAGTGGCATGGAGAGGAGGAATGTATGCTGGGGTTGGCTGAGCTAAAACTAAGAGCTGAGGAAGTGAAGCTGGGACTGTAATTCTTTCAGGAAGTTGCGCTGTGGAAGAGCTAAGGAATGAGATGTGCCTGGAGGGAGAAATGACTGCTCGTGGAAATGATCCAGGAGAATGGGAGAAACTGATCATGTAGGGAAGAGAGAGGTTAATTGCAGGAAGGATGAGAGGATGGTATGTAGAGCCCTAACAGAGAAATCAGCCTTTAATGGAGTGGGCATGCGCACAGACTCCTTGGCACAGTACCTGGTACAGATAATAAATACTCAGTGAGTACTTGCCCGCGGTTATTACAAGTGTCTGGGTGGAGTACCAAGGGGAACAATTACTGGTTGGCCCAACTCTTTGCTCCAAAATCAGGCCATGAATGATTGCCTCCACAATTGATATGGCCCGGCCAAAGAAGAACATGATGAAAAAGCAGAGTGGTCCATTCTTCTCTCCTACAGCCCTGCTTGGACAGGGTGGACCCTGCATGAGGGGCATTCCTGTGTGCTTGAAAAATGGAAAGATCCTAGTAACTGAAGAATAACTGATATGACTCTCTTTTAACTGAGTCTGTCATTTTCTTTTTCACTGGGTTGTGTTTGCCCTATTAACAGTGCTCTTCACTGTTCCTGAGAGCAGCAGCTGAGGCCCTGGGGACTCTGAAGAAAACCAAAACCACAATCTCAAAACCTCTCTTATTGCACAATCAAAATGTGAACCACTGTAACTGCTGAGACACAAACCGTGAAGTGGTCATTTCACAGGCTCCTGCAGAGAAAACCTTCTAACCAATCTGTGTAGCAACCAAAGAGACTGTTATTATTATTATTATTGTTATTATTATTATTATTAAAATAGCTGTTATTCCAGAAATTACTGTATTTAAGCCAGGAACTCAGAGTTTTATCTACACGGAATGTTATTGTTGATCATTTGACCTCACTGTTGAGGCAGAGTGAGTGATGTTCCTTGCCAAATAGCTGAGGAAGAGAAAGCCCATGCTTTCATAGCATTGTTTAAAAAAATAATAAAAGATTTCTACGGAAATTCTGCAGAAAATCTTCAGTCACTTTCCCACTCAATAAAAATTTAGAATTAAAGCAAAAATGTATCAGTCAGGATTCTTAGTTGCAAACAACAGAAACTATCTCTAACAGACTTAAACAAAAAAATAATTTATCAAAAGAATAGTGGAAATGACCTTGACATCCATTTAAATGGAATAGATAAATTGTGATATACTCTTACAATGAAATACACAATGATGAAAAATGAACAAACCATTGATGCACACGACAATATGAATATAGCTTATAGACATAATATTGAGTAGAAGAAGCCAAACAGTATGTATTTCCATTTACATTAAGTTTGGAACCAGGCCAAAAAAAAAAAGAAAAAAAAAATCCATGGTGTTAGCATTGGTGTAGTGGTTAATCTGTGGTGGAAGAAGGGCTAACGGGCCATGAGGTGTGATTCAGGGTGAGACAGGTGTGCTCAGTTTGGAAAATTCATTGAGCCATGCATGCTTGATACATGTTATTTTCTCTATGTATGTCTTCATGAAAGTCACACAAAAAGAAATCAACAGAAGGACTATTCGTAGGTCAAAATTACCACCAGTAATTGATGGAGACATAGGTTTGAGGCTGTAGGTCCAAGCATGCCTCCCAAATCTGAGGCAAAACTGGAATGAGCACATCTTTCTATAGCTGCTGAGCAGGAGATTCTGTCCTTTGCTCTACAGACCCTTTGCCTGGGACACACACCTATCCCTACCTGACATTTGGTTATATGTGCATTTGTTTATTTCCTGTCTCCTGAATTAGGATGTGAGCTTACTGCTGGCATATGGTAGGTACTCAGAAAATGTTTATTGAATGAATGTTATTGCCTTATTCAAAACTGAGCAGGGTTCCCTTTTCATGGATGCCTTCTTTTCTTTAGATAGGTTATCAGTCAGAGTCCAATCAAGTCTTGCTGTTCCAGGAACACATTCCTTCTTTCAGGCAATCTCCTGTATTTCTTCTCTGATTCATCAGCATTGACTTTCAAGCTTTGGTCTCATCCAGCAATGTGATTTCCTGTCATTCCAAGTTCATGATGGGAGAGTTGTCCTACTGTGACCCCTGTGTACTCACAATGAAAACATGCAACATCCTCGTGAACATGCAATATGATATGAAATTACCGTCAGATGCAGCTGAGGCAAGTCATGAAGAAGAGGGTAAACCGAAATGAGAACACATCCATCAGTGGATTGTGATGGGGTGATGCCCCTGACCCTGACCCGTGACCAAATGAGATTGCACAGATTACTTCCAGGCTTGTTTCACTTTCAGCCCATTGACACCCCATCATTCATTTGTAGAGCAGGCAGGGGAATCCAACAGTGGGATCCTGTCATTCCAGTGCACTTTCTGTTGTTTAGGATGGTTTAAGAAAGAACCAACTGACTCTCCAGATGGAGAATCACCGGGGGTGCTGTGCATATCCTACCAACTTTGAGCCTCACCTTGCCTCTACCCCCAAACAAGGCACATGTCCTCCCTGAATTATGTTAACGCCTCAAAGCCTGCCCTGGACAGCAACGTGCAGTAGCACCTGGAGAAACTGACCAGGACTTTGGGCGTGAAGATGGATGCCCTTGTCTTGGTGGAGGGCAAAGTAGAGAGAGTGGGTTGCCTCTTATCATTTTTCTTAGAATTCTCAGTTTTCCTAAAGCTACCATGATTCTTCCCAACAACGAAAGTTCAGAGATTCCGTGTGACCATGTGTAAAATTTTGTCCTACATTTCTGCGTTTCATTCCTGAATCGGGATAAATGGTTAAAGAAACGTGGCAGACGCTTAACTGATGAACCACCCAGGCATCCCCCCCACCTCCTTTTTTTTTTTTTTCTTTTAAAGATTTTATTTATTTCACAAAGTAAGAGAGGGAGCACAAGCAGGGGGAGTGGCAGGCAGAAGGAGAGTGAGAAGCAGGCTCCCCACTGAGCAAGGAGCCCGACGATGATGATGATGATGACGACGACGTGGGACTCCATTCCAGGACCCTGAGATCATGACCTGAGGGGAAGGCAGATGCTTAACTGACTGAGCCACGCAAGCGCCCTTGCCACCTTTCTAATTCAGACCTTCATCATTCCCTACCCCTTCTGGCGTCCTTAAGAAGCAGTCAAACACGGGGATTCAGATGCAGGTAAGCATATGGCCTCTAATGCTTATTGACTGCATGACTTCGGGCAAGTTGCTTAATTTCCTCATCTATAAATTGGGATAATACCTCTTGCTATGAGAATTCAGTCAGATTATGTGTATAAAGTGGCACCAGCAAAGAACTCAGTAAAACAGTGATTATTACTATTTGTTCTCTGACTACTCCAATGCATTTTACTCGCCATAGCTGGATTTACCTTCAACAAGGAAACTCCCATGATGCTTAACAAGCTCCCCGTGCCCCACCCAGAGCTATGTAACACCTAACATTCCCATCCTGGCATTCCAGATTTTCCCTATAGTACTTGTCTAACCTTCTGACCTCTTGCTTCCTTCTGTTTACCCCCTGTTCCAGTCAGATGGACCCTGGCACTCTTCCCAACACCCTTTCCACATTACAGCCTGCGTGTGTTGGCTTATTCATGACTACTGTTTGATTCACCTTCCCTGTCATTCAAGGTAAGTCAGAGAGTTTCTCTCTGATAACAGCATGTCTTTTTCTCACCTGCTAAAGTCTCAGTCCATAACCACACCTTTCTCCAGGATGGCTCACTGTCTTTCCTGGTTTAAGCTGCCTGTGTGTTCATCTTACCTCTATGGCTGGAGGAACCTCTGTTCCCCCAAACTCACGTCTCCATGCGTCAGGACCAACACTGGAAGATTCAAGTGTTTGTTTTCCTCTTCAGGTAACAAGTTGCAAAAGAAGCAATTTGACCAAATTCCCCACTTAATCAGTTGGCTAGATCAAGATATAGGTCTTGCTCAAATAGAAGCCAAAGCTGGAAAAATATTTGTGACTCAGAAATGGGAAAAATTGGATTGTTCTGGCCCAGGCCATGTTCTGCTCACCCAGCCTGTTTTCCTGGTGGCCTCCCTGCTTCTGAGCTCTCTGCTAGTCATAAGGGACACGAGACTGTACCCTGCCCTTGTCTCATACGGAATGGGATAGTCAGTTCCAACGGACTGAATGTTTTCAAATGAAACTTGTATTTCTAGCAGCCATTGGTAGTAAATGTCAGCTCCCTTAGAACTATTTGAGGACTCCAAGAAAGTCTTTTAAAATTTTTCCGTGGCTGCTTCCTTCAGATTCCATGCTAGTTTCTTAAAACCCCACTTATGAGTAGCAATACTTTCCTTCAGACACTGACCACAAAATGGAGGGTGTGAGAAGAAAACTATGAATCCTTCCAGAAAGTGTTGCTTTAAAAATAATGAAGTTCGGGATGCCTGGGTGGCTCAGTTGGTTAAGCAGCTGCCTTCGGCTCGGGTCATGATCCCAGCGTCCTAGGATCGAGTCCCACATCAGGCTCCTTGCTCCGCAGGGAGCCTGCTTCTCCCTCTGACTCTGCCTTCCAGTCTGTCTGTCTGTGCTCGCTCTCGCTTGCTCTCTCTCTGACAAATAAATAAATAAAATCTTTAAAAAAAAAAATAATGAAGTTCAATTATGTTTTGAAAAGTTTTAACTTAACTCCCCTTCCTCTTAGAGCCCTACATCACTACATACTATTTTTTTACTTGATTCACGTATTTTTGAAAAACCTTTTAAAAGTTTAAATAAATCGGGCGCCTGGGTGGCTCAGTGGGTTAAGCCGCTGCCTTCGGCTCAGGTCATGATCTCAGGGTCCTGGGATCAAGTCCCACATTGGGCTCTCTGCTCCGCGGGGAGCCTGCTTCCTCCTCTCTCTCTCTGCCTGCCTCTCTGCCTACTTGTGATCTCTCTCTGTCAAATAAATAAAATTAAAAAAAAAATAAAAAAGAAAAAAGAAAAACACTAAAAAAAAAGTTTAAATAAATAAATAAGATATTGCTAATTTTAAGAGGAATATACATTTAGGAAATATTTTATAAGTGAGGTTAGGCCACTCAGGCTGAAAAGAATCATGAAAGCTTAAAATGTTTGTGTGCATGATATGGTTTTTATAATTTTAGCATTTTGCATTAAAATATATCACTCACTGCACTGTTGACCCTTGGTTTCATAAAGGGTACTCAAATTTGTCAGCTTTGTTTGATGGACTCATCTGTCTATGAAATACCTCTTTTATTATTGTTTTAAAATATACTTAACTGATTTATTTTTGCCTTTGGTTATGAGTATATTTGTATTTGCTTTCCTCTTTCTCTTTTTGTAAATTAATTGTCTTGGGAAAAAACTTCAAACATATATGAAAGTAGAGTGAATAGTATAATGAACCTCAAATATCAATTACTCACATTCTAGAATTGTATCTTCCCACTTTGGCTTCATCTCTCTTTTCCCTCCTTCTCCCTTTCTTTAAACTGAAGTGTGTTAAAGCAAATCTCATAACTGTGTCATTTCACCTATGTGTTTGTTATGCCCCAATAACGGGTCCGTGATTAAAGGAGTGAGACTGATATAGAGTGAAGGTCAAGCAAAGCTTTATTTTGTGCCAAGCATCAAGAATCTAACCGAACGTTCAGGGCTGCACCTCTTACAAGAGAGGGTGACCCTTCTCTGTTTCACAGACTAGCTTTTAAGGGCAAAGGCCATGTGGTCAGGCCTGGCCACACACAGGTGACCAATAAGATTTTAACACACACAGGAAACTCCACAGTGATGCTAGTTGACCAGTTGAGTTACAATTTACCCTAGTAGACATTTGACCCAGCCTATTACACCTTGATTAGGATTGGTGCCAAAAAGGCTCCCAAAGGTGGGGGTGCGGGGGAAAGGCCATACTCCTTGGTAGCTAGGGAGACAGTATGGAACCCCCTGATTCATGTCTCCACCTGGCCTGACCCACCCTTGTATCTGGGCTTTGTTACCTGGAGCTGGTTTCCAGGACTTGTTTTTAAGTGAATCCCCTGGGGGAAGGGGAGCAGGGACAGTTTAAGGGTTAAACAACAAGATTTTTGTTTGACCTCAGTGAAAGCCTCTTGCTAGAGTATAAAAATATAAAATAGGTCCTTACAATGTTTAAGTATGCATTACTAAAAATATGGGTATTTTCTTACATAATCATCATACTGTCATCACACCTATCAAAACTATTATTAGTGTATTGGTATTGTTATAGTACATCACCCAAATGGAAATTACCCACGTATTTCTAGTGTTGCATTGCAGTTGGTTTGCTCAAATCAGTGTGTGGCAATGGCCACACATGTTCTTGAGTGTTTGTGGCTAGAGAAGAGCTTTAGGGTTTGGTGAAGGAGAGCACGTGAAGTAGGTGAAGGGCAAGACAGCACTGTGAGCTGAAAGGGAGACTCTGGGAAAGGGCCATTGAATAATGTGTCTCCAAGACTGGAACTGTTTATCTGCTAGACAGTACTTACTTACACGTAACTTCCGGTATAGACAGAAATTTGAGGCACTTCAGGGTGTGTTCCATTTGTAAACATGACTTCCAGAAGAACTATTCCACCTCCTCCATCCCCTCTTATTTCAGTAAATTACACACAGTACCCCTTCCGGGAAGCAAAGAAATTCAGACTCTTCCAGAGTAGCCACTGTTACAGCTTTTGCTGGAAATGCATCACAAATTTAGCTGTCCTTATTTTCAGAGACTTATTACATCTAATCTCAGTCCCTTTACCTACTACTCCATTTTTGGTAAACTAGACATTGTGTTCAGTAGTTCTGAACTTCCTCTGTGCTGATGGTAATGATTTCTGAATCTGCTAACCATACCAGAATATACGTCAGCAACTCTGTTGTTAATAACTTTGCCTGTAAAAACCAATCTAAACCAATCTTGAAGTATTGTGCAACCCACCTGTTCATTAATAGTTTACTGTTTGTGGATCCTAGTGAAAAATGAGTCTAATTCAAAGAGTTTGCTTCAAATATATTTTCTTTGGCTTTGGAGATAAAATGAACTGTCCATAAACAGTGGTGGGGCAGCTTCTGTCAATGCATAGTGGGAGTCAGGGAAGAACCCCCAACTCCCTCGTACAGTTCTTCCCAGCAGACTTCAAACACATTTTTTTTTTTTTTTGCATTTAAAAGGGAGCCCTCCAGGCTCCTAATCACCAACCCAGTGGGATCCCAAGTGGCTGGGAATTTCATAAAGCAAAATTCCCCAGGGAGTTTCAACAGAGGTGCTCAGGAAGCCAAAACCCCATTAGCTCTTTGGCCCAACACAAAAGCCCAGCTGCAGACTAGCTTCCCACACTCTGTGCTTCCAGTCACTCTCTTCAGCTGCTTATTGTTCACCTCAGTGTCAACTCCTGCCCATTGAAGTGTCTTGCAAAAATGATGTGGATGGAGGTGGGTGTGGGGAGAAAACATCACCACGCCCATCACCATCCTCACGCTATATATTTCTCTAGCACTCTGTGGTTGCAAATTCTGGTCATAAACCTGGAACTCTTGATCCTTATAGGGAGCCTGTAAGGTAGGGAATGTAAGGTATCTTTCATCCTGCTTTATATGTAAACAGATCAAGTCTCACTGAGGCTAAAGGCCTTGTCTAATGTTCTGCACTTGACAGAGCTAAAACCAGTGTGCCAATATTTGTCCTCTACTCCAGTGCCTTGTCCCTTCTCCACGTGGCCTCAGTAGAGGCTTAACTCTGCAGACAATCTTTGGCTGACTTTCCTAACTGATGGACCCACTTGCTTGTGTAGAAGAGGGGTATTCTTGTCTTTGGGGTATGGATGGACCTGGGTTGGCCCAGGACAGAAATCTCTTCCTCAACTGACATAGTCCTTTTACATTATGCCATAAAATTGTTGTCATTTTCTGTGAGCACTGTGACATGAAAGATGTTGCAGACCACTATCTCAAAGGAGAGTTTAAATGTTCCCTCTTTCGGGCGCCTGGGTGGCACAGTGGGTTAAGCCGCTGCCTTCGGCTTAGGTCATGATCTCAGGGTCCTGGGATCGAGTCCCACATGGGGCTTTCTGTTCAGCAGGGAGCCTGCTTCCTCCTCTCTCTCTCTCTGCCTGCCTCTCCAACTACTTGTGATTTCTCTCTGTCAAATAAATAAATAAAATCTTTAAAAAAATAAAAATAAAAAAATAAATGTTCCCTTTTCTACTGAACTTAATATCTGAAAGCCAGTTGATATGCCCATGTCCTGAAAAGTCAAGTCTGTCAATCATAAATAAAAATAAAATTTAATTTACTATTTTTCAGTGAATTTAAAAAGTTGACAACATTTCCCCCCAATAAGCCTCTTATAACTTGCATTGTGAGTTGAAGGACTATTTGAATACTTCTTTTTAAAAGCTTTATGGTCGGTTGCCATGGAAGAACTTCTTGTTCCTTTTCCTTGTCTCTTCCAACAGAATAATTAATCTCCATCTCTCCCATCCTCTGGTATATTGAGGCCAGGCTCCGGGACCTATAGTCTACTTTGTGTATTTAGTTCTGAAACAAAATGAGGCAGTTCCATTGCATGGAATAATTTCTTTGTTTAAACTTCAAATTAGATTAGCTCATGTCATTACTCTCACGTGGGCTATTATGAAAAACTTTCTTCTCTCTATGGGCTTTGTTTTTATTAAGTTTTCAGAAAGTTCTGCTACTCTTGACTCAGGTCCAAAAGCCAATTATTGGAAACATGGCCTCAGGCAAAATTAAAATGTTCTTTTAAAATACATATTGATTCCTTCTATCTTCTCCTATTCTAGCCTCTTCCCTTAACATGCCATTCTAGCATACCCTGGGAACCTATACCCAGGACCTTGTAAATTTTCTGTCTTCCCTCAGTTAACTTTCTTATTGAGAAGATCAAACTGCACTAAAGTATATGAATATTATTTCATACCAGTACTTGGTTTACTATTTGCAAAGCCATTTCTCATGTGTACATAAGATTGTGAGTGTAAGGGTGTATATTAGCAGAGAAGTATTTTTATGTCATTCTGTCCCAGAATCGCATCTGGGTTATCCTTTTGTATGAGGAACTATTCAATGGTCCATGGGAAGAGCGTTATATTGGTTGTGAACCTTTTCATTTAAGTAGCAGAAAACCAACCCAACTGACTTAAACAAAAAGACAATTGATTTTCTCATGTAACTGAAAAGTCTATGGATATACTTGAGTCATGACTAGGTCCAAAGACTCAGACAATATTATAGAAAGCCAGTTTTTCTCTAAGTCTTGGCTCTGCTTTCTTCTATTTTCACATACATTCTCCATTCCTTGTGGACCTGTGGCTGCCAGCAACTTCAGCTTATATCCTCATGTCTGCAAGTCCAGAAGTCAAGAGATGGAATCTTATCCATTTGCTTGAAGACTAATCTAGTTAATTCTCATTGGTTTTATTTGTTGTCTGCATCTTTGAGCTCGTCCTTTGATCAATGAGAGGGCTTGTTCTGGATGGCCAGGTCTGGGTCACATATCCACCCCAAGGTCCCAGATAGATTGTATATAGACTAAAAATCAGATAAAGATGGTTCCCTAAAGCACAGTCAGGGTGCTGCAAAGGTCCAAAACACTGTGTACTGCTCAGTTGTGCAATGCAACTGGTAAGGAAAATATTTAGATGGTTAGTCTAAGAAGATCTCTGTCAGTGGGGATAATGAAATCACGCTTCCCTTCTTAATTTAAATGAGGACTGAGTAAGGTCTCAGATGTAAAGAGCTTTACACAATACTCAATAAATAGTAACTGCTGGGAAATAGATGTTAATAACTCTGACACCTTCATTTTAAGTTGTAAGAGGCCATTTTGGATTGAAAATGCCTGGAACTCTTGGAAAAACTACTTAAGTGGTCCCTGTTGGGGTTTGTAGTTTTGAGGCAAGTATTGACCTGTTGGACGACATTTTTGATTTGGGGTTTAGATGCTGCTGTTATATGTTGTCAGGCTGTGTTCTTCCTTCCCTACCCTCATATTTGCTGACATAAGTTTACACAAGAGGTGATTCTGCTGAAGGAAGGAAGATTTGCAGTTCAGATCTGATAAACTATCTGATGAGCAGAGTTGACCCTAAGTGAGGCCGTATGGCAAGGAAGGACTACTGGTTAAGAGGGAAGAAGAGTGTAGACCGGTGATTCCCAACTCGAAACCAGGATCCACCAGCCCAGTGCAAATTTTTTGTTTCTTAGAGAAAAGTGCATGTGTGTATGTGTGTGTGTGCGTGTGTATTGAAAGAATCTAACACCAGGAGCCAGAGCACTCCAGACTAAGCTCTATTCTGAGCACCCAGGACCTAGACAAATACAGAAAGAAGAATAGTATTCCTTTTTATTTCAAAGCAAGATAGCACTGGAGTTGGCAAAAATGATGTCTGTTTGACATGTCAAAGAGGAGGCAGCTCTATCTCCATGTCCATGTTACTCTTGTGCTTTTTAGCAAAGTGGTCAGATTTAACATTTATTTAAAAGGGGAGCACATTTGACCTTCTGATGTACCCAAACACAAATTTGGGGATCATTACCTAATGATATCTAACAGACGTAGGAAAAAGTCTTTTATGAGTCCCTAATTGCAGCAAAATGAAGGTGAAATATTAATAATTCTTCTCAGTTATGAAAGGAGGCTCAAAGACCAGTGACAGTAATTAACTTTCCAGGTGCTTGTACTGGCACTGTTATTGGTAAGTAAATCTCAGCCATTGAGACCTCTGCTAATTAGAAGAGAATGGCTTCCAACTTTCCATTGCTTCTTTGACCTGTTTGTGCCACATAAATGAAATGTGAAATGTTGGAAAGGAATAAAAGCTGAAATTCTTATCCTAGAACAATATTTAGAAACCTCTGGGAGGAACAGAGATTGGGGGAAAAAAAAAGACAAGCTTGGTGCTGGTCCAAAAATCTTCCTCTTGGAAATACATAACAATAAGTCAGAGGTTCTCCACTGCCCTTTACTCCCAGAGAGTTGGACAAGAGATGGCCAAGAATTAAGTGGCAAATAGAATGAGACTGAATTGTGGCCTTTATCCCCTCACCAGTCTCACCCTAACCACCACCTCTTAAAACTCTGTCAGACTTTACAAGCCAGGAGGTTGGAGGAGAGACAGAAGCCAAGGGCAGAAGATTATGGGAGAAGACAGGCAAATATTCTGAATCAGTGGTTCTCAAATTTGGCTGCCCATTGGAAGGAACTGCAGAGCCTTTAACATACTGATGCCTGAGTCCTATCCCCCCAAATTCTGACTTCAATGGTATTTGGTATGGTCTAGGCATCAGGATTTTATAAAACTTCTTGGGAAATGCAACCAAGATTGAGAATCATTGTCTTAAGTTATTTGCATTTAATTCAGAAGAAAGAAGGGGGAAATGAATTTGTGGTCACATCTTATTTGACAAGGCTCCTTAATAGTCATGTTTTCTAATCCTGACTGAATATCAGAACAATCCAGGGAGCTTTAAAAACATTTCATGCTAGGTCCTCACTATAGTGGAATTAACTCAGGATCCCTGAGAGTGCCATATGAGCGGTGGTCTTTTTAAACATTGATTCTCTTTTGAGACAAGGTTGAGAGCTACTGCTAATGCATGCTTCTCAAACTTTTAGTGTACACATGAATCCCCTGGTAAAACAGCTAAAAAGATAGATTCTTGCATCATATCCACTGAATGTGGATCTGAGAATCTTATTTTTTTTTAAGATTTTATTTTATTTATTTATTTGACACAGAGAGATCACAAGTAGGCAGAGAGGCAGGCAGAGAGAGAGGAAGGGAAGCAGGCTCCCTGCTGAGCAGAGAGCCTGATGTGGGGCTCTATCCCAGGACCCTGGGATCATGACCTGAGCCGAAGGCAGAGGCTTTAACCCACTGAGCCACCCAGGTGCCCTGAGAATCTTATTTTTAACACATCCCATAGATCATTTCGATGTACACGGTCATTAAGACAACTCTTGTCTACCATTCTGATTATTTTCTTGTCCTGACCAAGATGTACTTTGCTCAACATAAATGCAAATCTGCCATCTACTCACTGATGGTCCCTGATTGAAAGGTCAGGGCGGAGAGGCAGTACCATATTCTTAGGGGGCATTTGGAAATATCCAGGCTTCTCTTCTAATGATCACTATGGGAGATAAACAGACATTAAGTAAATAAGAGCTGGAGAGGCCAAATAGCCAGTCCTGCAAAATATTTGTCCTGCTGAAATATTAATACTGCTCCCAGTGAGAGACACTGGCAAGTAGAAAAGTGTGGACTGTGTGTGATCTGAAGTATCAAAGTATAGACATTAGCACCAGGCAGACATCAAATTCAGTAGCATGAGATTTGAGGAAAGGCCTGGAAGTTCAGAAAACCAAGATATATAATAGAGCTTCTTTTCTTGCTCTCTGTATTTTCTCTTGCCCTTGCCCCTCCAAGGGAACAAATCTAACTCCCCCATCCTCTCCACTCCCTTACCCTGGTCCCAGGCTCCATTAGGGACTCATAGATGGACCCAGCAGTCATATATTTATTTTTGGTGAAATCAGCACAGGCCATCCTTCCACTGGCTCCCAGACTCCCTCACTCCTAGTGAGGTGACCTTGAGAGAGTCATTTTATCAAACAGGACCTAGAGTCTCCATCTATAAAATTGACAGGTTGAGCTGGGTGGTTTCTACAGCCCCTTTTATTGCTAACATTCTCTGATTCTACTCCAGGTTAGGAATTCTTTACAGGGAACTGTCCCAAAATACTGTTTTCCTGTTTGTTTAATTGATACCTGAAAATACCTTTCCTGGAGCCAAGCTTTCAGAATGCAGTGGGAGATCAGGCTTAAACCAAATCATCCTGAAAAGAGTACGTTAATGTGAATTCCTTCTCACAACCTAGTAATTATCCCATGGACCTTGCTTAAGAGCTGAGTGTGATTTAGTGACATATATTCATTCACATTTGTTTTCATTAAGCAGCATTAGTTATGCACTCTTTGTTCTAGATCAAGGGCTCTATTGACATTTGGGGCCTGAGAACTTTCTGTTGTGGGAGACTGTCCCAGAGGATGTTTAGCAGCATCCCTAGCCTCTACTCACTAGGTGTTAGTAGTATCACTCGCCCAGTTATGACAACCAAAAATGTCTCCAGACACTGCCAGATATCCCCTGGGGAGAAAACCCCCTCCCAGTTGAGAAGCACTGACCTATGTGTTGGGGTTCCAATGAGTAGGATCCATTCACTGCTCTCAAGAATCTCACAGTCCAGAGGTAAGGAGAGACTCATCGAGCAATTAGTAATGATGCCTCATGGGGGTGCCATGATGGAGGCATGCAGGGTATTTAGGGTGGAGAAAGGGCCCCCAACCTGGGAACCATCTCCTGGGCTGAGTTCTCACTGACACATAGGAGTTGGCCAAGTGAGGCAGAGAGGCAGCACTGGAGCACAGGTGACAGCAGAAACAAAGTCACAGAAACGGCTTGGCATCAGTAAGAGACGTCTTGCTCATCGGCAGGGCAGTGGGCAGGTAACAGGTGGCACTGACGAGGCAGGCAGGGCTCTGTAGTACTTTTCTGAGGTTCTTTTCTAGGAAATGGGGCAGAAGGAGGCTCGAGGCAGGGGAGAAGCATGGTCAGGTTTTCATTGCAAATAGGTCCATGCACCACTGTGAGAGGATGGGATTGTAGCACACAAATTTGGAGGCTGTTGGAGTAGGTAATCCAAGCAAGAGAAGAAGGGGGCCAGAGCCCAGGGTGGGGGTGGGGGAGCTGATGAGAGGCTGCAGATGAGGAAGGAGCAGAGCCCTGAGGAGCCACCATCCCAGAACAGCAATTAACCTATTTTTTATAACTAACCTAATTAACCAGTCGAGCTTTGGACCAGTTTCTAATATGTCTAGAAAGACCAGCCTTCCTCAGTTTCCAGACCTACAGCAAATGAGTGGTGTTTTGTGGACAGCAAGCTGTTCTCTGTAAGAGAGCACACCTTTACATTTCCACATGCTCCTCGGCACATCCAAACTGTAGCAGGCCACCCTGGAGAATTTCTGGAACCAAGAGGGCTTCAACCATGACCAGCTACCATACTTTCAGCCCAGTGGAAATTGAGAGATGGATGTTTAAAGAAGATCGTGGGAATAAAGCAAGGGGTACGAGGCACATGCAGAAGGACAGGCAGTCTGACATGAAGGGGTGAAAGCTGGTTGCGCAGTAGCTTGTTTCCCCAGAGCCCCCAAAATAATTCCATGATGGTAACTAGATTGTGCCACAAATTACTTTCAGGTCCAAGGCAGCACAAACTTTTCCTCAGTTTGAGTAATGTTCCTAAGAGAAGCAGGAGTGATGAAAGAAATTGTGGAAGTCCAGGTACAGCAAGCCAAGCCTCGGAAACTGGCAGACAAGAAGGTATTTTGACAGGCAGGCCTAACCCGGGGCAAAGCCAAGAATTAGAGAAGCTGTCTAGCTCTCCCCTCTGTTCTCACGCCATCCCCTGGCAGGGTTCCTCACTAAAGCTGTTAAGTTGGACCATGCCACATGACATTCTGCTTCTAGACCTTTCCTTCAATCCTCCACCCCATGCAAACTCAGCTCCTCTGTGACTCCTGCTAATGAGTCCTGCTCTCTGATTATGAGGAGCTAGTTCACGAGATAGTAACAGCAGAGGTCCTCTGCATTCATTGGCTGAATGGCTTTCTTCTGCTTGGCTAACGCCCACTATCTCTGTAAGGGTACAGATTTCCTGTTGCAGAATTTGGGTAGTAAGGAAAAGGTGGATAGGGTTTGAACTGGTTACACTTACTTTATCCAATGATGGGCAAGAGGCAAGTTCACTATCTCATCAAGTATGTCTTCAAGATAGTTTGTTCTGGCACGTGGAGTCTACTTTAACTATCTGTGCCTTGATTTAAAACAATAAGAGAAGTATTCAGTGCTTTTGACTCTCCCACATCCTCTTTGTGCCCACAAGAGAAGAGTCTGGGTTCAAAACCACGGACCAACAAGGAAACCTATTTACCTTTCACCTTATCCCTGTGGCCAACTAAGTTTTAGTATAACCAGCTCAGAGGTGATGGCCTGTTCCAGGTCAGGTGTAGGGAGTGGTGATCTTCTACTTAGAGAGCACAAACACACGCACGCACGCACACACAGAGCAGTGTACTATGCCTTCTCCCCTCATCTGCTCCCTTTTCTGCACCAATCTGAATGTTTGGGTCCCAGCCCCCTCATGAGTTGCATGACCACCTGACTTGGCCAGAGACACAGCTAGAGTTTCCCTTTTACTCACAGTGTTCTTCAGAGACAGACCACATAGCAAAACACAGGATGTTGCTGTTGTTTTTTTCAATGAGGGCCACTTCTAAGAAAAGGCTCATCTTCAGAAAAAGTGTTTCACTTGCTTCACTGCCAATAAAATGGGGTTGGAGTGAGCAGCGTTTGGCAACCTCTTCTTGGTCCTATTAGCTTTATTAGAAAAGGCCGTCTTCATTTTCAGCCTTACTGAAATATTTATTTGTTTAGCTTCCCCTCCAGAATGATTTTTCTGGTCTGCCCACCATCTCCTGAGAAGAGTTACTGAAAGCAAACAAAGTTGGAGTGGCCCTCAACTCTAGTCCTTGGTCTCAGCCTCTTGCTCCCCACACTAGGCCAATCAAGGGTCTGGTCTGCACTTCAGACAATGAGCCTCCAGTATCACCACAGGCGTGTTTGTCCTGTTGCCTTCTTACCCTTGCTGGAGTTCATACAACATAGAGCATGGCTGGATTTATTGCTTGCATTTGGCTTGGTCAGTGCAATCGTTCTCTGCCAAGGGAAATAACAGCAGGGGATAGACTAGTAAGAAAACCAAAGAAGCCTAACTTTACTCCTTACTAAACCTGAAAGCAAAACTACCATCTGTGTCCACATATCCGCCTCCAGGAGGCTCAGAAGCCAAGTCCCTTTACTTTAGTTGGAAATTCCATATGCTTGGCAGAGATTCCTATAGCTTCCTTTGTAAGAAGTGCTCTGAAACCTTGCAGAATTTGAAGTTACCCTTTGAATAACCTATGCGCTCCCTCCAAGTCTCAGTGTTCTAGGAGGAATTCATTGTAATTAATTCCCCATTCCCTTTTTTCTTCCTGCAAAACCTCTCTGTGTGGCTGGCTCCGCTCCACTCGCTAATATCCCCTTCAGCTCAGGCTCTTCTGCCCCAGGCTTTCTTTCCTGCGGCCAGCTGCTGTCACTGAAGCTTTTCTGTCAACTTTCCTCCCGCTCCTGAACTTTGCTTCACTTGGCTTCATTTTCTTAATACACTTTTATCGGAGACGGAATGCGAGAACTGGGAGGATACAAACTCTTCTCCCAAAGCTGTGCCCACTCCTGAAAAAGGAACTGGAAAACTGGCCGATTAACTAAGTTCCTTAGGCCTAAAAACAACTTTTATCCCCAAATAATGAAAAACTGAGCACAATATAGGACTCCTAGGGAACTGAGTTAAACAAATAACTACCCCACTTGCCATTCTCATCTTGCTTATAATGACAAAAAAGGACTCTTCCAGTGGGTTCACTGCCTGAACTCCTTTACATGGAACGTTTGTTCAGAATATGGGTGTGTGTCGGCAGGGGGCGGGGGGCGGGGAGGTTAAGGAGACCAAAGGGAAGGCCCAAGGCATCCCTACAATAAAACACAGGAGGATCCATGAAGAAGACAATGTGCACTTTTCTTCCTAATAAGGATCCTATGATATCTTGTCACATAAACCAAAAGATGCCACAATCCTCTGTTCATTAAACTTCCCCCATTTCTGGAGAGCCAGATACGTGTTTTATCAGGAAAGGGCAGAAGCATATCATCTACTACATAAAGGTGCCACACTTCTTCCGTTTGGCAGATACCTTAACTCTTCTTAGATCTCTGAGTGGCCACATTCCTGTGAACTATTCTTGTACTGTGGTGTCTATGGCTTCCTTCTGGCAGGAATGTTAAAAACTCTGCTGCTCTCTTGGGGGCATCACCACTCAAGCTAAGGGGTGTGGCAGCATTTTTCGTCTCTCTACTCACTCACCATAGTATATGCTCCTTTCCTCCAAGAGTCAGCCTTCTTCCCTTGTGGGCAGATGGATCGATTCATCTTTGTAGCTCTGCTACCCACTTAATTGTGTGTTGCCCTTAACAAGTATTCAGTAAATGGCTCTAAATGGAATTCAGTAAATGACCACTTTTGGTCCTTGAATGGCCAACACAGTAAGATAGAGACATAGCGCGATCGATTCTTATTTGTTATCACCTCCATTTTAGCTCCCTCTCAATTCCTTGCTAATGTTCCCAAGTGTCTAGGGCTCCCAGGTAGTTTCCTACCCAACGGTCTTTTTTTCCTCTCTCACACCACAATAAATCACCAGAGAACTTCTTCCTACAGAACTGATACGTTAATTGCTGGTGATGGTTTCATTCCATTAAAGCAGTGCATTTTGTCTGATGCCTGAATATGAAAACAGAATTAGAGGGAAGAGTTTAGGGATCACCAGGTGGAAGGAACTGAGGAAGTTACTTTTGACCAATAGACATCATCACCAGTGTTATCAGTATTTTTTCTTGGAAGCTTATCTCCTTGGAGTACGTACAACTGGTTGACTCAATAGTCTCCGATAACAGAAGATAAATATTCCCCTGATGCTGTCTCTCTGTCTCGCTGTCCTTGCTGTCTTGTTAAACTTGCCCAAACACTTGCTCCCAACAACAACAACAACAACGACAACAACAACAAGACCAGTCAAACCAGTTTGCTGAGGATGTTTACCATTTACCAGATGTTAGCAGATTTTTAAAATAGTTTTTATTTACTTAAAGAGGGGAGGGGTAGAGGGAGAGAGAAACTCTCAAGCAGACTCCATGCTGAGTATGGAGCACTGCTCAGGGCTCAATCTCATAACTTTGAGATCATGACCTGAGCCAAAATCAATAGTCAGATGCTTAAACTACTGAGCCACCCAGGTGCCCCCAGATGTTAGCTGTTTTGAAGCAAACTGCATAATTCCTGATGAGCCAGTCAGGAGCAAACAAAGATCCAGGAGTCCAGAACTTGGTATAGGCAGCAAAGTGGGGATCACTCCCTGTCCCTGGGAATGCTGTTTTTACTTGGCTTCAGGGACCACACTTCTCAGTCTTCTTTTTTTCCTCTCCTTTTCCCCCTAATGTCTCTGTGAGAATTGCCATCATCTTAATAAGCTGTATTTGTTTCCTAGGGCTGCCATAACAAATCACCACAGCTTAAATCAACAAAAATTCTGGGAGACCAGAAGTACAAAATCAAGCAGCAGGGTTGGTTCCTTTTGGAGGCTCTGAGGTAGAATCCATCTCATACCTCTCTCCTAGCTTCTGGTGGCTGCTGACAATCCTTGGTGACCCTTGGCTTGGGACTACATAACTCCAATCTGGACTTTTTATGGGTTTAGGGATGTGCCTTGTACCTTTTCATTGTTGGAATACACTCTCTTTTAAAGGTTAAATCTAGGCTGCAGACACCATGACATCCTGTTCTGGGTCCCATGTACCTCCAGCACAGTCCTTGGACTGCCCTCAATAAATGGACACTGATTGATAAGATAAATGTTGGTTGGCTCTGTCTAGGTGATGCAGTTCAGCCATGTAGGTTCACACTTGGCCAGGCAGCACCCCCTTGGAAGCCAAAGCCAAAGCCAAAGGCAGTGGATACCATTAGCATTCAGTGGTGCTGGTGCCAGCTTGCAGAGTCCATTGTGCATATCTCCTCTAAACTCTGCATTCAGTGACATCACATTAAGAGCTTGAAAGCAGCCGTGGCAGGAGTATTTTTGATATGGAAATGGACAAACCACAAATTAGGGCTTTCTCTTCCTCCCAAGAGCCTGTTGTGAAGCATTTAGCAGGACATCACTGTTAGATTGCTAAGTCCAATGGTCACTTCTCAGAGCTCATTCTATCTAACTTTTGGCACCATTGAACACTCTCTTTTTGGAAACACTGTCTTCATTCAACTTTTAGGAGACCATACTTCTCAAAATTCTCTGCTCATTCCTTGTCTTTTCTCTGATTTCTTAATATGGATTGAGCAGGATTTCAATCTCAGACCCCTTCTCTTCTCTTTCCCACCTGCACTCATTCTTTGGTGGTCTCATTTCTTTCATGTGTCTAAATCCCATATATCTACTGAGGACTTTAAAAGGTGTATTACCAGCGTGGACTTCTCTGATTCTAGCGCTGCATACCCACAGTTTTCTATGCTGTTTCTCCTCTTGGAAATCTAATAGATGTCTCAACTTAAAATGGGTAGGATCAAAATCCTGATACTCTCTCTGACACCTGCTCAATCCACAGCCTTTTTTCCATCTCAGTTCATGGTAACATCACCCTTGCAGCTGCTCAGGCCAGAAACCTTGGGATCATGTTTGACTTCACTCTTTCTTTCCCAACCTCACATCTAATGCAGCAACAAACCTTGTTCGCTCTGCCTTCGGGATATATCTGGATTCTGACCACTTCTCATAACACTTCTCCAAGTCTAGATTTTTGCAACATTCTTCTGATTGTCTTCCTATTTCAACCAAGGCTGCTTACATTATCTTGCTCAAAGTGAAAGCACCTGTCACTACAATGGGCTATAAGGCCCCACTGAGCTGAACTTTCTTACCTCTGACGTTATATCCTATGTTATATCCACTCCAGGCACATGAGTCCCACCTGGTTTCTACATGTCAGGTGTATTACTGCCCTAGGCATGTGTTCCTTCTGTTTTCTGTTCCTTCTGTTTTCCTTCTGCTTTCTGTTCCTTCTGCTTCCCCCCTGAAGTTGCTTAGCCTGCTTCCTCACATCTCTTTCATGAATGTTCTCAAATGTCATCTGATTCTTAGATCTACTGCTATCATTCTATTTTACAAAAAAGCCCAGAAAGCAACAGTGACAACAACAAGAAACAAGTCCACACTGGACATTCCCTATCTCCCACCCCCTGCTTTGTTTTTCCTGTAGTGGTTATTACCTTCTAACATACTGCATCATTTACTTATTTGTTTCCTTTATGTCTTCTTCTCTCCTCTAGAATGTAAACTTAGTAAGCGCAGGGATTTTTGTCTTTTTTTGTTCACTATTATAACAGTCATTACACATAGTACAGTTGATTCTCATGATTCATGGTAGTTATGGTCTGTAAAATCTCTGCAAACACTGAATTAGCTGATACTAAATAACTACAAAGGTAGATTCCTGAGAGCTTCTGGGCTCAACATTTTTGTCAAATGATCAATCATAACCTTGTTTTATGTGTGTAAATATATATTTAGCATATATTATTGATTTATTAATATTGAACTCATAGCCAACAGCATTATAACTCATGCCTGAATAAAGCTATCTGACACATGTATTTTCTCTGTAAGGGACATCACAGCCTTACTGTGTTTAGGACCACTAAATGATGCTTTAGTTCTATACCAGAAAAATGTGAAAAATGTGATAGTGAATCAACCATGAAAGGATCATTGTTTATAGTATGGGAGAGTGCAAAAACTGAAGGAGGCAAAGCATCGTCTGGTGTGACCCCAGCTGTTAATGAACACAAGACGCAACTCAAATTTTTTGTTGCTCTGTACAGGTCTGTGGATGATTGTGAAAGCATTATGAATATTGATTTTGGGGTCACAAACTTTAGACAGTAGGCACATTTGCAAATGTAGAATTCATGAACAATGGGAATCAGCTGTGTATGCTCAACATGTAATTTGTTGAGAATATAAACTTGGCCCTTTGTTACCAGCAGGCATGTGGCCTCTGGAAATCTTGGATAGTTCCATATAGCTTCTACCTGGTGTAAGGGCCAGATCTCAGGGCATCTACCTTATTTCCACTAGTCTCATTTAAAAAGCCCACCAGGGGATTTGCTCCTTTGAGATGCAAAATATTCATGTTATGTTGAATATATGCTATAATTAGCACAGGAAGGTAGGGTGAGCTAGGAAGGGAGAAGAGCAGATAAAACTTCCACAATTGTTCTTTACATGTGATGGGTGCCAGATGGTATTTTCAAAAGATGGCCAACATCTCCCATCTCACATGCTCTTCTACATTATGACCTTGCACTTCTCTCTTCAAGAGAGAGTCTACTTTTCTTTTTCTTTAATTTGAGTGAGTTTGTGATTGATTAAAGCAGAGTAGGGTGAAAGTGATACTACTATTTGACCTAGGAAGCTGGATCATAAAAAGTGATGCAAATTCCTCCTCTTTGTTTGCTGGAATATTAGCTCTTGCAGCCCTGAGTCTGACTGCTACGAGGCCACCATACTGTGAGCAAAGTCAAATCATGTGTAAAGGCCATGGGAAGGTACTTAGTTACCAGTAATGGCCTTTGAACCAGACATGTGAAGGAGGGAGTCACCTGATGGTTTAAATTCCCAGCTATCAGCCCTCAGCCTTTGAATCTTTCCAGTTGAAGTTCCAGTATTATGTACGAGAGATAAGGCATCATGTCCTGATTAAATATACTTGACCCAAAGGATATCCGAACAGAATAATATGGTTATTGTCTTAAGGCACTATGTTTCAGGGGTATTTTGTTTCATAGTAAGTGACCAGGACAAATGTTATTAAATTTACTGGTATTGCAAAGTTAGACCTCAAAAGAAAGGAAAACAGGATGTGCAATTTTGATTGAGGAGATAGTTTGGCATAGTTCCTTCTTCAAAAGTCAATCAGCTACTAGAACCATTCAAGTAGATGCAAGTTTGCTCTTTTCTCTGACTTTCAGCATTCATCAACATTTGTTTAATACATTTTTATTGAGTAACTATTGTAGGACATGTTTAAGCTACATGTTTAAGCTACAGGCCTTACAATAATGAACAATAGTGGAAAAAGAATATGATAAACAAGTAAGATAAAAAAAAATAGATCTTATCACGTTTAAGGCCATAGAATCTGACAGAAGGGAATGTGGGCATGAGACAGGCAAAAGATGAGCAAAAGCGAGATCATGGAGTCTTTAGGCCATGGGAAGAAGACTTGGCTCTCCTGAATTCAGTAGAAATCTACTGAAAGGGATTACTTTATCCATCTTTTGATAAAGTAACTCTGGATGAATTAGATGGAGCAAGAGTGGGTAAGGAGACTGGTTATTAGTTTAGACAAAAGATGATGGTGACTTGGACTAGGAAAGTGTCAGAGAAGACAGAAAAAAATGGATAGTTTTGAGACCTATTTTGGAATTAGAATCAGTGGAACTTGGGTTGAATGTGAGCCCATTTCTGAGTTGGGGAAGATAGGGAGAGGACAAAGATATTTTAGAAGGAAGCAAGCAAAAGATTTGTATATATCATGATTACAATGTCCATGAGACATCCAAGTGCAAATATGTAGTGGGCACTGGGACAAATGAGTCTGGAGCTCAGATCTGGAGCCTGAGATTTGAGATGCTATTTAAACCCATCAGAATGATCTAGGTAGGAAGGGTAGAAAGAGGAAAGAAGAGAAGCCAAACTCAAGAACTTTAACATTTAGGAGAAGGAGTCTGCCAAAGGCACTATAAAGGACAAAGCATGTCAAAGCTTCTTTACCCAGCAGAGTATACAGAGGCAGGGTGGAGGGAAATAGCCCCCATCCTTGGATCAGAATTATAACTTTACTGTATCACTAGTTCAGACCTGCCAATCTGTGTTAGAATGTCATTCAAACCTCTGGGTCTGACAGCCACTGCCCACCTGTTCTTTCTTGGTTTATCTGGGTCTTCTGATATCCACCTACCTATTTGTTTAGAATTTTTTTGCCTGTCCTTACCTCCAATTTTGCTTGAGTTAAGAAGGCATTTTTTTTTTTTTAACCAGGTCAGACATTTGTTCCCAAAGCAGTAGTTTTTTTAACTACATCTTTTTGTCTGTACTGTGTCTGAGAACTGCTAAACCTCTTGACTAGTTCAAATTCTGAGCTTCTCCTAGGTGGGCCAAAGAAAAGGAAAATGAAAAATTGAGGGTAACCATTTGCTCATCTTAAGCCTTTCTTGAGGTGGGAGTAGTTATATAATCTATAACAAAGTAGATAATGTTCCCTCATATTTAAGTAAACTATAAAAATATGGCTACTCTTACTGAATAACTAAGAGTAGTTATTCAATCTGCTTATCCAGTTTTTAACAATTCAGAATTCAAGTACTTTGTTTCCAATTGCTCTGCATACTACAGTTAGAAAACCACAGATCAGGAGCAAGAAGGAGAGATGACACTCAAATTCACCCAACAACTATTTATTGTTCAATTTGTCTACTTTACACCTTAAAACCAATTTTTGTTGTTGTTGTTGTTGAACAAGAAGACCTAATTCAGGGATTTTTGGATGACTGGACCTTTCAATTTACAACTCCATTACTAACAAGGAGGACAAATTATCTGTGTTCCACTTTATTTCCTGAATTTCAGTCTACATGATTATAGTACTGTGTGGTTAGCCTTTAAGAAAAACAGCCTGACTGTAGCTTATGACAGCACCCTTCATCTATCAACTTTCTCCCATAAACAATCTCACTGCACTAAGAGATGGCTATGGAAGGACAAAGACTTTCTGGGAAACTCCCAGGATAGTGAGTCTGGCTGAGAAAAACTCCAGGCCAAAGCCACCTGGCACTGGTTCTAGGTCAATGTTGGGGCTTTGTGTCAGGGACAAGAGCCTACACAGATGAGAGGACTTGCTTGTCATGTAGGACCTCCGAAAGGCCAAGACCAGCCATGGCTTACCGAGGGCAGCCCAGATCCTTTCTGGCATCTCAGAGGGTACCACTATTTGCTGACTAAGCTTAGATCTATATAACAATCCACTGGGTCAACTCTGAATCTGATAGCTCAAAGGGTAGTCTTTGGGAGCAGGAAGTAATCAGAACCTTGGCCAGGCCTGTATCTCTCTGCAGTTGAGTCCACTTTAGGACAGATGAGTGGGAAAATTGTACTTTTTTGGTCATTTGCCTTGATGAGACATTTATTATTAGGCCAAAGGCCTTCTGAGATCTATATCTATATCTATATCTATAGATATATATCTTCATTATAGATGGAGAGATAGATATCAGATATATTCCACATATGCCAACCCACTGTTTTGTTTTCTTTTAAAATTCTATTTTCTATAACTTTTAATGATGGCGTGGATACAAAGCAAAATGCTCCACTATGCAGTACCAAAGGTGGACAAGAGAAGTGGTTGGAACCCAGCATGAGACTGAAAATCACTGTGGCAACTGGGCTTGCCTCTGAAGGAAAGGGCTATTCTGTTTGTGCAGCAGATGGGAGGGCATGGGGTTCCCATTAGCTGACATGAGGAAAGGGTTTCAGAGGGAGCATGGGTTGCTGCTGAGCTGGGATGAGGACCGGGGAGGAGGACAGACTCTTGTAAGGCAAGGCAGAGGGTCTCCAGTAATCAGACTGAAGATCAGGGCAGGGCTACCATTCTCAAAAGGCTGGGGCCGAGTTAGGGTTAACGAGGCAGAACAAAAGAATAGGCACTAACGTAGAGGCTAGCATGAGTTTGGGGAATGGAAGAGGATAACATGATCAACAGTTCATTTAACATGGATTTAACACAAAATCAAGATATTTCTTTATCATTCAGAGTAGATTATCCCAGACATAGAACAGATGAAGTAGGAATGTTTCTGTGCCATGGGTATAGCAGGAAGTCCCTTCTCTATGGATCTTATATTCTAGTCAGGTGAGCCATATCACAAACAAACATGGCCATAAAACACATCAAGTAGTAAAAAAGTGCTATAAAGGAAATTAAGGTAGAATAAGGGTGTGAGCAGGATGGCCAGGAAAGACATGTCTGTGAGAATGACTTTTGAGCAGAGCCCTGGGAGAAGTGAGGGAACAAGTCATAGAGATATGTGGGAGCAAGACCAGGGTGGGCAGAGGCTGAGAGTGAGGAACATGTTTAGGTGTTTGAGAATCAGCAAGGAGGCCCGAGTGGCTGCAGCCCAGGCTAGCATGGAGGGGAGTAGGAAGAGATGAAGTCAGGGGTAACTAAAGGGCAGATCATGTGGTAATAGCTGTCTGTGTCTAACTTTGCCTCAGGAATTTGTCTTCCCAGGGTGAATTTTCTTGGTGGTTTCTTACTGAGGAATATCAAAACCAGAATGAATGAATCTGAAGTGTTCTTACAAGTCCGGAGGAGAAATGCTTGAACAAGGGGCTCCTCTCTTCAAACCCCACTATGGATATGTGTCTTTTGCAGCTTTGTTCCTCTTCTCCTCTCTAAAAGTTGTTTCAAGGCTAAGGATGTGGGGGTGGCAGGGGAAAGGGGACTTCCTGAAGCAGGAACAGAAAACATCAGACTATGTTCTCTGGCAATGGACCTCCTCCCACCCAGTGGTATCTCTGGGGAGAGCTGTAAGTCAGGCAGGAGGCCGGAGGTGGGTGACATGTCAGCTGTGGCCTGGACCCAGCTGTCCCTGACCTCCTTATGATGGGCCATGTCTTCTGGTGGCCTGAAGCTTCTGAGGTAGTTATTCTTCCTAAAACAAGGACAAGCCTTAGGATTTTTCAGGCTTTAAAAAGAACGTGTTCACAGTTTTGGTAAACTCATGGCTCCCAAGTGCTCTCTGGAACCCTTTTACTTTACAGCTGTGGGGTTGAATCACCAAAAGCTTTTCAGCTAAATGTGAATGTTGAAATGAGTTATTGACCATTTTGTTTTTCTGCTGAGAACTCAGGAAGCAAGGGGCCAAATGGCATTTTAAAAAAATATATGCATTTAACATGTGGAGAGGAAAGTTTCTACTTAACAATCAGACAAGTTATTTCACAGTATTTAGTCAAAAAAGGGATAGAGTTCATGCTTTCTTTTCTTTATTTTAAGAATCAAGTACTTAGACTGGAAGTTCTATTTTAGTGAGAAATGGAGAAGATCTTTATGAGAGGAAGGCTCAATTTCTCCCAGTACTTTGCTCTTTTACTAATAAGTCAAATAAGTGCTTCTGTCTTTTTCTGATACGTTTTGAAGATGACAAAAGTAATGCAAGAATTAGGGAAAGAAAACATCACATAAAGATCACAAGCATAGATAAAAACGCCTCAAATCTATCTAGTTTAATAGTCAACAAAACCAACCTACCTAAGAATATTATGTCTTGTGCTCCAGACAAGCACATCCATGGCCTTATTTGCCCGTGATACCTTTCTGCCCCTGCTACCCACCCTATCTACTCTAATTTCTGGATCATCCATTGCATCTTCTCTCATCTTTAGTTTTTGTCTTTTTTTTTTTTTTTTAATTCCCAGACCATGTATTGGATTTCTATCCTGAGAAGTATCCCTGTTTCTATAGAAGTTTTTGATATTAATTCACTTCTGGCTATCAGTCATTATTTCATACTCAGTCTTAATAGTCATCTTCACTTCGCCAGGATTTTCCTCTTCAGTATCATCCCACACCATATCCTACCTTAGAAACACTGACCATCTTACACCATATATAGCCCCACAAAGTCAGAGGTTTGATACCATATGTAGCCCTGCAAAGTCGGAGGCTTGACAATTTGGCAGGGAATCCCTTGAGAAGGTATGTTCTCGTGTTAGAAGTAAACCATTAAAAAGTGAGTGAAGACCTAGGGTTTGTGATCCCCTTGATGACACAGTCATTTGGATGGCTCCTTGTGGCTTATAGGTAAGAAAAACAGAGTGAGCCACCAGTCACCACAGGAGATATGTTTTGATTATGGTTTTTAAGGTTATCATTTGGGGGCCAGAATATCAATTTTAATATTCCCATTTTATCTTTAAGGAAGAAACAAAGAATTCTTCTGAGAAGCCTAATTATAAATGACCCAACTTATGTTGTTTCCATTTTATTTGATTTTCCTACTGCTTAACTTGTCCCTTCAATGTCCTCCTTTGCTTAGATCATTTCTTCAAAAGCGCATCTAATAATCTAATAATCATCTAAGCATGGTTATAAAAAGAACAATGGAAGAGCATTTTATTCATTTATTCACAAATATTCACAAAAATATTTATTGATATATACTATACTTGATGCTCAACATACAAGAATGAATAAAGACAGACATAACTTTTAACTTCATGGAATTTAAATTTAGCAGATGTGTCACACATGAATGACATCATAAAATTACAACTGTTATAAGCACTACAAATGAGAGGCACTTTGTGCCAATGTAAACACAGAAGAGTGGGTTGGATTTGGTCTAGGGGATCAGACAAGGCTTTCTTTAGAAAAGGACTACTGAGTTCTGATATGGAGGAGGAGAAGGTCTTAACCAGGTGATGAAGAGAGAAAAGAGCATTTCATACAGATGGAAGAGCATAGATACAGACCAGAGGCAGGATGAATGCTAAAGGGCAAAGACAGGACTGGGATGACAGAGAGGCATACGGCAAAGAAAACATGTTAAGATGAGTCAGACAGGGGCCAGTCCATCTTTATAATTTTTGTTTTTATCCTAAAAGCAATGGAAAACATTTTAAACTCTGTGTGTGTGTCTGTGCGTGTGTGTGTGTGTTTAGGCAGCCTAAAGAGATCATGAGGTTGGTTCTGGACATATTGAAATAAGTAGGGGCTCCTGGGTGGCTCAGTGGGTTAAAGCCTCTGCCTTCAGCTCAGATCATGATCTCAGGGTCCTGGGATCAAGCCCCACGTCAGGCTCTGTTTGGCGGGGAGCCTGCTTCTCTTCCTCTCTCTCTGCCTTCCTCTCTGTCTACTTGTGATCTCTGTCTGTCAAATAAATAAATAAAATCTTAAAAAAAAAATAATAAGTAGCATTTAGCCTGGAGCTCAGAGGAGAGGTCTCAACTGAATTTATATGCTTTTGAATCATCAATGTATAGGTGGTAATCATAGCAGGAGGTGTAGATGAGATTGCTCAGGGAGAAAGTGTAGTGTGATAAAAGACAAGATTAAGATGGAGACATGAGGATTTCTAACATATATAAGGGACAGGTAGAGGACAATGAGTGTTAAAGAAGATGAACAGAATACCAGAGAAGTAGGAGAAAAACCCAAAGATTATTATGTCACAGAGGCTAAGAGAAGAAAGTTTCAAGTATTTACAATGATCAGAATACAGTAAGAAATTTCTAGGCATGTAAAGTAGTAAGAGAATGTGGCCTATATCTAGGAAAAAAAAAATAACAGAAAATAGAACAGACTCAAAGATGTTGGAATTTAATAAAGAGTTTAAAATAGCTTTTATGAATATGTTTCTAGGTTTAAAAGAAAAGATAGACATAATACGTAGACAGAGGGGAGACTGCTATAGAGAAATAGAAATGATTAAAAAACTCAATGGAAATTCTAAAATTAAAAAATAAAGTATCAGGAATGATAAATTTCATTGGATGGACTTAACAACAGAATGAATACTACAAAAGAAAGGATCAGTGAATTTGAAGACAGAGCAACATAAAGTATCTAAACTGAAGAAAGGGGAAAAAGCCTGCTGAAAATCAAAAGGGCACAGCCTCTGTTACTTGTGAAACATTATTAAATGCTCCAATATAAATGTAGTTGGAGCCTCAGAAAAAGAAAAGAGAGATTGGGATTTTAAAAATCTTAGAAAAATAATAGGTTTTTCCCCCCAATTTGATGAAAAGTATCAGCAGTGATTCAAGAAATTCAATGAATGAACATCTTACTGGAAAATAAAAACAAAGAAAACCACATCTAGGAAATCGTAACCAAATAGCTGCATGGCAAAGATTTTTTAAAATCTTAAAAGTAGCCAGAGAATAAAAGACACATGAAACAGAGGGATAAATATATGAGTAATCCCCAACTTCTCATCAGAAACAATGGAAGCTGAATATTCATATTATATCTTTGAAGAGCTAAAAGAAAAACTCTCAACTTTAAATTTTAGACCTAGGGAAAAAAATCTTCTGAAAATAAAGACAAAATAATGACTTTTAAAACAAACCAAAACTAAGAGGCATCATTTACCCATAGATACACACTAAAAGAAATACTTAAACAAAAATGTTCTTAAAGCTGAATAAAAAATATGCCAAATGGAGATCCATATTACACAAATAAAATGCACTGGAAAAGGAAATATATGTGTAAATACAGAAGTTTCAAATTTCTTGCTGCTTAACTTAGAACTTATGAACTCTGACGTATGAAAAACAATGATGGTGGCCTCACTTTGAATTCCCCCACACAACTTCAAAAACAAAACCTAGAAGTAAATAAAGAGAGAAAATAAAAAGTAATACCATGCCTTTGGCATTACCAAGGAATCAGATAATATTATAAGCTTCAAATTATCAGCAAGTAAAAATATGAATCAAATTCCAACAGAGTTGCCTTTTGATCACTGCTTCAAGCCTGTGGGTATGAAGAGTGAAGTGGGAATTAAAGGACTATCTGAAAAGAGCAGAGAGGCATCAAGGATTTACCCGAAGTACAGTCAGTCCCCGCCCTACAAAAAGAAAGTCCAACTAAGTTAGAAAACATGATATGGAACTTGATAGTTCCCAACAACAGCTACAGGGAAAGGAAATTAAATGAATGAGACCACAAGTGTCAGCCTTGGATAAGTGTTGCTTCTTGGGGAGAATAATAGGTAGGAGATGGTGCCTTTGAGGGACAAAGCAGTAAAAGAAAAGGAGATAAGAGGATAAAATTAATGATCTTGAAGAAAAAAAAGACACATTAACTTCTTTCCTTCTTTCCAACTTCACCATCAACACCTCGCATTAATGAACCTACACAGAGAAGGGCAGAGCTGGTAGAAGATGCTGCCTTCAATCTAGAAACCTCCCCACAGAAAGAACAACAATAGGAAAAAAGAGATCATATCCAAGCAATTATTGTTTCAGAAAAATGCAAATCAAAGTAATTCAGCTCGAAAAAATATGCTTCCCCAAACCCCCCTGAAATCAATAAAAATTAACTACCTTTAAAGAAGAATTATTTAAAAACCACATTTTGAATAAAAAATACAAAATCTAACAACACAAAGGTTCCAAAAAAGCAAAGCAGAAGAAATAAAATCACACTTGGTGAAGTCAGGAAAGATATAAAAGAAAAAGATAAACAAGTCTTACCAGAAATGGAAAGTAAACTACAGAGTTCAAGAAAGAGCACATTTAAAGAGAAATTTAATAAAAGGCATTACTAAAAAAGCAGGAAAACAACCAAGGGAATAAAAGTGAGATAAAGAAAGAAGTAAAAGGGTCAGAGGAAAACAAATAAGATGGAAGACAGGCAAAGTGGGTCCAGTTAGTTCCTGAACAAGAATTTCAAAACAATGGAACCAAACTAATGTTTAAAATTACAGTCCAAGAAAACTTTCCAGAAATAAATCATATACTAAATCTACTCAGTGAAAAGCTCCACTTAGTATAATTGACCTGAAGTGATCATCCCAGAAATATATTCTAGCAAAAATGTCTGGGTTTAAGGAGAAAAAAAGAAGTCCATAGAGCTTCCTGATGGAGATGTGAAATCCCTGAAGGGGAGAGGATTGGCATCAGATTTCTCAAAAACATGTCAGGCAGATGAAAATGGAGCAGCATTTTCAAGACACTTGATAACCAGCCAAGCTGTTTTTCAAGTATCAAGGAGTAGAAAAAAATGGGTCGAATATGCAAGAACTCTGGAATAAGGGAACACATGTGCCCTTCCTGAGGAATCCACAAGAGAATGAACTTTATTTAGCCAAGAGATTACAGGGGACATTTTAGCACATAGTAAAAGATTTTTAAATTTTCAAAAATTGCCTTTAGGGGCGCCTGGGTGGCTCCGTGGGTTAAAGCCTCTGACTTCAGCTCAGTTCATGATCCCAGGGTCCTGGGATCAAGCCCTGAATAGGCCTCTCTGCTCAGCAGAGAGCCTGCTTCCTTTCTCTCTCTGCCTGCCTCTTTGCCTACTTGTGATCTCTGTCTGTTAAATAAATAAATAAAATCTTAAAAAAAATAAATTGCCTTTATTTTTTAATAAAATAAAAATTTTATTTTTGAAACATAAAATCAATAATTTTAAAATAAAAGCTATTAAGAGCACTAGCAAATATACTCATTAGGAAACATAATAAAAAAAATTTTCTTAATACCAAAAGAAATTTTCCAAAAAGCAAAGAAAGTACACCAAATAAAATAATGAACTCAGTAAATATGACACTATGCTTACAGCAATGACAACACAATATGACAAAGTTGGGTCCAAAAATGGGTCACATCAATAAATATGAAAAACCTTAATTTACCTATTAAAAGAACAACAGATATTCACCTCTAGCCTTTAGTTATTAGAATATAGAATGAATATATGAAATATAAAGTGCAAACATTGGGCAGCAGGCACAATTTGCAGTGATTAAGAGGAGAACAGGGCGCCTGGGTGGCTCAGTGGGTTAAGCTGCTGCCTTCGGCTCAGGTCATGATCTCAGGGTCCTGGGATCGAGTCCCGCATCAGGCTCTCTGCTCAGCAGGGGGCCTGCTTCCTCCTCTCTCTCTCTGCCTGCCTCTCTGCCTACTTGTGATCTCTGTCAAATAAATAAATAAAATCTTAAAAAAAAAAAAAAAAAGAGGAGAACAAATCAGGAGAACCCTGAAAGCCCTCACTTCCTGTCTGGAGGCAGTTTGCAGTTTGCAGCAAAGGGAGGGACAAACCGAGCTCTGCCATCTTGGTGCAATGAGGAGTCAGAGACTGAAGTTTGGTAAAACCAAGGAGTACCTCACTTTTTTAAAGGGCATTTTTTAATGATAAAGGAGTTGATTAATCAAGAAGATATAACAACTCTATAGATATATGCTTCTGATAACAAAGCTTGGAAATAACAGATCAGTGAGAACTTACAGAAGAAATAGATACCAGGCCAGATGCGAGGAGCCAGGAAGAAGGGAAATCCAGAAGAAGGGTGAAAGAATCGTGAGAGTGCAGGCACCAGGGCTCAGGCAATGATCTGCCTGGTAGAGCCTTTTGTCTCTGATGCCTCTTCCTGTTGTGTAGATGGTGAATTGGCCACTCGCTAAAGACAAAGGGTGGTAAATTTGGAGATCTAAAATGCACATCTTCACTTTCCATAAGAGTGAACCAAGGGAGTCTAAAGGCTTATCACACAGATGAGTGTGCTCTGTGACACAGGGATCACTGTGTCTAAGGACCTCATGTTTCTTTTTGCTGAAGGCATCACAGATAGGTCTTGTGAGAAAAGACTAGGCTTTCCTCACAACCCTCAAAGCTCCACACAGGAGAGAATTAAACTTAGCAATTATAGACAACAGAGGTATTGTGGGCTGAATGTCTGTTTTCCCCTGAAATTCATATGTGGAAACCTTATCCTCCTCCATGCGATGGTATTAGGAAGTGGGGCTCTCGGGAGGTTGGGATTAGATGAGGTCATGAGGGTTGTGTCCTGGTGAGTGGGAGGAGTGCCCTTATGATTCACAAGAGGGTTTGCTTCTTCTCTCTGCTCTCTGCCATGGGAAGACAGAAGTCAGCAGTCTGTAACCCGAAGAGTGCCCTTGCCAGAACCTGATTGTGCTGGTGTCCTGACCTCAGACTTGGCAGCCTCCAGAACCATGAGAATAAATGTCTGTTGTTGACAAGCCACCCACTTGATGGAATCTGTTAATGCAGCCCAAGCTAAGGCAAGGAGTATTGCTATAAAGAGAGGTAGAGAAGAGGGGCAAAACCTGAACACAGTCTCCCATAATAGGGGAGGGGAGAGATCTCTGACATCGCTGTCAGGAACAACAACAGTCTGCAAAAGTCTGCAGCCTGATGAGAGGGAGCAAAGCCTGTCCTGGGCCTCTGACAGCCCCACTGCCATGTCATTGTACTGCGGTTAGTCAGACCCAATTAAATTAGGACTGGGGCAATATGGAAGTGGTTCTTTGGCCATAACTTGGAGAGTAGAAAGAGGAAAGGCCATCAGACCTTCAGTAGGAAGACCACACAGCCTGAGCTCTGGAATCTACCTCTCATTGGCCTTCCATTGTTTCTTGGGTGTTCGATCTGTGACAGCTCTAAGGGCGTATTCTGAACCCCCACCACCACTAACCCCATCCAGTAGGCTCTGATCTCTTCAAGCTTCTTGATGCTATGACACAGGAGAATATGAACATCTGCTTATATAAATACTATACTTCTATAAACTTCACCTATAAACCTGGGTTGCCTCAAAAACCAAGGGAATGGAACAAGAGAGTGCATGAAAAGACAGGTCTTCACAAGAGGCTTGACACTTGCACAATTTGAAGGACCTCAGGGACCTGTTATGTGTTATTTGGTTCCTGGAACAGGCACCTGAACTCGGTGCTATAGTGAACAGCATTGCCTTTAGCCCCATGGCTTGAAACTTTGAGACCCTTGGCCTATGGGTACATGTTAAATTTTACAGGCAGGTTGGCATTCCTGGCCCCTCTTTGCTGATGTCACCCTGCTACTTTGGGGGACCCCAGGTCCTGGACTGGAGAGGACTGGAGAGGACTCACAACACAGACTCACATTTCTCACACACGGCTCTGCATCCTGAATTCTGAGGCATCTGTTCAGTTTTGTCTTGTTCTCCCCAACCCCAGGCTTCTGAGCTCTCCCTGGCCTCTGCACAGCCCCATTGGAGGCCTCAACATGTGTACCGCAAACCAGGCAGGCCCCCAGAGTTTGGCAAAGTGTACCGCACACACCAACTTTTGCGTCAGTGGCGCTCGCCTACGCCCCCCACGCCCAGCATCTGCAATGTCTCGGAGCCTATTAACAGACTATTGCATCTTACATATTCATGATGCTGGTGAATTCCAGGGCTTGAAGAAGCTCGTCCCCCCCCCCCCCATTTTCCAATTTGTGCTTCCACTGAGTGATTTACCAGTTCCCTGCCGGGGGCTTTCATATCTACCGTCATCAGGAAGGCAACCAGCCAGAGGAAGGATACGTTCCTGTCCTTGGGTTCTGCACTAACAGTCCTTTAAAGGTAAGTAATGAGCCTTAAGAAAATGAATTTCCAGGGTAATTTCCACCTCTTTAATTTCTCCCCTAATACTATAGAGGTTCATTCTTTTTATTGCCTCTCTGAGCATTGTTCATATAGTACCTGCCCAGGTTCTGTTCCTTCAGCCTGTTTGGAAAAGAACACATGTTGATAGAAGCCTCTGTCTAAACTTCTTATAACCCCAGACTTAGTTTTAGGAGCTCTCTTGTGGCAACAATTTAAAAGATTCAGTGAAAACTTGCTGAAAATGCTATAAACCATGGAAACTTCCAGGACATTCTTTGAAAGGATCCATGTGAAACTGGCCCACATACTTGCTATTCTGTGGCATTTCTACACTTGATCTTAGCCAAAAGGCCGAGAAGCGATGTATTCTGTGGCATTTCTGAACTGAGTGGGAATGTGAGCCCCAGGAGAGAGGTCCCAACAGGGGGGTGTCCCCCCAGCCCATGTAGGAACAGGAGCGACAGTATGAATCCTTGGTGGAGCCTGGTGGACAGATGATGGGCTTCTTGTGCACAAGTGCTCGGGAGAGCACAAATTACTCTGGGACAGAGCCAGGGTCAGGCAGTTTGAAGGAGGGACACAAAAGGGTACAGCTGCCTGCTTACAGTAATGTCAAGATCATATTCTGTAAATTGCTGTCTAATCCAGTCTGAGCTGCAAGAAAAGGCTCATATTGTTTTTCTTTAAGAAAGGACGATGATACACATCTGGGAATACAAGTAAGAAACATGATGTTTGAAAGGTGTTGACCGAGTGCCACTTAGCACTCTTCCCTCTGTACTAAGCTAAGCTTCCACAATGCATGCCTACCCTGGAGCCAGGGGCCCCATCCTGGCAGGGGGTCTGTGACTCCTGTGCTTCCAGTTGGAGAACTTAGAGGAGACTATGACCAGAGTCTGGAGGGTGAGGCTCTGGTGGGCACGAGGTACCCATTCTCTGCCTTCCACTCCAATAACCTTTCTCCCCAAGGGGAACACGTAGCTGGTACCAAAGACCTTCCTGGAGACCCACAGTGACACACGTGCTTTAGGATCCACATGATATCAGATGCGTGAAGTTTGCCTTCCCTTATTTTCTGCCCCAATTTTTAAGCACAGAACTATCTGGTTCATGAAGTTTTGGTCTCTTGTAGGGGCTGGCAAACTGCAGCCTCTGGGTCGCAGGCCAGGTCTGACCAGGCCCATTCATATAAATATTTTGTCTAATGACTGCTTGCGAATGGCAGTGTCAAGTCAAAGAGACCAAAAGCCCTGCAAAGACAAAAATATTTAGTGTCTGGCCCTTTACAGAAACAGTTTGTTGGCCCCTGCTTCGGAGTAATGACAGTTTTTTCTGAGGGCCAGGATCATCTTTACTTTCAGGCAATACCCCTGGTAGCAGTGGGGAAGGGAGGCCGTCTCTCCCTGTGGATTCTGATGAGCAAGACAAGGGCAGTCGACAGAGATGTCATAAGCCTGCAGTGGTCTGGGCATCGACATCTTCTTGCACATTCCGTGGAGTTAGAATGGAAGATTCGCACAGTAGGAAATCTTGACTATATGGAGACCACTCTGAAATAAAAACAAAAAGAATAAGTGATTCATGTTTGTGTTTCACGGACCATGAATCCAGGTACCGATACTGGTAAGCCTATTACCAATCATTTTGATGTGGATGCAGCTGTGATTACATTTGGGTCCATGTGATTCAGAACTTCCATGGACCAGGCCTGCACCTTCAATCAGAGGTGGCCCAAACAACAGAACTGCAAACTCTTTCCCACTACAGTGGCTCAGAAAATACCAGATAGCTGTAAACCCTCCTAAGATCCTACATATTTGCCACACCTGAACCTTGAGGTTCTAAATCCAAATTGTTGCAGGTAACTGTGATTATCCTATTTTCCCAAAAGAACCATGTATTAGAAGAGGATGATTAATTTTTCCAATGTCATCAGTGCCAATTCCTGTGTTAGCAACAGAATCTGAGTCAGTGATTAAAACTAGCGTGAGAAGAGGTTTTCAAACCCAACTGTGCCTTGTGGTGATTATGTAACAGCCTCTGTATGGAGAATCATTACAAATGTTTGCTCTTCTCTCATGCTGATGAAGCATTTTATACTCTGGAGGAATATTCTGGAAGAAGGTAGTTGGTTAAAAGCAGGCAAAGTGGAGAAGAGAGACATTTTAACAAAATTTCCATATGTAGTTGGTCTTAACATGTAGCCTTTATATTTTTTTCCAAAGAACATTTCAGCAATGAATGTTCTTTGGTGCGCTAAAAAATGGCACATTGAAGAAATTATTTGTAAGTTATAAATAGTACTAATAAAATAACATCATTTTGAAGTTAGTAGGATATCAAAAGATCTTCTATCACCAAGCAGATAGTTCCCTCTTTTATAGATAAGGAAATAGAGCATCATGAAAGCTGTGTAACTGATTAAGTTTCCACTTCCTTCCATATCCTCTCCTTCCATGTATACCAAATCCTTAGTCTGGTTGCAAAAAAAAAAAAAAAAAAGGAAAAGATTTCTCAGAAGAAAACTTATTAAGACTATATTGACTCTATGAAGAGAATTCTGGATTCAGAGTCCAGAGTGCTCACCATTACACCGTGGAACCGCCTATGAAGAGAATTCTGGGAGCAACTCTTAAATTCATCTTTTCCTGCACATTGCCACCACCACACTCCACCAGCCACATAACAAGAGTAATGTGCAGCAGAAAGAAGAAACAGAAATGGACCAAAGTAGCCTTTCTACATTCTTCCTACACCCACCCCCATTGGTGGCCTGCATGGTGGTGAGACAGTTGTCAGAGGTACCCAGGGCCAGAGCTGTTGGAATTACTCATCTTTCTCCATTTATAGCCCAGGATTGGTTTTGTTTTGTTTTCTCTCTTCTCTCCCTAACTTCCAGGAGGATTTGGTGGTAGATCAGAGCTTCCCCTGGTCAAGGTAACCACAGTGCATACTGAAAAGATCCTGGATCTGGTATAAATCCTATCATGGGTAGAAACAAAATCCAGTCAGAGACAACATCAGTGGCAGGCCTGAAGGGGAACAGAAGTCACAGAATAATACGGGTGTGGGAACTGGACTAGTTACATCAGTCATTTCCTCTCTGCCACACTCCCTTCTTCTAGAAGCTTACCAAGCCCACTGTTTCTAAGAGGCAAACACATGACTGATGCCCCGGCCATCAATAATTGAGTCAGACGTGGATATCTGACCTGCCTTGAGCCAATCAGATGTCTTGATCTAGAACTTGGATTTGGGATACCAAGAGCCTTGAAGCTGTTAGTTGTCTAGAGGTGTTGAACCCATAAGACCTGTGGGTCTAGGCATGAGGGGGGTAGCCATCTTAAGTCATGTGTAAATGAAGGAAGCTGGAACAGAGGGAAGAATGGAGCAAATGTTCAAGGACAAAGAAAAATGAGAGAAAGAAGGAAGAGGAGCTGCCTGGGGATGCTAGCTCTTCACTGCCACAGGAATAATTCTCAAAATTGGGTTTCATAATATTTCCTTACAAATGTACAAATAATTCCCATTTACTTAAGTTAGTCTGAGTGAGTTTCTGATTGCAGCAACTGCATAATCCCCTACCCTAAAATGAAATGGGGTGGGGGCTGAGGGCAGGGAGTGAGTAAGAGAGCCAGGAGGAAAGATAATTCTGGGCACCTTTTTTGGGAGACTAAATCTTAAGAGTCCAAGCACATATACAATATCCACACATGCAAATGCAATGAGATAGCCCTGGTTCCAGTGCAAATGTGATGAGATGGCCCTGTTTCCAATGTGTCAGTTTGCTGAAATTTTCTTTTTACAGAAATATGATATATCTGCTTAAATATATAATCTTAGTATTGAGAAGGTCTTCCTACGTTAAGACACAAACCTGGAAACCATGAAGTAAAGACTGACTTGATTAGACTTTGCACCCTTAAATTTTCACTGAGCTTTGACAAAAGACATTGTGAACAAAATGAAAAGGAAGGATCTGCAGGGCAGGTAGGGTCCCCCCTGCGCAGTTCCAGACAGACATTCCCTCAAGGCTTCGAGACAGGGTCCAACCCGAGCTTTGTGGTGGCCATGACTACTGAAAGTGTCGCAACTGTTGGCAGCACGACTGTGACCTCTCACTGTCCCCAAATGAGGAAATGAAAGGCAAGAAAGAGGAAATGGAATGGAATGAAAAAAATGGATGAGAACAACAGAGAGGGAGCAAGAAATATTGAGAAAGATGGAAGAAATGAGCTGTTTTTCTTTCCTGTGCTTCTGTGACCTCTTCTTTGCAACACCCTAGTCACGTATTAACTCAGCTAACTGTTACCTCAGTCCCGGGCTTACTGTGGAAAGGAGGTTGTCAGAACTACCATTAACATAATGATGGCTCAGGAATTCAACCCCCTCCACCTGATCCCACGCCCCTGCTTGGATAAATTAAATGCACTGACTATCCAGTAGGCTTCTAAACAAAACTTTTAGGTGTAACATTTCCTTCCCATGCTTAACATTTCCTCTTTCCCTAAATTCCCTTTATTCCTACCACTCACCAGAATGGAGAATTGAAATTAGGTTCTTTTACTTAATAGCTTGCCAAACTATAAACAACTCTCTCAAACTAATCCGTATCTCATCTAGGGAGAGGGCAATAAAAATAATGATTTATGCGGTCAAGAGTATGGTGAGACATTTTTATAGCATTGCACATGGTTTTCTAAATTGTAGAGCAGCTTTATTTCTTTCTTTGTATCTCAGCTTCTCAGTCTGTAGTTCAAACGTAATACTAGCTGTCTGTTGTCTATTTCTCAGGTGATTTGGTTAGATCCTGAGGGTCCATATATAGACAAACACTCTGAATCTTAGAAGGTAGAGAAAACATACGGGAACCTCATATAATGAGAGGGCTAGGCACATTGCACTCCTTAGGGGGAAATGATTTGGCCCAAAGAACCCCTGACTCCACATGGTATCAAGCTGTTTAAGAAGACTCAAGTCTAAACAGTGTAGTTATTTCACATATGTTTTAGATAGCACACTGCTTGGTATGATAAATGGTGGCTCTGATTTTTATAAGCATGTTGTGAAAACATGGTGATGATGATGGACAGGGTGATAATAATTGGATTGGTCACTGTAGACAACAGTATGGTAGTTCCTCAAAAAGTTAGAAATAAAGTTACCATTTAATCCAGCATATATGCTCCATATACTCCAGCATATATACTCCAAAGAATTGAAAGTAGGGTCTTGAAGAGATATTTGTACACCTATGTTGATAGCGGCATTGGAAGCAACCCAAGTGTCTGTTGCTGGATGAATGAATAAGCTAAATATGGTATATACATATAATGGAATATTATTCAGTCTTAAAAAGGAAAAATTCTGATACGTGCTATATTGTGGATGAGACTTTAGGACATTGAGTGACATAAGCTAATCACAAAGACACAAAGAGTATATGATTCCACTTATATGAACTACTTTAAATAGTCAAAGTCATGAAGACAGAAGGTAGAGTGGTGGTTGCCAGAGGCTGGGAGGGGCAGGGAGAGGTAATAGGGAGTTATTGTTTCATGGGTATGGGTTTCAGTTTTGCAAGATGAGGAACTCTGGAGGTGGACGGTGATGATGGCTACACAGCAGTGTGAATGTGCTTACTACCACTGAACCATACACGTAAATGGTTAAGATATGACTTAGGTTATATGTATTTTACTACAATGAAAGTGGTTCTTCCACGGGTGTCATTCAGCATTTTACTTTGCCTTTTTCTTTCTTTCTTTTTTTTTTTTTTAAAAGATTTCATTTATATATTTGAGAGGGAGAGAGAGAAAGAGTGAGAGAGCATAAGCAAGAAGAGCAGCAGGGAGAGAGGGAGACGCAGGCTCGCTTCTGAGCAGGAAGCCCAATGTGGGGCTACATCCCAGGACACTGAGATCGTGACCTGAGCCAAAGCAGACGCTTAACCAACTGAGCCACCCAGGCATCCCTAGTCTGGTAGATTTCAATCTTAGCTCTAAACAGATTAAAAGGAAAAAGAAAAAGAAAAAAGGAAAGGAGGTAATTGCCATAGGTCACACATCTAGGAAATGATGGAGTCAAATGTGAACCAAGAACATATGGATCCAGAGCTCGTGTTTTAGCCCCCTGTGGCTTTAATGCATCAGAATGTGGCAGCTGCAGGCCTGCCTAGACTAGTCTGAGACTCTGCGTTGCTCTGCTATTCCACAACGGTTGACAGGTTCATGTGTGATACCTGGCAGCTGGTGTGAAACCACCAGTGAGGCACCAGGTGTGGTGTCTGCTCTGAGCCTGGAGCTGGGAAGAAAATCAATGATACAATGAAGAGAGGGAGAAAGGTGATATTAGATGGAATGTGCATACCCAGAATATAGCGATATATTTAAAAGCATGCAATGCTGAATTTTTAAACAAATTCCACATGCAGAGAAAAAAACACATGCATTTCTCTAAGAGGAATATAAGTTAGCTAATTCTTTCCTCCTTCTTGATAAAATGGTTAGAAGTTGCTTAGAACTGCCTTTTATCATAAAATAGAAATTATCACATTAACCTCAGGCACCACCTACTGTTTCTTCTCTTGTTCCTTCAGTTCTCATCCATCCTCTCTTTGCCTTTTCTCTCACGCTATTCCTAACATTTGAGTGAATTTAAGCAATTCACTCAAATGTTAAGTCTAATGCTCTTGCTTTTGGATGGAGATCACTTCCTCCCTTCCGTGACTGGCTGGGCCTGTTACCTTTTGGTAACAACTTTGCCAGAGATGTTGGAGAAAAGAGAGATGGCATTTCCTCCTAGAAATACAGCCTATGCGCCATTTAATCTCTTATGGTTTTATAAGGTTGTGCTGTCCTACACAGCTAATCTTCACTGAGTGCTCCCTAGTACCAGGCATGGTGAACTTGCTTGCCCATGGTCACTAATCTGTGGCAGACTCAGGATTCCATCCAGGTCTGTCTGACTCCAGAGCCACTGGCTCTCTAGCCATGATCAGGCTCCATACATTCCTCCAAGGTTACTTTTCCAAGCAATGCAGACAGTCATGGGAGAGGCACTGGGTGTCACCTGTAATAACTAGCTTTTAGAAGTGGCACCAGACAGTGCTGGCCTTTCTGTTTCCAAGGCAAAGAGGAATGAGGGTGAAATGTACAGGCTGGAGGAGACTGAAATCCCCAAGATTTAGGGAGAAGAATGTGGTCACATATATGGTATCTGATCACAGCATTCTAGAGCTGAGCTGGCCTTTAGAGGTAATTTTTTCAAACTCCTTTATTTACAGGTGAGGAAGTTGAAGATCTGAGAGACCAAGGGAATTGTCTAAGGACACACAGTCAGTTAGCTAGAAGCCATTCATGACCTAAGTTTTCTGATTCAGAATAAACTGCTTTTTCCACACTACCTTCTTTCTGCTTGGGTTTTACTTGTTACCAAGAAGTCACAAAGATCAGAAAATTAAATTGTATTTAGCAATACAATTTCATATTATACCACTGAAAGTAATTATAATGATAATGCAAGCAGATCTTCCAAACGCAGAGGTTCCAAACTGTTTCTGCTTTTTGCTAAGCACATATATAGAATTCCAAGGCCATATTTATACCGCATAAAATTTCCAAAGAGCTGAACAATTTCCTATAAAAACACAGTTAGGTACTGATGGCCAAATTGAAAAACTCAAGGTTTCCTGGCAACTCCCGCTTTCCTTCTGCTCTGGGGGATGCAAATTCCTCAGCAAAGAACCTTTCCCCGACTTACCTCCTCCATGGTGGCCATGACCCAGGTCCCACTGGCCCTTCCGGATGTTTCTGCCTTCCTTGTTTATGCCCTCCAGAGCCTATGATCTTGCCTCCAACCCTCACTAGCTGAATAACCTTAGATGGAAAATTCTTAGGATGAGGGTCCACATTTTTCTCTCACTAGAAGAAATATTGGACTAGAACTCAGGTGAACTCAATTCTGGTCATGATTCAAACACTAGTCTTGGCCCTTAGTTTTTTCATGGGTAAAATATGGATAGAAACCTCTGCCTACTTACCTTTGGGGTTGTTCTGTAGATTTTGGAAGTCAGTGAGTCACAGAATCATGAGGACAAACTGGGCCCACTGAGTCTAACCCCTCATGTCAGAGTCAAGGAGAAAGAGACCCAGAGGTACTAGGATATCTGCCCCCCAACCAGGGCTTGGCTAATAGCAAAATCAGGGCCTCCCCAGATGCTTTTTAACTACTTGGTGCTGCCTGTGATGACAAATATGAAAGCATGCTTACAAGGATAAATCATGAATCTGACAACATGTCATTATTTAGTTATTAATATACTATGTATAGAGTGAGCACTGATCTGATTCTTTTCGTGTCTTAAAAGGGCTATAGGTTGTTAGGAATTTCTAAAGATGGCAAAAATATGTCTAGAGACAAATACTTCCCTTTCCAATAAACACAAGGAAAGCAGGAAGTTTAACCAGAGATAAAGCTCAGCCTCCTCCAGCAGCCATGGCTTGTGTCTTTTTAAAAATTCATTATTCTTGAGATACAATCCACATACCATATAATTCACCCATTTAAGGTGTATGCTTCAGTGATTTCTAGTATATTCACAAAGATGTGTAACCATCATCACGATCTAATTCCAGAATGTTTTCATTGTTTGCTGCTTTTTGATGATGATGTCGGGCTGGGTTGAGTGTGGCTTCACTAAAGCTTGGCTCTTGGTTCCAGCATGCTGCCCTGGTGTAGCGATCTTCTTGGCTGATATCAGATATCCCAAGCTCCCTCTCTACTTGGAGAGTTCTATTTCTGCCAGAGTCCTGACTCTCAGAGACAGACCAGGAATGATGTAAATGAATCTGAATTCATTTACTGAATCTCAAAATAAGTCTTAGCAATTAGAATGTAAAAAGCAAAAGAAAGCCATCAAGGCTGATCTGCAGGACTAAAATAAGAGAAGGCTCCCCGGGACAAGAGTGAGTAGTTCCAACGGCAGGGATGTCCATTATCACCACTGCTATTCAACATAGTACTAGTACTATGTACATAGTACTAGAAGTCCTAGCCTCAGCAATCAGACAACAAAAGGAAATTAAAGGCATCCAAATCGGCAAAGAAGAAGTCAAATTATCACTCTTCGCAGATGATATGATATGATCAATGCACAGAAATCAGTTGCATTTCTCTACACCACCAACAAGACAGAAGAAAGAGAAATTAAGGAGTCCATCCCATTTACAATTGCACCCAAAACCATAAGATACCTAGGAATAAACCTAACCAAAGAGGCACAGAATCTATACTCAGAAAACTATAAAGTACTCATGAAAGAAATTGAGGAAGACGCAAAGAAATGGAAAAATGTTCCATGCTCCTGGATTGGAAGAATAAATATTGTGAAAATGTCTATGCTACCTAAAGCAATCTACACATTTAATGCAATTCCTATCAAAGTACCATCCATCTTTTTCAAAGAAATGGAACAAATAATTCTAAAATTTATACGGAACCAGAAAAGACCTCGAATAGCCAAAGGGATATTGAAAAAGAAAGCCAAAGTTGGTGGCATCACAATTCCAGACTTCAAGCTCTATTACAAAACTGTCATCATCAAGACAGCATGGTACTGGCACAAAAACAGACACATAGATCAATGGAACAGAATAGAGAGCCCAGAAATAGACCCTCAACTCTATGGTCAACTAATCTTCGACAAAGCAGGAAAGAATGTCCAATGGAAAAAAGACAGCCTCTTCAATAAATGGTGTTGGGAAAATTGGACAGCCACATGCAGAAAAATGAAATTGGACCATTTCCTTACACCACACACGAAAATAGACTCAAAATGGATGTGCGAAAGGAATCCATCAAAATCCTTGAGGAGAACACAGGCAGCAACCTCTTTGACCTCAGCCGCAGCAACATCTTCCTAGGAACATCGCTAAAGGCAAGGGAAGCAAGGGCAAAAATGAACTATTGGGATTTTATCAAGATCAAAAGCTTTTGCACAGCAAAGGAAACAGTTAACAAAATCAAAAGACAACTGACAGAATGGGAGAAGATATTTGCAAACGACATATCAGATAAAGGACTAGTGTCCAAAATCTATAAAGAACTTAGCAAACTCAACACCCAAAGAACAAATAATCCAATCAAGACATGGCCAAAGGACATGAACAGACATTTCTGCAAAGAAGACATCCAGATGGCCAACAGACACATGAAAAAGTGCTCCATATCACTCGGCATCAGGGAAATACAAATCAAAACCACAATGAGATATCACCTCACACCAGTCAGAATGGCTAAAATCAACAAGTCAGGAAATGACAAGATACTGGCGAGGATGCAGAGAAAGGGGAACCCTCCTACACTGTTGGTGGGAATGCAAGTTGGTGCAACCACTCTGGAAAACAGCATGGAGGATCCTCAAAATGTTGAAAATAGAACTGCCCTATGACCCAGCAATTGCACTACTGGGTATTTACCCTAAAGATACAAACGTAGTGGTCCAAAGGGGCACGTGCACCTGAATGTTTATAGCAGCAATGTCCACAATAGCCAAACTATGGAAAGAACCTAGATGTCCATCAACAGATGAATGGATCAAGAAGATGTGGTATATATACACAATGGAATACTATGCAGCCATCAAAAGAAATGAAATCTTGCCATTTGCGACAACATGGATGGAACTACAGCATATCATGCTTAGCAAAATAAGTCAAGCAGAGAAAGACAACTATCATATGATCTCCCTGATATGAGGAAGTGGTGATGCAACATGGGGGCTTAAGTGGGTAGGAGAAGAATCAATGAAACAAGATGGGATTGGGAGGGAGACAAACCATAAGTGACAAACCATAAGTGACTCTTAATCTTACAAAACAAACTGAGGGTTGCTGGGGGGAGGGTGGTTGGGAGAAGGGGGGGTGGGATTATGGACATTGGGGAGGGTATGTGCTTTGGTGAGTGCTGTGAAGTGTGTAAACCTGGCGATTCACAGACCTGTACCCCTGGGGATAAAAATACATGTTTATTAAAAAAAAATTTAAAAAAAAAAAGAGTGAGTAGTTCCATAGTTTGGCTATGTGGACATTGATGCTATAAACGTTCAGGTGCACGTGCCCCTTCGGATCACTACATTTGTATCTTTAGGGTAAATACCCAGTAGTGCAATTGCTGGGTCATAGGGTAGCTCTATTTTCAACTTTTTGAGGAACCTCCATGCTGTTTTCCAGAGTGGTTGCACCAACTTGCATTCCCACCAACACTGTAGGAGGGTTCCCCTTTCTCCACATCCTTGCCAGCATCTGTCATTTCCTGACTTGTTAATTTTAGCCATTCTGACTGGCGTGAGGTGGTATCTCATTGTGGTTTTGATCTGTATTTCCCTGATGCAAAGTGATGTGGAGCACTTTTTCATGTGTCTGTTGGCCATCTGGATGTCTTCTTTGCAGAAATGTCTGTTCATGTCCTCTGGCCATGTCTTGATTGGATTATTTGTTCTTTGGGTGTTGAGTTTGCTAAGTTCTTTATAGATTTTGGACACTAGTCCTTTATCTGATATGTCATTTGCAAATATCTTCTCCCATTCTGTCAGTTGTCTTTTGGTTTTGTTAACTGTTTCCCTTGCTGTGCAAAAGCTTTTAATCTTGATGAAGTCCCAATAGTTCATTTTTGCCCTTGCTTCCCTTGCCTTGGGCCATGTTTCTAGGAAGAAGTTGCTGTAGCTGAGGTCAAAGTGTTTGCTGCCTGTGTTCTCCTCAAGGATTTTGATGGATTCTTTTCTCACATTGAGGTCCTTCATCCATTTTGAGTCTATTTTCGTGTGTGGTGTAAGGAAATGGTCCAGTTTCATTTTTTTCAACAAATGGTATTGGGAAAATTGGACAGCCACATGCAGAAGTCCTGCCTTTTTTCGTTAGCTGCCTACCTTGCTCTCAGTGTCATCTGGCACCACCCACAATAAAGGTTTCTTGAAGAAATTATTCATTTCTCCACAAGCCCAAATTTCTTTTTCTCTATCTCTTAATATTCAAACTAAAATTGAGCAACTGAAACATAGCCAGGCATTCCATAATTCTCCCAGGTAGATACACAGAACAATAATGATATGGATCCTATAGTTTTCACTAAGTCACCCTAATTCTGGTCCAAAGAACAAAGTGAATAAATCTCTGCTTTGTTCTTTATTATAACCCTTCAAGTCTTTGAAATAAGCTAATGTGTCCTCTATATCTTATTTCCTAGGTTAAATATGTGTACTTCTTTGACACTTATGCTTAAAGTATGGATTCATTACTCATTCATTCAACAAATATTATTTATTTATTTATTTATTTTTACATAAGCTCTGTGCCTAACAGGGGACTTGAGCTCACAACCCCAAGATCAAGGGTTGCGTGCTCCATTGACTGAACCAGCCAGACACCCCTCAACAGGTAGCCTTGATCATTTTCTATGTATAAGACGCTATACTAGGGGGGTAGGTCCCAGACAGAACATGACACAGACCCTTCCCTAAAAAAGTCTGTAGTCCATAGTGGTCCATAGAAACAGTCCAGTTTCTGCAGTTTCTTAAATTGGCCACATATGGTTTCTAGAACTTAGCAGTATATTGCCAAGTGGTCTGACCAGTACAGAGTTCGGAAGAACTGTTACTTCATGATATGGACCCTGTGCTTCCAAGAACTTTTAATTGTTCTTATTATGTTTAGGGAGTGCGCAGGGTATACTAATATGGTGTGTGTGTGTGCACGTGTGCTCATGCATGTTCTCTCATGTGCAATATAAGAAGACATTTGGTTCAAAGTTTTATAAGACTGCTCTTTGTGATTAAACCAAATATGTGATAGTCTTTCTGGTAATAAAAGTTTAAGTCAAACACATAGTCATCCTGCCAAAAAAAAAAATCCCAAAGAACAAAATCCAGCTCTTAGGAATAAGCAGACTGCAATCTTCATATCAGACCGAACTCATAAGGATGAACAGTTTTGTTTTTTTTTTTAAAGCATACTTCACACTATTGCTAATGGATCTTACGATGTTTCTGAAAGTAATTGGAAGGGAAGCATGGACATCTGGCATGTGAATAAAGCTGTTTCTAATTACAGGGCACCGTTTGTCTTCAAAGCAGAGTGGACACAGGGGTACCCTTGGATATGCTCTTTTTAAAAGATATTTATTCAGGATTTGGCAGCCTCCAGTCTTTACCTATTTGAAGAATGTGTGGTAGGCCAGTTCATTTTAGCTTCTGACCTGAATAACTTTGGACCTTAAATTTCTTTAGGCTTTTTTTCCCCCTTTAGGGTTTCACTTTGAGGCTGAAAATGTGAATTTTTCAGTTATGCTCTTTCCTGGGTACTTTATGTCTGTTCAGGAGACAAAATCACTAGGTGCTAGAAGGTCAACAGAAGAGAAAGTGCTTCTCATCCGTGGCAGCTGGGATCAATGTGGGATGACTCTGCGTACTTGGGTGGTCATGAGGCGCAAGAACAAGTCCAGAAAAAGCAGAGTTCATGAGCGTCATTCTGTCTTCCACCAAATATAATTGGAAGAATGGATTATACTGAGTATGTAGAAATTAGTGGTTTCACTGCCTAATATTTTCAAATAATTTTCCTGGCCTAGCATCTCTTCACTTATGCAATACTTATTAGGCACCAAATACCTGGAACTCCAGAAATAATTATGATCATAAGTGTTGTCTTAAAGAGAATCTGTACCATTTTGTTCCCCCCATGATTCCCAAAGCGTATATTGTGCTTCGCTCATCAGCTGTGGGTACAGTGACCACTCTTTGAAGGCAGCAGAGGCAAGAAATTTTGTAATCCTCCTGACTGGTTTCTTTTCTTTTCTTTCTTTTTTTGAGATTTTATTTATTTATTTGACACAGAGAGAGAGAGACCTCAAGTAGGCAGAGCAGCAGGCAGGGGGTGCGGGGAGCAGGCTCCCTGATGAGCAGAGAGCCCGATGTAGGGCTCGATCCCAGGATACTGAGAACATGATCTGAGCCGAAGGCAGAGGCTTAACCCACTGAGCCACTCAGGCACTGCACTGACTGATGTTTCTTAAGCTAAGATTTCATCAGCTCTGAGGAGAGGTCCAAGGAGACTGTTGTACCACCACTGTGAGGACTCTTGTCATTAGTCCCCAGCATTATTTCCAGCAATTTTTTGTGGAACCCTCTGGTACCTGGTAGCTAGGCATGAAAATCAGTGTTCTAGTGAAAAGAAAATAATTTACTAAAAAGCATTATAACCCTAACAGACATTTTTAAAATTAATTCTAATGTTCTCACAGCAGAAATCCTTTGTTACAGATTCTCATCAAAGAAATTTAGAAAACAGAGATAAGCACAATGTAGGAAATTAATCATCCATTGCTCCACTCTGCAAAGATAAGCACTGATAAAATGGTTGTGTATTCATCTCTTCATTTTTCTAGACATGATTTTTTTATATTAACATATAATGTATTATTTGCCCCAGGGGTACAGGTCTGAGTCATCAGGCTTACGCATTTCACAGCATTTCACAGCATTCACCATAGCACATACCCTATCCCAGCCACCCTATCCTTACCCGCCCCTCCCCCTAGCAAACCTCAGTTTGTTTTGTGAGATTAAGAGTCTCTTATGGTTTGTCTCCCTCCCAATCCCATCTTGTTTCATTTTTCCTCTCCCTACCCCGTACAACCCCCTACCCTGCCTCTCAAATTCCTCATATCAGAGAGACCATATGATAATTGTCTTTCTTTGATTGACTTATTTCATTTAGCATGATATCCTCTAGGTCCATTCACGTTGTTACAAATGGCAAGATTTTGGTTTTTTGATGGCTGCATGGTATTCCATTATATATGTATACCACATCTTTATCCAGTCATCTGTTGATGGACATCTAGGTTCTTTCCATAGTTTGGCTATTATGGATGTTGATGCTATAAACATTCATTTGCACAGGCCCCTTTGGATCACTACATTTGTATCTTTAGGGTAAATACCCAGTAGTGCGATTGCTGGGTCATAGGGTAGCTCTATTTTCAACTTTTTGAGGAACCTCCATACTGTTTTACAGGGTGGCTGCACCAGCTTGCATTTCCACCAACAGTGTAGGAGGGTTCCCCTTTCTCCATATCCTCACACCATCTGTTGTTTCCTGACTTGTTAATTTTAGCCATTCTGACTGGCGTGATGTGGTATCTCATTGTGGTTTTGATTTGTATTTCTCTGATGTCAAGTGATGTTGAGCACTTTTTCATGTGTTTGTTGGCCATTTGGATTAGACATGATTTTCTTGTACAACAATTTTATTTTACTTTTTAAAGATTTATTTATTTATGAGAGAAAGAGAGAGACAGAGACAGAGACAGAGACAGAGTGTACAGTAGGAGAGGGGCCAAGGAGAGGGAGAGAGAGAATCTCCAGGAGACTTCCCTCTGAGCACAGAGCCCAACACAGGGCTTGATCCCATGACCCTGAGGTCATGACCGGAGCAAAAATCAAGAATTGACACTCAACCCACTAAGCCACCCAAGTGCCCCAACTTTTACAACAGTTTCATAGCTTGCTTTTTAAGTAATAATATATTGTGAAGGTTTCTCTAGGCCATTGCAACTGCTTTTTTTTCTATAACTTAATTGTAATAGCAGCATGATATTCTCTTGTTAAGTATGTATCACCATTGATTTATCTACCTGTATATCATTGGGTTCTCACGTTGTTTCCACTTTTTCACAAATATATATATGAATATATATAACATTTTATATATGCATATACTTGGATAAACATTGTCTCTCTTTTATTCCCATTCATTATAAGTATAATAATGAATTATAATAGTTTCCTTATAATAATCCCCATAAATAGACTTCCTGGGTAAAAGAATAAACCAAAACTTTACACCTTTTGGTATATACATAGAGAGGCCCTGGTCTGAGTAGCGATGTTTCTGTCCCGAGCTCTAACCTGACTGTGTGACCTCGAGTTTAATTACTCCATCTGTAGAATGGGGAACATGGTCACATGCCATCATATTTCAAAAGATGATTCTGTAAAGAAGAATGCAGTAAGACTTTTGAAATATAGCATGTGGTAGACCCTGATGGTGGTCTGCTCAGCTGCCATTCTTCATCATTCCAACAAGCCTTGGCTTTTTTTTTTTTTTTAAGATGTTATTTATTTGACAGAGAGAGAGAGAGACAGTGAAAGAGGGAATACAAGCAGGGGAAGCAGGACAGGGAGAAGCAGGCTTCCCAGGGAGCAGGGAGCCTGATGTGGGGCTTGATCCCAGGACCCTGGAATCATGACCTGAGCCAAAGGCAGACACTTAACAACTGAGCCACCCAGGCGCCTAAGCCTTGGCTTTTGTCAGGTATTCCCCCTTACCCCTTGTAGTCCTTGTCCTTTTAGGGTAGGCCTAAATTGTCTGAGCACGATCTCCTCACCCTTGCCAGTGATAGGTGCAGGAATGAGCATGTTTGGTTTCACGAGATTTGCTGTGGCTTCTAGTAAATTCTCCACTCTTACGAAAGAGCCATAGGAAGGGAGAGTCTCTCTCCCTGGACATGAAATGTACAAATATCAGAGCTGGCCACACTGCTGCAATTGCTGTATTATCCCAGCCGGAGAATGGAACCGAACAGAGTTGTGCATTGTGAAGAAGTGGGACAGGAGCCATTGCATTAGTCACCCTGCAAGCTTGCCCCAACTCTGTTGTCCAGTGAGACCCAAGTCTGCTGGTGTATTCTCTTGGAGTCCATCAACTTGAATATAATTCCAATCCTGATTATCATCCTTTTCATTTTCTTTCTTAGCCTCTTATAGGTTTCCTTCCAGCCTCTTAGAGTCTCCCTTGCCGAAATTTCCAAAAAAATTTTGAGTCAAGGGAATATCTGAGTGAAGAGGACAGTGTTCATACAAACAATTCAGAAATGACTCACTCAGATCTGCTGAAAGAGCCCAACCCTGGCCTTCCCATCTGGTCAAAGGGGCAGAAGATTTTCCATATTGGAAGGAAAGTTGGTGTTCAACAAGTACTGATCCTCTCTTGTAGACAAGGAAGAGTTTTGATAATTTGCTGCAAAGTCCATGCCAGCTGGGTGCTCCCCCCAGGCAGCAGCTCTAGGAGACTCACCTGGACTGTCACTGTGACTCCTTCCAGGTTCATTGGGGAACTTAAGCCAAAATGTATCAGAATTGGCTCTTCCCCCACATTCCTTTCCCAGTGAAAGTATCCCATTTGTAGCAAGAACCCAAGGAGCAGCATTCCTACCCATTATGCTGCAAGTCCAGTCTTCCAGTTCTTTCTAGGGACTTTTTTGTACAAGTCCCTGGGAAGAGGTCTCCCAAGGAAACCAGACTTCCTTCTGTAATTCTCCAGAGCTCTTCTGGAGCATCTCTTGGTCTACACCTCTTTGTAGCCCTTCTGCTACTTTAACTATTACTTGTCTTATATTCTGATTGTATTCACAGTCCATGCTGCTGCCACATTCCCCACGTTTGTCATCTCTATTCCCATGGGTCATTGTCCATTCTCCTTCTGACTATTCCTGGATTGCCACCTACTCACATCCCTCTTCCTCTCTAGCCAGTAAAACAATGGTTGTTTTTCATGGTTTCTGACTCTGAATGGGTCCTCCCATTCTGTCTTCACCCTCCCAGCCCCTCCTCTACAGAGAACACATGCACTCCTGGGAGGCATTTACCAGGATAGGCTCTGACACCACACCACATTGTGTGTGGGACCACATCTCCATCCAGCCTGCAGCTCTGCCAGGCTGCTTCTTCCTGTGTGGCATACCTCAGAAACCCGACTTCCAAATCACAGAGTGGGACTAGAGCAGGTGTTGGGGTCGATTCCATGTTAAAACATGTTAAACCCCTAGGGACTGCCTGGGCCTACTTAGCCATAGTGACTCCATGTTGCCTAGGTAGACATTTTGTTGTTTAATAAATGCCTCAACAGTTATTGATATCAGTTCCAAGTAACGGTTGCTAAAACACACACCTAAAACAAGTCCATTTTTTTATATCAGTTCTAGGTAACTATTACTAAAACACATACCTAAAACAAGGCCATTTTTTTGTTTAATAAATGCCTCAGCAGTTACTAGTATCGGTTCCAGGTAACTGTTACTAAAACACACAGGTAGGAGACATCCAAACAGCCAAAGCCACATATGTAGATGTCTGTGATTGTGCCCTATAAAAACTAGCCTGTAAGACCAAGGGGCATCGCTCTCTTTGGAGGTGGCCCTGGCCGATCAGTCTGACTTCTAATGCTTGGCATAGAATAAAGCTTTACATAACTCTCACTTTGTCTCAGCTTCGTTTCCCTGGCGGGTCAGTCTAACTTCTAATGCTTAGCATAGAATAAAGCTTCGCGTAACTTTGTCTCAGTCTCGTTCCTTTGATAACGGATCCAACATATGGGGGCTCGTCCAGGATCAAACAGCGAGAACGGAGCCAGCATCAGAATTTCTGGGAAAAGCCTCCAGAGGTAAGATCTCCATATTCTGTGAGATCCGGTCTGTCTGATTTTGGAGCTCCAGGGTATGGCCCACTGGGGAGAAGCTGGACACAGCCATGCTCCCCAGGGCTGGAGTGGATGCAGGGACGCTCCATCCCTCTTCTGGTCTGGGGTCCAAGCTCCCCCAGGCGGTCATCTGGGTCTGTAGGGGGCCGGGAAAACCCCCACCAGTGGGTGAGGGCCACTGGATCTGTGTGTCTTTGTCTTGTCTTTTTGTTGTCTGTTTTGTTACTCGTTTCTAGGGGACCAAGAAAATCCCCACCAGCGGCAGGTTCTGGGTAAGGGCCACTGGGTCTGTGGTTGTCTGTGTCTTGTCTTTTTGTTGTCTGTTGTGTTGTTTGTTGTGTTTGAAGAAATGGGAAAAGCAGAGAGTAAGGGGACTCTGACTTTTATCTCTCCGTTCCTCCTAATATATGTGGGACTTCTCCCTTGCTCATTTTTTGTGTTAATGGCTATAACTGGAGCCAACTGTGGTTGGTCTAACTCGAGACAAAGACTTTAAGGAATATTCCCAAGCAGCTGCCAAAACTCCCTTTGTTTTGGGGAGGTTCCTTGCCTTCTCTGGCCCGACCTGGCCTGCCTAGCCCCTCTCCCTTGCTGGCAGGAAAGCATGGCATCTGCTCCTCTCTTGGAGCTGATGAGCTCTAAAACTGGGATTCCTTTCTCTGCCCTCTGGCAGCACTTTGTTCTTCTGTCTCCCCCTTCTGTTTCTGCACCAGCTTGGGTGCAGCCTGTATAACTGGTCTCTAGACCATCTTCGGTGCTTCCTGCACCATGGCTCCCTCTCTCTTCACTGTCGGGAAACAAGAAGAGCACCCCCTGGACCTAACACCCCCACTCCAGATCTTCCCACCCATGTCTCAGGTAAACATTAGAAGTGGAGTGGGTCCAGGTGAAACATAAATCAGTATTTAAATTAAGTTTGTTGTTTTAATTAAGAGAGACATGTCTTGGGGCACCTGGGTGGCTCAGTGGGTTGAGCCGCTGCCTTCGGCTCGGGTCATGATCTTAGGGTCCTGGGATTGAGTCCCGCATCGGGTGCTCTGCTCAGCAGGGAGCCTGCTTCCCTCTCTCTCTTTCTGCCTGCCTCTCTGTCTACTTGTGATCTCTGTCTGTCAAATAAACAAATAAAATCTTTAAAAAAAAAAAAAAGACAGACATGTCTTTAAAGTTACAGCAGTAAATGTGAAACTTCAGTCAAAGTTTACTGAAGGTCAAATAAGCTCATGTTATTTGTTAAAATCTGTTAGCAAAGAAATAACTGAACTGGTGATTAATTGTCTGTCTCAAAGTTTTAATGGTAATTGTTAAAATAGCTTTCAAAGTCTTTAGTAACCTGAAACACTAAAGGTTTACTTGGATGACAAATGGAATTAAATTTGCTGGACATCTAGGTCTTAACCAAATGGGATAAAATACTAAAGCATTAATTACTGGAACCAGGTTCCAGTAATTCTTACTTCTTATTGCAAAAAAACCTAAAAATATTTAAATCTGTTGGTAAACATGTTTTGTGCTTAACTGATTCATAAATTTGCCATCTACAGAATTCTGTTGTAACTGTTCACAATTGGTTAATACTTAGCCATCACTAGAGACTAAAATGTTTCTAAGAATAAAAAATTTTACTAACTGTAACTAAGACTGATGAAAACCACCCTATATGTAAAAAGTAGGAAATACATAAAAAAAAATACATTTTGCTAAAGATAAAAGGTAATTTTGTCCTAAATAAGATAATTATTTTTAAAAAAATGGCTTGGGACAAAACCTAGATGCAAAAAAGTTGTAAAAAGTTTATGAAGAAAAATCTTCAAAAAAGAAATTTTAGGTATGTTCAGGACAGACTAAAATTAAAATGAATTTTAAAATGTAGCACATCAGAATGATAAATACACATGAAATGACTCCATGTATTCTAGACTACCAAAAGAAAAATGCAGTTAAGGTTTTTATTATAAGTTTTAATGTTGTCTAAAAAACAGAAGAAAGGCTGTTGGCTGATAACTGATAGTAAGCTTAGAAAAACTGTACACACACAGGAAAAGAGGGCCTAAGAGAGTAAGTAGTTTTGTCTTAAAATAAAAATATCTGGTTGCACCAGAACTTAAAAGAAAATAATAAAAACTAAACTTGAGGGTATTTAGTAAGTCATAAAAGGCTTGGGAAAAGTGACCTTTATTTGCCTTGGTTTATAGGTTTGAAAGAAAACAATGAAATATGTTGGAAATTTAACCATATTAGATCAGTTTTGATGGATGTATTCACAAAAAAAAAAGACTAATAAATCTTTTCCTATAAAATGTTTCTGTTCTTAAGAAATAAAAGACTAAAGCCCTGTGTCATGGCAAATCTATATTGGTGATCCACTCAAGTAAATTTTGACTATTATGTAAACTAAGAAAACACTGGTATAAAAAATCTACTTTCTCTTTGTTCAAAAAACAAACTTTTCTTAGATTAATTGATCTGCTGTTAAGGAGAGAGTATAAATGGTTTTCTCTTTGCCTGCCCAGAGAAGCCAGTTTCTATATTTTGTTTTATCCGTAATCCTTTTTTTTTAGAATTTATTTATTTATTTGACAGAGAGAGATCACAAGTAGGCAGAGAGGCAGGCAGAGAGAGAGAAAGAGGAGAAGCAGGCTCCCCAACGAGCAGAGAGCCCAATGCGGGCCTCGATCCCAGGATCCTGAGATCATGACTTGAGCCAAAGGCAGAGGCTTAACCCACTGAGCCACCCAGGCGCCCATAAATAAAATCTTTAAAATAAAATGGGCTGTACAAATGGGAATAGACAGTATTTTTTTTTAAAGATTTTATTTATTTATTTGACAGAGAGATCACAAGTAGGCAGAGAGGCAGGCAGAGAGAGAGAGGAGGAAACAGGCTCCCTGCTGAGCAGAGAGCCCGATGCGGGACTCAATCCCAGGACCCTGGGATCATGACCTGAGCCAAAGGCAGTGGCTTAACCCACTGAGCCACCCAGGCGCCCCAAAACTTAAATTTTAGCAATTGTCAACAAGACTTAAATTGTAAGTGAGATCTCTTTTGACTCATAAGGCTTTTCCTTGGTATGCTAATTACTCAAAAAGTACTGCTAAACCAATGATAAACCTTGGGTTACATATGGGTAAATGCTATAACTATTATGGAAATTCTATGCATTTCCTAAAGTTTTAACCTTTTGATAAGGTCATCACTTGATATTGTAATTATTAAAATGTTATGTGTCACAGAAGTAACCTGATTTTCTTGCCAGTTAAACTGTAAAACCATATCTATTCTGAATTTATGTCATTTATAATTATTTTAAATCTCTTACAAAATAAATTCTGCCTTAAATAAAATTCATATGGGAGACTTCCAGGACAAATACAGGTCTTTGATATGTTGAAATCCTGAAACTGAAATGAATAAAATTTTCCAGAACTAACTAAAACTACATTCAAACTAAACCAGAATTACTAACATGGGACCTCAATCCCTGGCAAATGAAGAACTCTTGCCCAAAGGAACCCCCTGACTGGAACCCAAACTCTGATAAAGGTAAGGAGGGTCTATATTTCTACCACCAGGCTCTGCTGGGAGGCCTCCATGTGACTGCAAGGAGACCCATAAATTTATCTAAAATTAGTGCGGTGACTCAAGGTAAGGATGAGTCTCCAGGGGCTTTTCTAAAAAGTCTTATGGAAGCCTATAAAATGTATAGCCCAATCGACCCCGAGGCGCCCAAAAATCAGAGGGCAATAAATCTTGCCTTTGCCAGTCAGTCAGCCCCAGATATAAGGAGAAAACTTCAGAAAATTGAGGATTTGAAGGAAAGAATTTGACTGAGTTAGTGGGAATAGCAGAAAAGGTGTTTAACAACAGAGATACACAGAAGATGAAAAACAAACTAAAAAAATGGTTGAAGTTTTGGGATTACATGAGGTGGGGAGGAAACAAAGGAAAAGAGCTCAATGGAAAGGAAAAAGGCAGGTAAAAGATGGTCAATGGAAAGAAAAGCCTAAGTACAGAGAAAGCTGGTAGGAAGCCTTAGCTTCAGATCAGTGTGCTTACTGCAAGGAAAGAGGACACTGGGTCAAGGAGTGTCCCCAAAAAAAGACGGCAGTGCTGGCCACCAGAGACTGAAGGGGCCATGGTTCAGAGCCTCTCCCTGAACCTTGGGGAAAAATTGACGTGGAGGGAAAATCAATTGATTTTTGGTGGACACGGGAGCCCAATTTTCATCATTACTAGAGCCTATGGGAAAATTATCTGAAGAGGAAGTCTGGGTACAAGAGGCAAATGGCGCAAAAAGACATAAATAAACAATAAAAAGGACTTTAAATTTGGCCTACGGCTATTCGCGTCCGGCAGTACTCCTTACCCCGGGAAGCAAAGGAAGGGATCTCCATAGAACACACCTTGCAGCAGACCACAAAGCCATCCATATTGAGGTCAGAAGCTATTCTCTTTGGCCCCCAGATGACGACTCCGGTGTGAAGAGATGAGACTCATGCTAGAAGGATGTGGGTCACCCTGTATAGGAAGCCCCATATTCCATGGACATAACTTCTGTTGTCCCTATGATGTCATACCAGTTACAAGAGTCACTGCCCTATGGGACACCCAAAGGTATGGCTTCCAGTCTGTATTTACAGTTGTCCCAGTCTGGATAGAGTTTACAATCAGGGCCATGCTTACTTTCTTTTATCAGGTTTCCCCAGAAGCAGAGCAACAAAGTTAACCAAACGTCAAATGTTTGTGCCAAAAGGGAAAGGGTTTTGTTAATCTCTTATCCTTAGCCTTTCAAATGGTTAAATTAGAATTTCTTTTTTTTTTTTTTTAAGATTTTATTTGTTTATTTGACAGACAGAGATCACAAGTAGGCAGAGAGGCAGGCAGAGAGAGAGAAGGGGAAGCAGACTCCCTTCAGAGCAGAGAGCCCGATGTGGGGCTCGATCCCAGGACCCTGGGATCATGACCTGAACTGAAGGCAGAGGCTTTAACCCACTGAGCCACCCAAGTGCCCCTTAAATTAGAATTTCTGACAAAGCATCTGGTTAAATGGAAAAGAGTCAGAATGATGAAGTGATTTGAGGAACTAAATTGCACAGTGAAATTTGTCATCCCTTATTGGTTACAAGACTGTTCCCCAGCACACCCAGCTTGATAGTGATGGAGCTATAATTAGAATGCTGATGTCTGACAACATGCCACCAAATATCACATTCTTTCCTAAGAGAAGGAAGAGAAAGCACATGGAAAGGGAAGACAGGGGTGCTGATCTATGAAGAAGGAAGCAGAGTGAGAAAGAGGAAGGCATTTATTCCTGGCAGTGGTGGTCCCTCTGGCAGCAGACCAGCGGTCTTTGGAGATGCTGGATAGGAGTCGACATGGATTAAAAGAGGGAATTTGGGCAGCAATTTGTGAACTCTCTGATCTTGCTAAAGAGGGGTCTCTTTCTGTCTTCAAAAGAGGAAAGTAATTCACACTGTCAGTCATTCTGCAGGGGCTTTGAATTGCAAACAGAAAAACTGTGGACTGCCTAAAAGGTAATGGGTCTGTGCTGGGATCTTCCCCTGCCTGTCCCTACTCTCTAGTCTTCCAGGAGGTCAGCATTTGTAGTCAAATGGACTAGATACATCATTCCTATAGCTTTTTATTTTCAGTGAAGATAGGAGTCTCTTTCTTTCTTTCTTTCTTTCTTTCTTTCTTTCTTTCTTTCTTTTTTTTTTTTTCAAGATTTTATTTATTTGACAGAAAGATACACAGTGAGAGAGGGGAACACAGGCAGCGGGAATGGGAGAGGGAGAAGCAGGCTTTCCGCTGAGCAGGGAGCCGGATGCGGGGCTCGATCCCAGAACCCTGGGATCATGACCTGAGCTGAAGGCAGGCGCCCAGGTGCCCCAGACGTCCCTTTCTATATGTTACATATTTAATATACATAAAGACATTTCTGGATCTTTATTTATGATAAAGAGGGCATGATGAGGAAAAACTTTGAAAGATGGTTGCAAAGCCACTATCACACTGAGGACAAGGAGAAGATGAGTTTCTCAAGAAGCAGCCAGTCCATGAGTATGAGCCAGTTTGAGAGATGGAAGAGGAAAGTTTGGCCTAACCTAAAGAAAGTCCCATGTGAACAGTGAGGTCAGGGGAGGTTTCCTGTTGGACTGCGCGTAAGAGTATGGGCTGGAAAAAGCCAACAAAAAAGGAACTCCCTTCTCTGACTGAAGAAAGAATTCCAGTGCCTACTGGGATAAGAGCTAGAAGAAAGATGTCTGTGCTAGGATGGGCTTGAGCCCCAGAGCCATCTGCCACAGCTGAGCAAGGTCAAACATCCACTTGTAACTAGAACGGGTCAGAATGGAATTTCTGTTCAGGGTACCCCACCCCCCACAAACTCCCA